>NC_089221.1:48517005-48837971 GCF_963924675.1 Phocoena phocoena
CTGGCTGGCTACCAAGAAAGGATGTATGTCTGGGATGTCATCATATAATTTCCCTTTGATCACATTGCCTGCACAAAATGCAAGTTGGTCCGCTCTCTGATGGAGATCTGGCATGGGCAACAGAGGTCCTTCTGCTTTGCCATTTAACAGCTGTGTGAATTTGGCAAATCTCTTAAGCTTTCTGAGCCTTAGTTTCATCATCTGTGATGGTGTAATTAATATCTGCCTTGCTTAACTTAAAAGATTGGTTTGAATGTGAAGTGGCATATAATGTGTGAAGGAAGCACCTTGAGAGCTATAAAGAAAGGTCTAGATATATTTTAGCTATCAAATAATATTTTATATATGATTCCCTTTTAAAACCATAAAGTGCTATACAAGTGTTTGTTGGTGGTTTTAATGATGTATTATTACTTCCTTCGGTTCTGGATATAGATTCCTGTGTTGTTCTGAGACCTGAAGACCCAGTGGTTTTAGTAACAAATGTGGCAGCCCTGGTGAGCTAAATCTCTTATTCCCTGTTATAAACTTTATCTTATATAACAACAAAAAGGATCTTGGATCATAGGTAAGTGAAAGTCCGAGTTACTATTGCAGAATGAAACAATTTCATCATTGGATTAAACTCAAGTACATTCTTTTAACATGTGCTAATAAGTGAGCATTCTGTATTAACCACTATTGTATATAATAGCAAAAAAAAAAAACCCTCAAAATTTGTTGTAATAAATGTGTGCTTTCTGGTTGGCTAAAATTGAGTCTTCCTGGCATCAGGCTTAGGTGACTTGGAGGTTAGGCGGAACTTATTTGGTTTGGTCTTTTGGGCACCCAGTTCTTTCAGAAACATTTTAATATCTTACAAAGGTATCTTTGGACTTGGACAGCCCTATGTATGTCTGCTTACTTGATTGGTGATTTGTGATTTTCCTGACTTCGGGACATTACTTTTTCCCCTTGTATATATACCTCCTCAGGCACAGATCTGTATGCTTGTGTAAGAACCAGCCACCTTGCTAAATAAGGTACAATTCCTGTCTTCTTTCAGGAACTGTTAGTCTAGTAGGGGAGACCTTATTAAGATTTAAAATATTATTAAATATGAATTTTATCCAATGAAGTTATTTTTTAGATTAAGCAAGAGTCAGGTGGTTTAAGTGGTTCTTCTTTTTCCATCAAAGATTTTGTTAAGCATTTAGGTTGCTAAATTTTACCAAAAGACTAGAAAACGGAAGCTGTAGCATAAATGAGGTAATAAAACACTCCAGCTTAAAACTCAAATGGCTATCCAATTGCATTTAAAATAAAATAACTAATGAAATAACTTCTAAGGCCTAAATAAGTTGACAGTTTTTTTTTTTTGCAACTTCTATACACTGGAACTTGGATCGTATAGAACAGATTATCTGGGGCGTCCTTATTGTTAGACCATTATTTTTCACTTTTGGAAAAAAATGTCAAAGAACACTCAGATTTTTGTTCTTATATTTTAAATTTGCAAATGCTTTGTGAACCACCCATTTTTCAAAGCTTTATTAAAATAATAGAAGTAATTAAACCACATTATGAAAACATTTGCAAGTTAGTGGGGAAAAAAATCAGTCTATACTATCACGTTAAACAACCATAGTCACAGTTTGAGTTTTTTTCCTTTTTGTAATTTTTCTTTGCATTAAAAAGAGTTTCTAAAATCTGTACGGTTTTATATCCAGCCCTTTTTGTTTTGACATTGTATGAAAAGCATTTTTCATGTTCTAAACGTTTTATAATTATAATGACCAATGGATTTATCATATTTTACATGACATTTCTCTTATTTTGGACATACGGGTGGTTTCTCGGTTTTCACTTTATGAATAATTGTCAGATGAGGAACTTTGCACGTGTGCAGTGAGCAGCCCCCTCTACTCTGTTATATTTTAATTTTTTTTTACCTTAGTATAGAACTTCCAGAAGAGGAAACTGGGGGCCAAAGGGCATGTGGATGTTTTTATGGCTCATTTTGCGTAATGTCAAACCGCCTACCAGTTTCAAATACCTCTTACCAGCTCTAGATATTACCATAGTTTTATATTTTTGCCAATTTAACAAGTTACCAAAAGTTTGCCATAAACAGATTACCTGTTTTAATGTGAAAAATTTGGGTTACTCAGGAAATTAAGTATTTCCCCACATGTTTCCTTATTTGTCACATTTCCTATTTTATGAGTTATATTCCTGTCCTCCTCTTCACCTGTTGGGGAAGGTCAGATAAAGGGGCACAGTGGTGGAGAGCATGTGCTCTGGAGACAGGAGGGCCCAGTCCACACCTCGCATCTGCCCCAGGAATGGGGAATGTGGGCAGGTGCTGGTACCTATCTGAGATTCTAACTGCCATTTTGGGACATTTGGAAGATTTTTTTTTATGTTTAGAAGTTCAAACTTCTTTTTTTCCACTGTGATTTCTAAATTTAGAGGACTTTCCTCACCTTTACAGAAGTTTAATACTTAGTTTTATATTTTTTTCTAGTTAAAAAATTTTTATCTCCTTCACTACCTAGATTTTATTTTACGTTTTAAACTCCTTTAAAAATGATGACTTTCCCAAGTGTCTGTTCTTACTATGAAGACATAACTCACATTGTTCAGGAATGAAATTTCTCATGTCTGAAATTTTGAATTGGCACTGTCATTTGTAAACTAAACTAAACTAAACTAAACTAATTTGTAACTGAATGTTCAGCAGTTTACTGGGATGATGATGTTGCTAAATAATATGTTTATTGCTTTCCTTCAATTGCTTTTATTTTAGAGAGAACCAGGTCAGAATGTATTAGGTATATTGGCTAGTGTTTGGCATGGTGATTTATTAGATTTTGGATATTATAAACAGTTTTTTTTTTTTTTTAATTTATTTTATTATTTATTTACTTTTGGCTGTGTTGGGTCTTCGTTGCTGCACACGGGCTTTCTCTAGTTGCAGCGAGCGGGGGCCACTCTTCATTGCGGTGCACAGGCCTCTCATTGCGGTGGCCTCTCTTGTTGCGGAGCACGGGCTCCAGGCATGTGGGCTTCAGTAGTTGTGGCTCGCGGGCTCTAGAGCGCAGGCTCAGTAGTTGTGGTGCACGGGCCCAGTTGCTCCGTGGCATGTGGGATCTTCCCGGACCAGGGCTCGAACCCATGTCCCCTGCATTGGCAGGCAGATTCTCAACCACTGTGCCACCAGGGAAGCCCTATAAACAGTTTTATTTGTTCAGAAATAGGTGAGATATTTATCTTTGATTTTTTTTTTTTTTCTAAAGATGAGTTTTATATAGGAATCTGCACCTCGGAATCACATGGCCTTGTATACAGTTGTGTCCAGGGAGCAATTAGCAGGGCAGTCTGTTAAATCTTTGCCTCAAGGCAAAACCATTAAGTGTGCTATGTATGAGCCTCAAGGGGTATAAATAACCAAACCATTCATGTAATAGTTTCCTTTCATTTCAAGGCATCTGTAAAAGTTTAATCTGTGGAAGAATCAGAGTAAATTGACCTATTGGATCCACAGATTATTCTCCCTTACCTGATTATTTTGAGAAAGTATATTTCAGAATTTACAAATTACTGGTAAACATTAGGCATATGAACTTTGAATTCCATTTTCCATTTTGATGTGAGCATCTTAAAGTTCTGTTATGATTTAAATGTAAGCAGATCGCTCTTATGAAATCATTTATGTCTGCATGAAGGATGTTTTTGGGTTTTTTGTTGTTTTAAGGGATTTATTGTTAACTTTTTTGTTGCTGATTTATTAGAGATTATCTTTAGGGGCAAATAAATGCCAGTTATGGATCGCTGAGTTTTCTCACTACCATAAGATCATCCTCAGAAATGAGCAGCATTCCAGTTTTTTTCCTGTATTAATTTGGGGGCATTATTGAAGGAATTATTTGTTTCCCTTAGTACTAGTGTTCATAAATACCATTTAAACATGGGGAAATCTCTTCCACCTTAAAAAAAAATCCTCCTTTGACACAGAACTTTCCTGTTCCATTCTTTTCCTCAGTGACCTCCCCCCACCCCCGTATTCAAATTTCTTGAAAGAGTGATCACACTCTATTTCTTCACTTCCCACTTCACTCTTCAGCCTCCTGCACTCTGGTCTCTGTCCCATCACTCCACTGAAGCTGTCCCTGTTAAGGGTACCAGTGTTACTAAATGCAGTGGGCTCGCTCTCCTCATTCTTCATCTTATTTGACAGCAAAACAACACTCAACAAAGCTGACAACTCTTTGTAGTAACACAGTCTTGACTTGGCTTTCATAAAATCCGAGCTCTCCTGGTTTTTTTCTTACCTCTCTGGGAAGTCCAGTCTTCTTCGCAGGGTCACTTTCCTCTACCTGTTTTTCTGGGCCCCTTTTCTACTCTTATTTGCTCTCAAAACTCCGCATACCAGCTTTAAATCTTTACTTCTGAGCTCTAGACTCCTGTTGTCTACCTGTTCACTAGATGTCTTCACTTGCTTGTTACACTTGTACTTCAAACTTGTTATTTCCTTCTAAATCTGCCTTTCCCTATATGTTCACTAGTTCTGTAAGTGGCACCACCGTCCATTGAGTTGTTTAAGCCCGGAAATCATCAGTGTCTTACCATTTCTACCTCTTGGATATCTTTTTTTTTTGCGGTACGTGGGCCTCTCAGTGTTGTGGTCTCTCCCGTTGCTGAGGCTCCGGACGCGCAGGCCCAGCGGCCATGGCCCACGGGCCCAGCTGCTCCGCGGCATGCGGGATCTTCCCGGACCAGGGCACGAACCCGTGTCCCCTGCATCGGCAGGCGGACTCTCAACCACTGCACCAGCAGGGAAGCCCCTCTTGGATATCTCTTAAATGAATCCTTTATTCATCACTGCTGCTACTACCCTAAGTCCAACCATCATTGGTCTGGTTCACTGCAATAACTTTTTCTCTATCTACCTTTGCCACACTACAGCTAACCCAGCCTCTGTACTGTACATAAGTGATTTTTAAAAAGCAGTTATGATCATATTCTTTCCCTATTTAAAATCCCTTTGAGGCCAAAGTCAAATTCTTTCTGTCGTTGCTCATGATCTGGCCCTGCCTACATCTTTAATCTCATATCCCCCCCACCCTTGAACAGAGAGAACATGTTTCTCTTTTGATACCTAAGATTTGTAGCATTAAAATTACAGGATGTAGTAGACATGAATGTTTTAGTTTTAAAATACTACTTATAAAAATTATTGTTCTTCATTGTTATGTATTCTTTATTAATATGTAGGCAGCCCAATTTATGCATACATGTCAGATGAGGTAGTGTATGTTAAGGTGTTTGTAAATATTAACGTAAAATACTTTTTCTACTTTTTGCTCCCATTCATCATTCCTTTTGCTTCCATCTACATGATGATACAATGTACTGTACATGTGGTAACAATTCTATAGGAATGTTGGGGGTAGAATGAACATGATTTTCCAATTTAGAGTGTCCTTTGAATTGGAAATTAGGAAACAGTCCATAAAATAAACTGTTATGATAGGAGTGATGTGCTCAGAAGAAAAGGTTGCTTAGACCCTGGTCTGGATCATCTGTAGAGGTCTTTTTCAGTTCTTTACTCCTGTGTCTTTAACTTTCATTTTAAGAAAACATATGGTGACCATGGAATTATTTTTTATTTATATTTAATTTATGGATAAACTCAGTGAATATGCTATTTTAACAGTACTTATGGCATTCATACATTTTGCATACAACCCTTCTGGCTGCAAGAGGAAGGTTAATGCCAAACACCACTATTAACTCAGGAAGACCATCGTCTTGTGATTGGAGACATACTAATATGAAATATGATTGTCCTAGCTGAGTCATGAATCACACCATTCGTATGCAGTGGAACAAAGTTGCCAGGTTTTAGGGTTGTTTCTTAAAGGTAAGTAAACTCCCTAAGTTTGTCTGTAAATTGGAAGTGATCCCAATAAAAACGCTAACAGGATTTTTTTTAGGCTTGACAAACCAATGCTAAAATAAATATAGGAACATGCATACAATAATATTAGAAACATCCTGAAAAAGAAAAGTAATGAGAGATGAGAACATCCTTACAAGATATTAAAAGATATTGTTAAGCCACATTCATTAAAACTGTGTGATCAAGGCAAAATGCATAGATTACAGATCAATGAAATAAAATATGAAGCCTGGAAAGGGACCCCCAAAACACAGAGGACATGATAAAATTGGCATTTCAAATCAGTGATGAAATTTATTCAGTAAATGGTAACTGGGGAGCCATCTGGAAAAAAATAAAGTTGGATCTATAATTCATACCTCCACCAGAATGAATTTTAAGTGGATGAAATTTTAACTTTAAAAAGCAAAGTCACAAAAGAAGTAGAACTAAATAGGGAAGAAGAGTTTTACAATTTAGAATGGAGGTTTTTCTAACTTTGACCTAAAATGGAAGCAATAAAAGAAAAATATTTATAAATTAGACTTAAAAAATAAAAATTTCTGCATATCGAAAACTAACACAAGCGAAGTCAAAAACAAGTTGAAAAGCATTTACAACTCATCAAAGATAATGGGCAAATTTCCTTCATGTGTAAAAAATTCTACAAATCAATAAGAAAAAGACCAACAATTCAGTAGAAAAATGGGCAAAGGATATATATGAAGATTTCACAGAAATGAGATACCACTGGCTCTAAATCTAAAGTTGCTGAGTTGCTTATATAGTATTGTACATCACCTATACCTCAGTAAAAAAATTAAAAGAAAATAAAGTTCCTCAGTTTGTAAGAGAAATGCAAATTAAAATTGCACCAGATGCCATTAAAAAAAAAATCCTGTCACATGGATAAAAATAAAATAAAAATGTAACACATTATTAGCCTGGGTGTGGGCATAGGCACTCATTCATACATTGCTGGTGGGAGTATAAATTGGGACAGTCTTTATGGAGGATCATTTAACAGCATATGTTAAAATTATAAATACACAGATCTCTTTGACCTAACAGTTCTACATCCAGGAATGTATTCAGGATCTTATGCTAAGTTGAAATGAAGTAGTTTATTGAAGCATTGTTTATAGTAACAAAACTCTGGAAACAACCTAAATGTTCATCACAGAATACTGGTTAAATGAATTATGGTCCATTCACATAATGGAATATGGTGCAGTAGTAAAAAAGAATGAGGAAACTGTATTGATAGGGAATGATGTAGATATTTGTTAAATGAAAAAAAGATGTAGTGTGTGTTATTATGCCATTTGAGAATAAATTTGTATTTATAAGTTGTTGTATATGCATATAACATCTTTGGAAGGATTCACAAGAAAGTCATAATCTTAAGCTGCCTTGAGAGAGGCTGGGGTAAGCATACCCTTTCAAATTTTTTGATTTTTAAGTCATAATAAAAATTAAACAAAGATAGAAAGGTAAATAAAGAACAGTTTGGAAGTTAACATTAAGTCTGTATCTCAGATTATCCAATTCAGAAATGTTTTTATTCCTTACTACAATTTCTTGGGCTAGACCTTGTCAAGGGAATTCTTTTTCTATCCTGGGAACGATCTTTTGGATTTGTGAAGTATGTTTTATTGCTTCTCTTTTCCTTCAAATCTTTATTGTCTAAATGACTGCACAGAAGTAGACTGTCATCTTAAAATTGTAGGGATTTACTTGTGGTCGAGCACTCCATTGCCTTTTACAGTTTCATTTTTCCAGAGGGTCCTTTGACTAGTTCTGAGTTGACAACTGTATGGAGACAAAGAATTTGATACCACAAAACACTGAAGCCCTTTTTTTTATTCTAGTGCATATTGGAAAAATGACTCTTTTTGGTTTTTGCCTTCTGAGGGATGTGTTTCATAAGGGATAAATTATATTTGGATCTACCCTTTATCGAATATCAAGTGAAAACTAGAACAAAGCAGGATGAGCCTTCCTATATACAATACATTCCCAAGAAAATAAATACCCCCCTCTAAAATTTTTTCTATTCTGGTAATATTCTGAACATGAAAATATGCTTATGTGCCGCTTGACATTATTAGCATGTCCAAGACCTAGGATAGGTAGGAGATCAGTTATTTCTATTCAAAAGGAACTAAAAGTGTGAGCACACTTTGAAAAAGGATCATTAGCAATGCAAATGCAAAGCTACATCTGATAGATAGTAAACAAAATTAAGCCTCTTTGTGTGATATTTAAGATGAGAAATATTTATTGATATTTAAGATGAGAAAGCTTTGTTTATTCTTTATGACTTTGAATAGCCTTGGAACTATTTTGTTCTATCACTGTTCTCGCACTAGGTTTGGTATAGCTTTAAATTATTCTCAGAATTTGGACCGTCTGTGGGGCTCCAGAAAATGTTCCTATCGATTAGCATCTGTAGAATGTGTTGTTGTTTTTTTTTTCCCACCATATTTAAATCTAGGTTTTGAAAATACTAGTACTGTAGTATCCATTCACTTTTCTTAGGTCTTCAGATCTTGACAAAACTGAGGGTATTGAGTGTATTGCATCAGGGACAACATCCTCTGTATAGACCCTTGAGTCCTTTCTGTGTGTCAAGTCAGGAGGTGGAAGTGCAGGAAATGTGAGCCAGGTAGGGTTGTCTGGAACATGGTAGACATTCAAGAAATGGTTGTTTATTGGAAAATGTTGACTGGAACCTAGGGAGATAATACTCCTGTGCACTGACCATTGAGTCTACTTTGGTGATGACTTTTGCTCTCTTTGGTTTTTGTCTCAGTGATTACCAGCCCCTGGTTTAGAATTATTATTGCAATCATAAACTCCTTCATGTGTTCATAAAAACTTACTGTTCCTTATAGTATGTAATAGATATATTTGTAGAATGAATCATTCTAGGACTTACTTTTATATTTAAAGAATACCATTGAAAATTCTTTTTTTAAAGTGAAAATCATCTCCAAATTTTTCTTTTGCATATGATGCTATTGAATTTACTTTTAAAGTAAAGGTATGGGGCTTCCCTGGTGGCACAGTGGTTGGGAGTCCACCTGCCGATACAGGGGACACG
Source organism: Phocoena phocoena (assembly GCF_963924675.1). Taxonomy (NCBI): domain Eukaryota; kingdom Metazoa; phylum Chordata; class Mammalia; order Artiodactyla; family Phocoenidae; genus Phocoena; species Phocoena phocoena. The sequence continues at coordinate 48,526,035 of NC_089221.1, forward strand.
GGTTCGAGCCCTGGTCCGGGAGGATCCCACATGCCGCGGGGCAACTGGGCCCGTGAGCCACAACTACTGAACCTGCGCGTCTGGAGCCTGTGCTCCGCAACAAGAGAGGCCGCGACAGTGAGAGGCCCGCGCACCGCGATGAAGAGTGGCCACTGGGGGCTTCCCTGGTGGCGCAGTGGTTGAGAATCTGCCTGCTAATGCAGGGGACACGGGTTCGAGCCCTGGTCTGGGAAGATCCCACATGCCACGGAGCAACTAGGCCCGTGAGCCACAACTACTGAGCCTGCGCGTCTGGAGCCTGTGCTCCGCAACAAGAGAGGCCGCGATAGTGAGAGGCCCGCGCACCGCGATGAAGAGTGGCCCCCGCTTGCCACAACTAGAGAAAGCCGTCGCACAGAAACGAAGACCCAACACAGCCAAAAATAAAATAAATAAATAAATAATAATTAAAAAAAAAAAAAAAAAAAAGAGTGGCCACTGCTCGCCACAACTAGAGAAAGCCCTCGCACAGAAACGAAGACCCAACACAGCCAAAAATAAATAAATAAATAAATTTTTTAAAAAAAAGGGTACCTCTGTCCTGGACAAAGACTCAAAGTAACTAACATGGTGATTCATGTCATGCCTTCATCTTAAAGTACGAAGGAAGTCACACAACATGCCTCAGTGGTGAGCACTTATCTGTAGTTTATTTTGTTCTAGTGTGTGACATGTGGCCTCTTGGCTCTGGAAAACTAAGTACATTACTCATTGGAGTGATATATTTTCCGCTCTTGTCTAGCTGGAACTCTATATAGTTAACTTTTTGAATGCCATGAGAAGGGCTTTTTTTCTCCTTTAGTAATTGAGGTATTCCTGCAGTGTGGAGTGAATAGATCCCTCCATCACAGTGCATGATGTCAGTTACTGTGTGGATAAATGTAATGCAATCTATTCAAAACAAATGTAAAATTTACTAGGGTGTTCCATGTATAAGTGGAATGTAGATATCTTTCTTGATATAACAGATGGATGAAGTTGGTTGTAGTTAACATGTGTTATACTAGTAAAGGTCCACCTGCTAAACTTTTTGTTCTTTGTTAAGGGATAGAAAGTAGAGTAATACAGATATGCGAGGAAAATGAGAACTGGAATGCAGGCCAAAAGATAGTCTGTTGCAAATGAATGCTCCCAAGACTAAGTAGCATCAGACCAGCGTGGCTGGTGGTGGTTGGTGTCCTGCATGCTGTCTTACATGCATTCTCCTCGCGACTCATAGCTGCCAGTCATTTGGCGATAAAAATAGCCAGAATACATATCTTTTATATTTTGGAGCAGAAAGAGATAATCCTTTTCATCTCAACTTTTCTCTGATATTTTTGCAAAGGAATTATGTGAGTACCCTACTGCCCTTGCCTTTGGCACTCTCATCGACATTCATAATCTCAAGAGATGTATTTTTATTTATGGTTAGGTACTTGTCTTTAGTTACATAGATATCAGTGTCAAAATTAACTGGACTCTAATGGAGTCAACAGTTTTTTCAGTTTCCCGAAAGTGCTACACCATAAGCAGTAAAGTCATGATGCTTTCAATAGAGAAAGAAATTTGGTATTCGGGGTGAGTGGGGAGGATGAAGGGAGCCGATTTGCAGTGAATTGAGATACAAGGTGTCCAAAAAGTCAGGAAATGTGAGTTAGACTTATTTTCAAGCAGCATGTTTTACTTTCAAATAACATGCTCAGTATAATTTTCTTTAACCTCCAGACACCTTTCCAGGTGATGTTTCTCTGAATTCAAAGGAATGGATCCAGTTCTTAATCCGAAAGAAATATAGTAAGTATAGTGTTTCCAAAGTCTGGACACACAGGGAAAATAGTGTGCTTATTTTTTGAGCATATTACTGGAAGATGTAACTTACATACTATTTAAAAATAAGTTTATCTTATGTATTTATTGATATATGTATGTATGTATGTTTTACACACCGTATATTTTCTTTCTGTTTAGGATTTCTTTTCAAGTTTCAGGCATAGTACCGCAATAACTGTCCAGTAAACAGACTAGGCAGCTGACAAGCAGTCACCTCCCATTAGGGTCAAGATCTTCTGAGCAGCTTGGAGCTGCACCTTAAATTTAGGATGGTGGGAGAATAATGAGAGGCAGATGGTAAGAGTGGAGGACAGTGTGGCTGGCTTTCTTTTTACCCTACCAGCTGGCTGTAGGCATAATTGAAATCTCCATCTTGTTTTGAGAGAATGAAAGCCGGGAAAGGTTGATAACTGTAGCACATAATATTATTTTAACATTTCTTATTTTATTTACATATATATTTTTTAATATTTATTTGTTTATTTGGTTGCACCAGGTCTTAGTTGCAGCGTGTGGGCTCCCTAGTTGTGGCATGTGAACTCTTGGTTGTGGCATGCATGTCGGATCTAGTTCCCTGACCAAGGATCGAACCCAGGCCCCCTGCGTTAGGAGCGCAGTCTTAACCACTGCACCACCAGGAAGTCCCTAACATTTCTTATTTTAATCTGGTACCTAATGATGTATAAGAACTTTTTCTCATATATGCTAATAATGCCTTTGTGGTTGATTTAAGTAATATATCATCTTATTTAGAAAAACAAAAAACTGATGCTAAAATCAGTACTATTTCTGAGGAAAATTACTATTTTAATGACACTTAAACTTTTTTTTTTTTTTTCCAGTTTAAGGATCAGGTTTTCCACGTTAAAATGTTGCTCTCCTTGCTAAAACAGAGTCTGTCTGATTTTTATTGATAAAAAGTCTTCCAAACTCTGATGACAAGTTTTCAGGACCAGTATGGTAGTGAAAAGTGTACGTAGCTCTGCAAGTCTGGGCAGGGAGGAAAGACTGTTCAAATAGGGTGAAAGAATACCACCACCCTCACGAGGCCTCATGAATAGTTGCCTTAATATTGTACAGTTGAATCCGAATTCATGAGGTTACAGGATTTAGAAAATGTTAAGATTGACAGGTGGCCAGTTTGGCAATGGTGGGTATGGAACTCAGGTGTTGGTGGAATGACTGAATTTAGATGGATGTTGGAAACTTTGTGTTCCAAAAGCAGCTTAAATTTTTAGATCCATTGAGCCACACGCGAATGGGTTTCTTTTCATATTTTTAACATTTTAGCCTTGGGTAAATCTTATGAGGAACATCTTGTAGTCTTGGGATTTGACTAGGTGGTCTGTGTGACCCCCTGTATCTCTAAGATGAGTGCAGTCTCTCATCCCAAATGGTAGAACACTATGGACGTAGGACACACATTTACTGGTTAGTGGTGTTTGGTATGTTCTGTTCAAGAAGGCAGTTACATATTTTGAGAAAAATTTTCATCAAATTTACCATTTCATCAAATGATTAAAAATAGAAAAATTTTAGTGTTTAAAGGAGTTTGCCCAAGCCAGTCTGTACTGCTGGGTTGTCAGGAAAATGCTTAGTTCTCTTTTGAGTTTTAAACCATCTTTATAGATGGCCACAGTGGAGGCCTAACTATTTAAGAGAAACATGATGATGGGAAAAATAATAAAAGGCGTTATGATTTAATAGCAAGAACACTTGTTTTGTAGTTAGGCAGATCTGGGTTTGGATTCTGATTCTATCCCTTACCAACTTTGTGACCTGGGAAAGTTATTTAACTTGTCTGGTCCTCAGTTGCACTAACTGAGATAATATATAGCTAGTGTTTAGGCCAGTGCACAGGCACTTTATCAGGGTTAATGCTCTTTTCCTGCTTCATTGTTTCATGATGAATGCACGTATTTTGTACATAACATACTGTCTCACATAACCAGGCCCAGTAGTGTACTCTGTTCCACCATTGACAATCCACCTAGATCTTGGTTCTTTTGGGAGACTGCTCTCAGCTGCTGTGCCCCAGGGGCAGAGGGCTGTGCATAACTGTGCTAGTCAAGGTGATCATGCCCACTTCACCGGGGTTTTATGGAGCAGCCAGCCTGGCTCTCTGTCTTTCAAATAGCAAACACCACAGACTGTTGGTGCCTCGTTGGATATAATTTATTGACAGCTCCAGATATGGGAGTTTGCACTTAGACTCAGGAGAGAGCCCTGCTCATAGCCACAACACTTGGAGTGGTGGGCACAAGTAAGGCACAGGAGATTACGGGAACAGTGGCACTGTGGCCCAGCAATTGAACGTTGCTAAGGATGAGAAAAATCTCAAGCTAAAGATGGGAAATATTTGAGGCCCAGTCTGCACTTGGCTTTCATGTATTACGTACTAATTGAGAACACATTCTTATGCTTTGAAGTTCTGAAAGCTCTCCTATCTACATTCCAGATTGATGTCTGTCTGCCTTGAGTTTGCCGGTTATTTAAAGTACTACATCAGGGGGCTTCCCTGGTGGTGCAGTGGTTGAGAGTCCGCCTGCTGATGCAGGGGACATGGGTTCGTGCCCCGGTCCGGGAAGATCCCACATGCCGCGGTGCGGCTAGGCCCGTGAGCCATGGCCACTGAGCCTGCGCGTCCGGAGCCTGTGCTCCGCAACGGGAGAGGCCACAACAGTGAGAGGCCCGAGTACCACAAAAAAAAAAACAACAAAAAAACAAATAAAGTACTACATCAGGGAAATACAGACCTCTGAGAGACCTTTGGTTTATCCCCTGTACATGAGTGGGCATTTCTCTTCCTGCTTCTGAGTGGTTCTGCCTTTGTCTTTGTGCCTTGGTAGGTGCCGCCCACCGCCCCACCCCTGCCCCCACTTTAAACAAGGATTAATACTTCCCTTTAGTTGAACTGGGGCTATTTTACATGGATTGGTGATTGCAAAGCTTTTTCTGAGCAGGTGTGGTGCAATGAATAGTCTTTTTAATTTCATTTTTTTGGATTTACATTTTTTATAACCTCTTCTGCAACAAATGGTGCAACTCCATGTCCACACTCTTTCAGTCAGTAGTTATGGTTTTTCCATACTTCCCAGCTGCTTATCATGGGCACAGCTGACAAACCAGAAGAGCCTTTCCAGTAAGGTGAGCTGAGCCGGCGTTCGAGTAAGACAAAGGACTTTAGTATAGAATTAGGGCTTTGACAAAGTGAACAAATGCAAAGGCAGCTGGAAACTTGAGTGTTGCTAATCAGGAATATATTTCGTGATTCTGAAGTTTCCATAACGTGTGTATGTAAAGAAAAATAATCCAACAACTTGTGGGTTAATAGATTTTCCTGTTTCAGAATCCATTTGTGTGGATTTAAAAAATGTTTTTCATACCTTTGAATATCTTACTTTCTCAAAGAACATTACTAGCTCTCATTTTCTTACATTTTTGTATTACAACAAAATTATGATTTACTTTTGAGGCTCTTTACCCATTTGCTCTTGCCAAATGCCCTCTATTCAACCCAATTACGGCAGATCCCTTTATCTCTAGTTGCTAAGACTCTTTTTAAGGAAGCATTTGCTTTTATTGTTTTATTTATGATATTGATAATGAGCACTCCGTAGAGTTCAAAGGGGCTTGTACTGATTATTAAGAATGTAACTTCTCTGCTGGTAGTTGCTTGTATCTGAAACAGCTTTCTACAGTAGATAGGCCGTCTGCTTTTGGGAGAAATCTACACTTACCTTCCAAATCAGCAAATGGGTAATATCAAAAATAAGTACAGTAAGTCTGCTACTCCCCCAAAACAGCATATTTGCATAAGTTGCCTGAAAATCAGGATTGTGTCCATTCCATGTTCTCTTCCATGCCTGATCCTGGAGAAACTTATGATTATTTTAATTACCATCGCTGCAGTATTAAAAGTAATGAAATATTTTAAATGTAGGAAAGAGTGAAAAAGGGTAAAACAGCACTTGTGAGATTTCAAATGTAAAAGTTATGTGGTAGGAAAGTCCTTTTTCAGTTAATTGGGTGCTTGGAACAGTCTATACTCTAAAACTGTTAAGGCAGAAGCACTTCACATGTTGAATACTCTACAGATATATTTAAGATTAGCTTGAATTAATGGCCTGTCAAAGCTACTCTTTGAAAAACAAAACAAAACAAAAGCGCCTCACAAACTGTCTCTTCCTTTTCCTTTTCTTGAAAGATGGAAGAGGGAACAGTTCACAATTTACATCTTTACTTGATGGGTGTAACTCCTTGAAAAACCACTCTGAGCTGAAAAGTTCCCCACACACCAAAATGTTTTTTCAGATGTAGGAAACATTTTGGATTTATGCTGTCTTCTCAAATTGGGAAATAGTTGGAATGCTTTAGAGGTGACAGTCTTGTTCTAGGAGAGGTTCAGTTGAGGTACTCATGGAAACCTTTTGGATGATGATGATGATAGTAATAATAGTAAGAGTCATTATTATTACAGGAAGTGCTTCATACTGTAAGAGCTTTACATATATTAATTTATTTCAGTTAAGAGATACATAAGGAAACTGAGGTACAGACATTAGGTAACTTGCCCACTGTCACACACCTGGTAAATGAAAGAGTTGGAATTTGAGCCCACATAGTGGCTTAAAAAATTTATGCCATCCACCACTTTGCTGTGTAGTGACTGAGAGGCTTTAAGTTTTCTTGTGTTGGAATTGTGACTTTGGGTATTTTGCTGCTAGGAAACCTTAAAATGGAAACCAATACTGTTTTACACAGAAGTGGGAATAATTGTGAATTGAAATTGGGAAATTCTGAGTTTGGTTCTGTAGTCAGCAAAAAGACTGCCTTTATTTTTTGAATCATTCTAGATCAGTGTTTATTCTTTGTCACTTGAATATCTGTAAATGCATCTTGGCATACTGGGATACTTGTCCCCAAACTCTTGGGGAGGAGAAATGAGAGAAGAGACAAAAGGCATGAAAGTCACCATCTGTCAGTGAAACTTTAGTCTGTTCTCCCACCCTTGAGGCTTTCTCTCTGGTTCCTGTTCTGGTGAGCTCCTCCCATCTAGTTGGGCTCCTCCCTTGAGGAAGGCCCTCTTCACCTGAGATTTGTCATGGTACCACACTTATCCACTGAAGTGGAAGTGTACTTTTCTTAGAACTTTAACAGCTGTTCAACTTGATGGAGAAGTTAGGGAAATGAAAAAGTCTGCAGTGATTCAAAGACTAAATGTATTTGGAAACCATCTTGTGGAGGAAAGAAAACCCAGTTGAAGAGTCTCAGAATACAGTTTTGGCATTTAAATCCATTCTGTGTCAGTCTGCTCTGTGTCTGTGTTGGTCTTCTGTGCAGCTTGTCAATGTTGTCATTACAGGTTATAGGGAGTCACAGGTGTATCTTGATGCAGACATGCTGGGCTGAGAATAATTTCTTAGCCACATGCCATATATGCCTTAGCCTTGATGTGCAAAAGGTGCATGTAGTTTTTGATCTGGAAACCAAAAAAGCAAGTGTTTGGCCAATCTGGGGAATTTCTATAATGAAATGTGCCATTAATGACATTTCCTGAGGGCATCTGCAGCATGAGGCAGAACTGAATTTTTCTTTCTTTTTTTCTTCCATCTTTTGCTACAGAGCTCCCTTTCTTCCTCGTCTTTATTTCCTATCTCCTTTCCTTAACTCTGTTGGCCAGCCTGCCTGCCAACCTGCCTAAGTATAGTATGTCCTGCCTTCTCCAAAGAATTCCAGTGCAGCTCGTCTGCTGTAATGAAGAGAGTATGACAGTTCAGAATTCTTTACCATATTTATTTTTAAAAGTTTTTTTTTCTTCTAGGGCTATTTATTTTGACTAAGAAGGTTATTATAATTAACAAACATTTCTTTATCCTTACAAACCTTTTATAAGGAGGAAAATTATTAGAATTCAGAAATAATGTGACTAGCATTGTGCCCAAACCACAATTTTTGTAGCTCAGATATTTTCAGATACTTTATTCTTCCATCCTTATTAAAACTGAGCTTATGACAAAGTAATATCTTTCGTGTTTTTCAAAAATTTTTTTGAGTGAAAGTGTAAATTCTTATGCCCTGTGTTTCTTTTCCTCCCTTTATCTTTGCCTCGTGCTTTGGAGAGCCCACACATGATAAAACTTTTGTGAATGAGCATTGTCAGTTGGGGCAATCTCAGAAATTGTGTTTTCAAAATTTCTTGGCTTCTTTTGACATCCAGTAGGCTTTTCTAGGGCCACCTCTATTTTGCATATATTTTTCTTCAGTATTGTTATTTCCCTTCGTGGTTGACATGCTAGTGTTTATGCTTTTTTTTTAACTTTAATTTTTTTATTGACGTGTAGTTGATATATGCCACTGTGGTTTTTTTTAATTTTTTAAATTTTTTTGCAGTATGTGGGCCTCTCACTGTTGTGGCCTCTTCCTGTTGCGGAGCACAGGCTCCGGACGCGCAGGCTCAGCGGCCATGGCTCACGGGCCCAGCCGCTCCGCGGCATGTGGGATCTTTCCGGACCGGGGCACGAACCCATGTCCCCTGCATCGGCAGGTGGACTCTCAACCACTGTGCCACCAGGGAAGCCCTGCTACTGTGTTTTAACATTGAAAATTTGTTGAAGTACTTCTTCCAGATAGAACTAAGAAACTATTTGAAATTGATTGGGTGACTGGAGCTATATGTAAGGTATCCTTGTATATAAGTATTCTAGCTTTCAAAATTGTGTTTTCTAGTAAGTAGTACTGATGAATTTGTAGTGATGAGTCTATAGCTATTTGCTGATTTCTCTGTTGTAGGAGATAGATGGAAAGCATGGTGATTGCATCCAGGCTAGCTACATACATGCACCTACTTGCCTTTCCCTCCCTTTTCTTTTATCCTGTAAAACAGTATTTGAGATGTATGTGCACATGCTGGAGTATACTTTTCAAAAATAATTTTTTCTCATTATATACAAGATCTGTGTTTCTGTAGAGAATTCAGACAATATAGAAAATTGTGAAGGAGCAAGTATCACAATTAACAGTTTGATAATACAGGAATGGTCACTGTCAACAGTTTGGTAATCGGCATGCATGTATACCCACGTGCATATATGCAAGCATACGCACATGTGCACCCTTGTGTAATGTGAGTGAAGTTATGTCACACGTGCTATTTACCAACCTTTATTTTTTTACTTAATACTTTGTTGTGGTATCTTTCCATGTTAATGAATATGATCTTTTAAAATGGCTGAATTGTGTTCCATTTTTAGTATAGGTCATAATCTCTTTCTCATTACCGTTTTAATAGGTATTTAGTTTTCAGTTTTCCACTATTGTGAACAGTGCTACACTAAGCATATTGGTGTGTTCATGTTGCACACTTACATTTTGGGGGTAGATTTCTGTAAGTGGAATTGCTATTATTCATTTAAAATATAATTATACTTTGTCTATGGCAGAATACTAAGAAATGTATAATTTTGTAGGCAGCATTCCCAAAAAGCTGACAAATTTTGCCTTTAAGAACCTGAACTGTGCTCTTTTAGGTTGAATGTACTGAGCATCCAGACATACAGGGCCAAATGCTCCAGATTGCTGGACTTTGGGGTTCCTGGGCCTGGTTTTTGAAATAGCTTTTTTGTCTTCTTCGTTATGAAACTCTTTTCTCGAATGTGCTGCTTTTAATCTGTAGGGAGCTTGAAAACAAGATAACCAACCTTATCATATGATGTATAAAGTAAAAGCAAGCAGAGTCATTACCTATGGAGTATTCCAGTTACAGGGGTAGGATAGAGAAGTTGTTGATTGGTTGACGTTAGGATAGGTAAGGAATTTTTTTGTTTGTTTGGTGCTATTATTTTATGTCCATGTTCTGCTGGATTAAATTATTTTTGTGATAAAGCAGCAATTTACTGCTGAATGTAGGAGGCAAGGCTATATAAAGTGAGATAAAAGGCAAGCATTTATGATTAGAAAATTCCCTGCCTTCAGTTGGTGGAAGTGCTGGTGGAACAACTGCCCCTCACTCGTCTCGGCCTGGCACAGCCCGCTCGTAGCACTGTTCCTTGGGGCAGTGTGTCCTTGCCTCTGGGCATGCTCCCTGGGCTGCCAGCCCACTCAGTGTCTTCTCCAGGGCTGGTGGTGAGGGAGTCAACCAGGACCTGACTGCTTGGGCCCTTGCAGCCCCTGCATGGGAAGAGATAGCTGAGCCTTGGGTTGCTGAGCAGTACTGATCCTCCCTCCATTCCGACTATTTGATTTGTGCCTGCACTGGTTGAGTACTGGGAATGCAAAGCTGAGTCAGACTTCTTCCCTGTCTTCTTGGAGCTCACTCAGAAAATTGGAGCTTTCTCTCAGAAAATTGGAAGTAAACAATTAAACCAGCCAAAAACGGGGTTGATATGTGTACAAAATATAGGACTCTATGTTGTTTTCCATACTAATAATAAGGGAAAGTAAGATGACTTCAAGGCATGTAACTTGATTGACAGCACACGAAGTACACTCTGAGTAGTGTGTATGAGGGGGAGTTATCCATTCTTCCTGGGGATATGTGAAGGCTTCCAGAAGAGAAGGGGAAACTTGGAACCAGTGGTGGGAAATCGGAGGAATTGGCCAGGCAGATACCGTCAGGAGGGTGGGGAAAGGTGGTTGGTCAGAGGAGGGGGTATGGAAATACATTCTAGGCAGTCAATACAGCTCATGCATAAGTGTGGAGGTATAAAACAGCTCATGCATAAGTGTGGAGGTATAAAACAGTTATCTCCCTTTTGTGATTCAGAGTCTGCACTGCTTCCATGACTGGCACCAAGTGTTGGAGAAGGGTGGTGGTGGTTGTGATAGGAGAGGAGATGGTAGAGGCAGGCCAGACTATGGAGGACCTTGTGTACCATAATGAGGAGTTGGACTTGGTCTTCTAGTGTTAGTAACGTGCCATCACGAGGCTTTGATTAGCCTTGATTCGTGGGCACAGTCATGAGGAGCCAATGAAAGCCTATTGTGCTCATTTCTTGGAGTCATAAAATCCCATTTATGAGTTGGGGATGTGCTAAACATTAGTACTAGAGGGAGTATGTTTATAATGTGACTCATCCCTTCAGCAAGGCCATCATGGCCTATAAGGTGACCAGAAAGACTCCTTTAATAAAGGGGACACCATTTCAGAGAGATGGTATAACTGCTCAGTGCTGAGAAAACCTCTGTGCAGGCAGTCCTACCTGGTAGAGGGATATAGGTATAGAGGTGGCACCAAGTATGTCCTTGCACAGTCCTACCTGGCAGCCCAATGCAGGATAGACGGCAGGCTATGCAGTACAAGAAAGACCGTTTGCTGTACGTTGATTTCCACCCTCCCCCTTCATCCCCGTACACAGATATGGATCTGTCAGGGTGTCATGTTTGAATACTAAGTTAAGCAATATCAGAGTTAAGATAAAAATCAGTGGTTTAGGGCTTCCCTGGTGGCGCAGTGGTTGGGAGTCCGCCTGCCGATGCAACAGACATGGGTTTGTGCCCTGGTCTGGGAAGATGCCACATGCCGCGGAGCGGCTGGGCCCGTGAGCCATGGCCGCTGAGCCTGCATGTCCGGAGCCTGTGCTCCGCAACGGGAAGAGGCCACAACAGTGAGAGGCCCGCGTACTGCAAAAAAAAAAAAAAAAAAATCAGTGGTTTAATTGATTAAATGAGCATAGGGCTAGACACGTGGTTATAACTCAGTAAAAATTGATTTTTTAAAACAGCTTACTTTAAAACAAAATGGATTTCAAAAATTGAAAAACACTTGGTTAAAACATTCTGTTTTTTAAAAAAAATGTATCCAGGGAGATTAAGATTTAGAACTTCTAATTTATAAGTTAAGACATTTTATTCACTTGACCTTTTAAGCAAAGTTTTATAAGTAAGACACAATAGGCCATGGACGACGTTAGTAATCTGATATTAAATTGTTCTCAGAGAATTTATTTCTCTATAAATTATTCAGTGGAGTAAAGAAAACGGCATTACTCAATGGAGGGCTGTCAACTTGAATATCTTGTTAAGCTTTATATGTTTTTTTGAGGGGTAGTTGTTGGTTTAGGCATTCTAAATCAGAGTATTGCTTAGAAACAAAAAAATCAGGAAAGTTTGTGTTTCTTTGCAAGTCTGCCATATACACTGAGCTCAGAAGGTACAGTCTGGTATTGGGAGGCAGACATGATCTTGGGCAGCGTGGACCAGAAGGCCAAGTCTTGCACTTGTGCCTCCACCACTTCGAGCTGTGTGCCCTGGATGTCTTATTTATCTGTTACTTTATCTTCTTTTGCAAAATTGTCACATGACACTTAACGCTCCTGACCATATAGGTTTATTGTGAGAACTGAATGTTTTCATTCGAACGTGAATGAAACATTTTATTTAGCTTGCAAAATGCTGTGCAAATGTAAGAAGGGAGTGTTAGGTGTCAGATTTTTTAGTTTGTTTTAGTGGAATAGCGTACTCTAACTTCAGTCAGATTAGTTTAAATAGTTCAAAGAAGTTTAAAGAAAAGGTTTAAGTGGTTTCGTTTAAATAGTTTAAAGAAAAGGAAAAATATCTACATTCACAAACTAGTTAGACATTGTAAAATTTAAATTTTTGGTTAACATTTTTACTTGCTGAATAAAAATCAGAAAACAGAGTTTTTGTGGGGGAGAGAGGGGAGGGCTTAAATGAATTATCTAATGTTTTCCAAATATTCCTTATTAAATATTTGAACTAGAAATTGTTAACCTCTTAGGAACATTATAAATATCATAGCCATACATTTGTCCTTTAGAGTTTTAAAAAATTACTGTTTACAGGTTAGGGAACTGTTTCTCAGAGAGGTTAATGACTTACTCATGATTGCCCCAATAGTAAGTAGTAAGAGGAGACCTGGAATTAAAACCCAGGCTTTTTGATTTGTTGTCTTATTGTCAATATCTGAATTTGCAGTACAAAATAACCAGGTTATTCAGTTTTGGGCATTGATTTAGACTTAATCTAAAAATTGTTAAAGTAGTTTAGAATGTATTCTTACTCCCCAGCGAAATATTATCTTAATTGTATGTAATATGTATCTTAAAATATCCTACAAAAATGTGTTTGTATAGCGCAATAATCAAAATTTTCTTTAACTTAAAAAAAATTTAGATCCATTGGAGTTACCACTAACAAATTTGATCTTGAATCAAATTCACCTTGAGTGTAATATGGGGGAATCAGTGAAATGCTCTGAGGGGTGGCAGTTGTGACTGAATCCACATTTCAGGAGAAAAAGGCAGTTTGTTTTGTTGGTCTGCACATGCTGTGAATCCTCAGCCCTGCAGCAGGGGTCCTCCAGGGACTATGGCACACGCAGCCCATCAGTGACAGCCAAACTGTTATGAGGTGACATCTGAAGGAGACAGAGTCCTTGCTGCCTGTTTAGCTCACTAACTTTAAGTGTAGAGAATGGGCTTTATGGTCCAAATCCACTTAATCCACATTGAGAGGGAAAAGAGAAGGGATTTGATCCCAGTGCCTAGTACAGAAAGCAGTAAAAAATTTAGTCATTATTAATGTTAACTATTAGAGGCCTTCCAGTTTACCTTCAAAACAGAGGAAGTTGATTTTCATGTCTACACTTAGTCCGTCTTGCTGCTGTTTAAGCCTCTGGTTACAGAAGAGCATCTCAACAGTATTTCACAGAATGGCCCAGTGCCGTCTGGTACCTGTGAAACTCTTGAGTGGACTTGGACCCCACTTCCTTTGCATGGTTCCGGTTGTTGCTTGGAGCCCACAGCATCACTCTCCTTGAGCAAGTAGGCAGGCAGCATTGTATTGGTTAAGATTGTGGGGTCCTGAAGTTCAGAGTTAGAAGCCTGCTTGTAACAGTATCTCTTAACCTTTGGCAATTAACTTAGTTTCTTGTAGTCTTGTTTTCCTCATTTGTAATATGAGGATGATAATATTTACCTTATCAACATGCTGTAATGTACTAAGCACAGCATTTGGCACCTGGTCAGCCCAGGTAGTGGTTCGTTAAGATTGTGATTTTTATGATTAAATCAAATATTGTGATTTTAATCTTGAGAATAATTTTCTCTGAGTTAGGGAGCAAACTGAATTTGTTGACTGGTGTCATTAGGGTGCTTGTTTGTGAGAAGAGGAAGGATGACCTTAGGTTGGATGGCCGAATGGAAGTTTGGGAGGCTGAGGAGAGTGAATTGTTTGGCTTTCTAAAAAGACAGTCAATGTCTGTTATTTGAAAATGTGTTTTGATTGAAAACATTGAGTTTGCCTGATTGTGGATGAAATCCTTCTATGTGACTGGACTGAGAAAATTACTGATATTGGCACTCCAGTTTCTCTTACACATTGAAACCTACTCTTTCTCTGCAAGTGCAGACTCCATCTCTGTCTTTTCAACTGAGGGAAAAATAAGATCCTCTTTTGTTTTTTCTAGAATCTATCTTCACTTATTGAATTGGGTGGAAAGTTTGAGCAGTGAGTCATTCCTCTTTGGGGGATCACCTGAATCTTCTTGCTGCAACGCCCTCAGAGCTGAATTCTTAGTGGGAAAACACGTACAGCATCCATGTACATAAAGGATTGGTGCTTTCTGGACTATTTGAGTAACTGAACATTACAGAAAAAACTGAAAAACAAGCAAAATCACTTATCCCAAAGTGATTGATTCTTCAAACCCCTACTTCCCAAGTCTGAATGAACTCTTAAGAAGAGAATGTTTTCTCTGTGAGTGAGGGTCAAAGTGGCCTGATACTTAAAGTGAGAAGATGGAACAGAATGAAGAGCATGGATCAGGGAGTCCAGAAAGCTGGCTCCTCGCCTTGCTGTTTTATGATTGTGATACCCTGAGCAAGGTGGTTCCCTTGTCTGGCTTCAGTTTTTTCACCTGTATGGTCAGGGGCTGTAGATGATCTCTAAGGTTATGGGTTGGAAGTAGCTTTGTGCACCCTTCCTTAAGAGCATAGACAGACATTCTTGAAGCATCCTTGGCAGCTTGTCATTCCATCTCTATTTGGCTATTTCATTCATTGGCTTGGCTTCTCTTCTAGAGATTCAGAATCCTTGATTTTCAAGGCAGTTTTGAAGAACTTAATGTTAGGTAGCTTTTCACGTTGGGTGGATTCCTAGCCCTCCAGTAGTCGTAATTCTATCTTTTCCATCTCTCACATGACATATCTTCAGATATTGAACAAGAGTTATGTTGATTCTTCTCCGAGTTATGCTGCCAAAGCTCTTTCTACCATCCCTCTTTAATGTAGTTTCAGACTGTTTGTAATCATGCTAGCTTTCCTGAAATGTTCCCGTTTTTCATTGCCACTTTTAAAATGTGGTCCTCAGAAGAGCTTATAGTACTTCAAATAGGGTATGACCAGCATGGGGCGTGCTAAGGTTTAAAAATTGTGATTTCATTAGTATAGCCCAAGTTGATATGTTTTTTGGGTTTATTTTATAGACAGCCATGACCTGTTTGAAACATGTATATAACTGATCCTTGGTGTGTTGTTTTTCACGTGAATTGCTCATAGTAAGGCCTTATGTTATAGATGAGCAGCTTTTGTTTTTACATCCAGTGTAGTACTTTATCTTTCTTTTTGTGAGTTATTTTGTATCTGTGTCTTGTTCTGGACTGCTAAATCCTTCTGAACCTTCCGTCTTCCCTGGTTATTAGGGAGCCCCACAAGTCATCTCCTCGTTCTAACTGATCCTGCCTCTGAGTACATCCCAAGTTTGTCTGCTGATGAAAATGTTGACCAGGTAAATTCAAATATAGTCTCTTACGGCTTCCTATTAGGGTCTTTCTGCCCTTTACATTTGACTCGTGGGGAACCCTGACAGTGGTTTCAGGCTCCAATAGACAGTTTATTTCATGGTTGGATGTAATTTGTCTTGGTTTGAAGCCTTGAATTCAAACAACTTTCTCATTAGTTTATCATCTATCTTGAAAATTCTGTAAGTTTTAATTTTTGTATACATTTGGACTCCCAATGCTAGCTTTTTTTCAGTTGTGCTCTAGTTAGCTTTTACTTTAGCGATCTCTAATAATGGCTCCCTAGCCCCCATCCTTTCTTTTCATTCAGTCTCCCCATGGTTTCCTGACCTCTGGAGTGCCCAGTGCTGAGTGCTGAACAAGATGGGGCTGGTGGAACAACAGAAGAGAAAATCTCTTATGTTAGCGTTTCCAGTATTCTTCCAGAGGTACCAGTATGAGTACACACCAGTTTTTCAAAAGACTGTAACTTTAGACTGTTTAAATATAGTCTGTGGGGAGATAAGGTTTAAAAAGCAGTGACAAGGAGAATATACTGAAATCTTATTCCAGATTTTCTGAGTGATGCTGTATGTTGCAAAGAACTTTTTATAGAAAATAAAGGATGTATACTGAGATAGGTTAAAAATGTGAATGAAATCTACCTGGCAAAATAACTGGTAAAATCATTAGTTATAAGTATGTAATGGGATATTACTACATCAAAAATACCACAGAAGTTCTCTCTAGTGATCTGTGTGAAGAGAAGTATTGGAGTTTGACATGGAGATAGTTATATAGATTGGCCACATCTGCATATATTTTTAATTCTGTGACTTATACTTTGTAATGGAATTTCCTTTGTTGCATCAATTTATATGACCTTTTCTTAGTTTGATATATTACAAAAGAAACTTTAGCGTAAATGTTTCCAAAATAATATCACTGCCCAAATGTCCTATTAAGCCAGTCATTTTATGAATCAGCAAGACCAGTCTCATCTCTCCTTGCTACCATTTTTTGATCTTTCTCCCTTTCTTCCTCCTGCAAGTGAGTGCGTATCTATATGCTTAAGTATGTACCCACACTGATACCCACTCTCCTTTTTCTCAGCCCAGCTCCAGGGGTGAAAGGAAAGATTGCAAAAACATCTCAGAAGTCTTATGACGATGGGACAAAATTTAAGGAATATCCTATCATTCTGTCACTCTTAAAATATTCTTGTATGGAACATGTACATCCCAAGTTATGGTAGCAATTAGTAGCTCTTTCTGTGTTTGAGCTGCTTTTTAGTGTAAAGTATTAGCAGTAATAGAGCACACACTCTGTAGAGTTAAAGGATCTTATCTGTGAAGTTAGAAAAGATGACTATATCGATTGTAAGTACAGTTGAGAATGGAGGACTCACTGTGAGAATGATTTTGAAGATGTATCTATAAATGCTTGACATTTTAATATAATTATTAGTTTAAGTAGAACTTTTAAAACTACAATGAATTTGCCATTATATAACTGTTATCATTGGAATTTTGCTTTAGTTATATTTGGCTCCCAATTTATATAAAACCTTTATCATTTGGAGCATAAACTTAAACTTTTGCAGCATGGATTTTAGGAGCAGTATAGAGGTGAATCTCCAGTGATTCTATTTTTTATTACAGGAAATGTTATGTCCAGAAGCTGTCCAAATGAAGGTGTTTTTAATGATTAACTTTCTACACAGAACAAGATACTGTATGGTTTCTAGATTACAGTGCTTTAGGGGGTGCATGTAGAAATTGGAACTCTAATAGGATTCAGTTTTATTAAATACATAAGATTTTGCACCTTAAAGGTTAAGTATCCAATTGCACCCAACTAGGAAATTCAAAGTTATGATTTTCACAATAACTGTTATGTTGTCCCTATGGGCAGATTTAGAATTTGCATTGTTGGGTGTAATGTATAGTTGATTCTTACATTTAATGAATGACAGAAATTAACTTCATTTTTCTATGTACTTTAATTTGGCAGTGTTCATTAATCAGTAATAACTTGAACATATACTATGTGATACGCCCTGAGATATAGAAATGAAGAAATCAAACAAAAATCCCTGCTCTATGTTGTACTCTTAGATAATAGGGGGGATGCAGGAATTTAACTCTGTGATCCCATGATAAAATTAAGGGAATAATTTTGCATTGCACCAGGAATGCTTACACATGCTGCTTACAAATGATGTCACTTGCCAAGTTTACACATCTGATTTAGAGGAAACAAAGATTTCAGACTTAATTGAGGACACATGTCTTTGGTATCTTTCTTGCAGTAACTCTTTCTAGTCCTTGAAGACTATCATGAAACCATCAATAGGACTTAACTTTAAAAAACCTCCGACTAAGGTAGCAATTTAAGATTGAGTGATTATTCACTGGGGCATGGTTTTCATATTACAAAAAATCTAAAGGTTTTAAGGTTCAGACCTCTTTTGGGGCTGTTAAAGCTATGGTATTGTTCGTCAAAATAAAAATCTGAAATAAAAAATGGCCTGGGGTTTCTAAACCGTGTGCCATGTGGTCAGTTCAGTTTTTCTTGACATAGAGCAGGGAGCCATTGTAAACAGGACCATTCTAATCCATATGCAGCTGGCAGCTTCAGTCTTTCACAGACTAACAAGTAAGACCACTATGAGCTCTATAGCTTCTTTAGTTTTCGCATGGGTGCTTCATCACATGGAGGCCAGGGGAGGAGGAGCCAGGGAGAAGGAACACTTTGTCTTCAGACTTAGAAAGTACACTTGGAAAAGAAAAGAGAATCTTTTGAATAAAATCAGAAGGGAAAACATGCATACAAACAAGATTCAGGAATCCTACTAAATAATAACATACTCAAACTCTTTGCATGGGAGTTTTTTGGCCAATTTTTTTTGGCCAATGTAAGATTTTTGTCATAAAAGGAAGCAGTTTTTAATGCTTAGTTCTTAGTTTCCAATCTTGTGAGCTTCCTGACATTTAAACAGTATTTTTGACAATGAGAGCAATTAAATTATATGGAAATTTAGCCCCTAAAATATATTTTCCAGTGTCTTTCCCTGGATACTATTAGCTGCAGTCTTGTCTACTAAGAGATGAATTAGGTGACCTCATAAAGTCTCTTTAGTACCCATCCTGGGAGATGTTTAAAAAATATATTTTATATATACCACAGGACCCCTACCTCCTCATTTTCTCTGTCAGTTGAATTCTTAAAATGATTACATTTTTTCTTGTTCCCTGTGACTAAATTTTATTTATTTTCCAGTCTTTAGGCAAAGAATGGCATAAATTAGGGCAGGTAGAAAACCTCAAAGAGCTTTCTCCACTCTCCTGAAGCTCATATTGTGTCCATCTCCTGTATGACTACCACCCACAAGGGGAAACTCCCATCCCTGTTCTGCTCTCTTTTGTTCATATTTATTGTTGGGCAGCAGACCTTAAGGTAGACAAGGGCGGGTGGGTTTTAAAGAGGAAACTCCTATTTAAACTCCTGTTTTTAAGAGGAAGTTCCCATTCCTGATACTCTTGCTGTTATTTTCTCCCGGTGGCTGTCTCTTCTTTTTTTTCAGGGGAGACATGGGAGAGAGATATTAAATCCAAGAAAGCAGGGGGATTTTCACCACCTCTTTTATCCTCCTTCATGGCCCTGCTCATCTTTTCCTTTTCCAGACTGCTTCTTTACAAATCAGACCTGGGGAGGTTTTTTCCCACAAAATAGATTCTGCTATCAGTTACTGTGCTTCAGGAAGTCTGGGGTTTGAATCCTGAGAATCTCTATGTTTCTTGAGTTATGCGGGTGCCTTTGATGCCCAATTAGATTTGAGAACTGTTGGATACCTGTGCACCGCAGATACTTCAGGAGTTCTGAGTCCTAGGTCACAGGAGTCAATACCAGTGGGGCTTAGAGCATGGCAGATAGGTCCACAGGTATCAGGGGTTCGTGACCTGACAACCAAAGCTTCACAGAGTGAGAGTGCAGTTGAACTTAACTGAAGTCAACCTGTTATGGGGGCTGGTGTTTACTGTGCCCTGTTTAAAGTTTATTAGAGAGGGGAGCTATCAAGATGGCGGAGGAGTAGGACGTGGAGCTCACCTCCTCCCACAAATACATCAGAAATACATCTACACGTGGAAAAATTTGCACAGAACATATACTGAACACTGGCAGAAGAGCTCAGACTTCCAAAAGGGCAAGGAAACCTCCACGTAACTGCGTAGGACAAAAGAAAAAAGAAAAGAAAAGGGAGGGAAAGGAATCAGGATGGGACCTGCACCCCAGGGAGGGAGCTCTGAAGGAGGAAAGGTTCCCACACCTGGGAAGTCTGCTCGTGGGCAGGGAGATCAGCTTGGACAGGGGGAGATTTGGAACCTTGGAGGAGAGCACAGCAACCGGTTTGTGGTAGGCAAAACGGAGAGTAACCTGCATAGACGGTCAGTACCGCCACCCTGTGCTCCCTACCCTGGATGCTTGTCTGCCGGTATGGGCAGGGGCTGAGTGCTGAAGCTCAGGCTTCAGAAGTCAGACCCAGGGGGACGACCAGGGTTGGCCGTGGGAGACAGCCAGACAAGGCTGCAGTGTGGCAACAGAGGGTATCCTTGGAAGAAGCCTGGGCCCACCAGAGACGCAAGGCGGCACCATTGTTGGGGGATGTGTGAGGAGAGGGGAGGCACTGCCATAGGAGCTTCTTTCCCTGTGCGTGCTCTCAAGCAAGAGGACACCACCTGCACAAGCTTCTGGGATGGGCGCGAGCCACCGCTGCTGTTCTGGGCTCCGGAGGTGGGCACGGGCTGCTGCCACCACTAAGAGACCCACAGGCAGGCGCCAGTTGCTTCCCCTGCTGTCCCAGGAGTGCATGGGCTGCTGCTACCACCACAAGACCTGTGAGCAGGCATCAGTCATGGCTCCTACCATCTGAGGAGAGTGCAGGGACAGCACATGGGCTGTGAGCAGGTGCCAGTCGCTGCCCCTGCCATCCCGGGAGTACGCACAGCCCGCTGCTGCACCTTCACACGCCCGTATCAAGGGGATGATGGCCAGCACATGCCGAGGAAGGAGGCAGCAAGCAACCAAACTAAAACTAGCCCCTTGATTCCAGACAGGATGGTTGAGTAGAAAGACTTGAGCTCACCTCCTCTCAGAAAAACACCGTAATCACAACTAACTGCTGAAAAGCCATTGACAGAAAAGACTGGAACCTACCAAAAAAGATATTTTACATCCAAAGACAAAGAAGAAGCCACAGTAAGATGATAGGAGGGGTGCTTTCATGCTGTAAACAAATCCCATACCCACTGAGTGGGCGACCCATAAACTGGAAAATAATTATATCGCAGAGGTTCTCCCAGAGGAGTGAGAGTTCCGAGCCCAGCGTTAGGCTCCCCAGTGTGAGGGTCTGGAATTGGGAGGAGGAGCCCCCAGAGCATTTGGCTTTGAAGACCAGTGGGGCTTGAGTGCAAGTGCTCCACAGGGCCGGGGGAAACAGAGACTCCACTCTTGGAGGGCACACACAAGGTTTCATGTGCACTGGGAACCCATCACAAAGCAGTGACTCCCTAGGAGGCTGGGCTGGACCTACTGGTGAATCTTTGAGGGTCTCCTGGGGAGACGGGTTGGCTGTGGCTCACTGTGGGGGCAAGGACACTGGTGGCGGAGACCCCAGGGAATATTGATCCGCGTGAGCGCCCTTGGAGGTCGCCATTTTGGCATGGAGACCTGGCCCAACCCAGCAGCCTGCAGGCTCCACTGCTGGGACAACTCAGGGCAAACAACAAGGAGGGTGCTGCCCTATCAACAGACAGGCTGCCTAAAGTCATATGGAGCTCACAGCCTCCCCTAAACACACCACTTGGTGTGGCCCCACCCACCAGGACAAGACCCAACTCCACCCACCAGTGCGCTGACACCAGTCCCTCCCACCAGGAAGCCTGCATAAGCCCCTGGACCAACCTCACCAGAACCAAGAGGAACTACACCCTTGCAGTCTGCAGAAAGGAGACCACAAACATGGAAAGTTAGACAAAGTGAAAGGGCAGAGAAATATGGTCCAGATGAAGGAACAAGAGAAAAACCCAGAACAACAACTAAGTGAAGTGGAAATAGGCAGCCTACTTGCTGAAGAATTCAGAGTAATGATAGTAAAGATGATCCAAGGTCTCAGATAAAGAAATAGAGGCACAGACTGAGAAGATAAAACAAATGTTTAACAAAGAGCTAGAAGGCTTAAAGAACAAACAGAGATGAACAATAACTGGAGTGAAAAATACACTAGAAGGAATACATAGGAGAATAAGTGAGGCAGAAGGATGAATAAGTGAGCTGGAAGACAGAGTGGTGGAAATCACTGCTGCAGAACAGAATAAAAAAGTATGAAAAGAAATGAGGACAGTCTCAGAGACATCTGGGACAACATTAAGTGCACCAACAGTTGCATTATAGGGGTCCCAGAAGGAGAAGAGAGAGAGAGAGAGAAAGGGCCTGAGAAAATATTGGAAGAGATTATAGCCAAAAACTTCCATAACATGGGAAAGGAGACACTCAAGTCTAGGATGCTCAGAGAGTCCCATACAGGATAAACCCAAGGAGGAACATGCGAGACACATAGTAATCAAACTGAGAAATATTAAAAACAAAGAGAAAATATTAAGAGCAAGAAATAACACACAAGGGAATCCCCATAAGGCCATCAGCTGATTTTTCAGTAGAAACTCTGCAGGCCAGAAGGGAGTGGAATGATAAGTGATGAAAGGGAAAAACCTACAACCAAGAATACTCTACTCAGCAAGGTTCTCATTCAGATTCCACAGAGAAATCAAAAGTTTTACAGACAAGCGAAAGCTAAGAGAATTCAGCACCACCAAACAAGCTTTACAACAAATGCTAAGGGAATTTCTCTAGGTGGAAAAGCAAAGGAGACAACTAGAAACAAAATTACAAATGGGAAAGCTCACTGGTAAAGGCAAACATACAGTACAGTCAGGAAATCATCCACACAAAAATATATCAAAACCAGCAGTCGTGAGAAGGAGAGTACAAACACAGGATATTGGAAATGCAATTGAATTGAAGAGACCAACCACTTAAAACAATCTTGTATGTTATAGAGTGCTATATCAAAACCTCGTGGGAGGGACTTCCCTGGTGGTGCAGTGGTTAAGAATCTGCCTGCCAATGCAGGGGACACAGGTTTGATCCCTGGTCTGGGATGATCCCACATGCCATGGAGCAACTAAGCCCGTGTGTTACAGCTCCTGAGCCTGTGCTCTAGAGCCCATGAGCCACAACTACTGCACGCCACAACTACTGAAGCCCGCGCGCCCTGGAGCCTGCGTGCCACAACTGTTGAGCCCACACCCCGCAACTACTGAAGCCCACGTGCTCTAGGGCCCATGTGCCACAACTACTGCGCCCACGTGTTGCAACTACTGAAGCCTGTGTGCCTAGAGCCTGTGCTCTGCAACAAGCCACTGCGGTGAGAAGCCTGCGCACCGCAATGAAGAATACCCCTGCTCACCGCAGCTAGAGAAAGCCTGCACACAGCAGTGAAGACCCAATGCAGCCAAAAACAACCCACCAAACCTCATAGGAACTGCAAACCAAAAATCTGTAATAGATGCACACACAAAAAACAAAAAGCAATCCAAACAGAACACTAAAGATAGTCATCAAAACACCAGAGAAGAGAACAAAGGAGGAAGGGAAGAAAAACCTATGAAAACAAATCCAAAACAATTAACAGAATGGAATAAGAGCATACGTGTCGGTAATTACCTTAAATGTAAGTGGATTAAATGTTCCAACAAAAAGACACACTGGCTGAATGGATACAAAAAGAAGACCTGTATATAGGCTGTGTACAAGAGACCCACTTCAGATCTAGGGACACATACAGACTAAAAATGAGGGGATGGAAAAAGGTATTCCATGCAAATGGAAATCAAAAGTAAGCGGGAGTGGCATTACTCATATCAGACAAAATAGACTTTACAATAAACACTTACAAAAGACAAAGAAGGACACTACATAATGATCATGGGATCAATCCAAGAAGAAGATACAACAATTGTAAATATATTTGCACCGAACAGAGCACCTCAATATAAGGCAAATGCTAACAGCCATAAAAGGAGAACTTGACAGTAACACAATAATAATGGGAGACTTTAACACCCCACTTACATCAATGGACGGATCATCCAGACAGAAAATCAATAAGGAAACACAGGCCTTAAGTGACCCATTAGACCAGATGGACTTAATTGATATTTATGGAGCATTCCATCCAAAAGCAGCAGAGCACACATTCTTCCCAAGTGCACACAGAACATTCTGCAGGATAGATCACATGCTGGGCCACAAAGCGTGCCTTCGTAAATTTAACAAAATTGAAATCATATCAAGAATCTTTTCTGACCATAACACTTTGAGGTTAGAATCAATTACAAGAAAAAAACTGGGAAAAAAACACACAAACACATGGAGGCTAAATAATACGTTAGTAACCAATGGATCACTGAAGAAATCAAAGAGGAAATCAAAAACATACCTAGAGACAAATGACAACAAAAACATGACAATGCAAAACCTATGGGACGCAGCAAAAGCAGTTCTAAGAGGGAAGTTTATAGCGATACAAGATTACCTCAGGAAACAACTCAAACAGCCTAACCTTACACCTGAAGCAACTAGAGAAAGAAGAACAAACAAAATCCAAAGCTAGTAGAAGGAAAGAAATCATAAAGATCAGAGCAGAAATAAATGAAATAAAAACAAAACAATAGCAAAGATCAATGAAACTAAAAGCTGGTTCTTTGAAAAAGTAAACAAAATTGATAAACCTCTAGCCAGGCTCATCATGAAAAAAAGGGAGAGGGCTCAAATCAATAAAATTTAAAAAGAAAAAGGAGAAGTTACAACTGACACCATAGAAATACAAAGGATCCTAAGAGACTACTACAGGCAACTACATGCAATAAAATGGACAACCTAGAAGAAATGGAGAAAGTTTTCGAAGGGTTCAACCTTCCAAGACTGAACCAGGAAGAAATAGAAAATATGAACAGACCAATCACAAGTACTGAAATTGAATATGTGATTTAAAAACTTCCAGTAAACAAAAGCCCAGGACCAGATGGCTTCACAGGTGAATTCTACCAAATATTTAGAGAATAGTTAATACCTATCCTTTTGAAACTCTTCCAAAAAATTGCAGAGGAAGGAACACTCCCAAACTCATTCTCTGAGGTCACCATCACTCTGATACTAAAACCAGACAAAGACACCACAAAAAAAAAAAAGAAAATTAGGGCTTCCCTGGTGGTGTGGTGGTTAAGAATCTGCCTGCCAATGCAGGGGACACGGGTTTGAGCCCTGGTCTGGGAAGATCCCACATGCTGCGGAGCAGCTAAGCCCGTACGCCACAACTACTGAGCCTGCGCTCTAGAGTTCAGGAGCCACAACTACTGAAGCCCCCGTGCCTAGAGCCTGAGCTCTGCAACAAGAGAAGCCACCACAATGAGAAGCCTGCGCACCACAACGAAGAGTAACCCCTGCTCTCTGCAACTAGAGAAAAAACCCGTGTGCAGCAACAAAGACCCAATGTTGCCAAAAAAAAAAAATCATGAAAAAAAAAGAAAATTATGGGCCAATATCACTGATGAACATAGATGGAAAAGTCCTCAACAAAATACTAGCAAACCAAATCAAACAATACATTAAAAGGGTCATATGCTATGATCAAGTGGGATTTATCCCAGGGATGCAAGTATTCTTCAGTATCCACAAATCAATCAGAGTGATACACCACGGTAACAAACTGAAGAGTACAAACCATAGGATCATCACAATAGACGCAGGAAAAGCTTTTCACAAAATACAACACCCATTTATGCTAAAAATTCTCCAGAACGTGAACATAGAGGGAACCTACCTCAACGTAATAAAGGCCGTGTATGACAAACCCACAGCTAACATAATTCTCAGCAGTGAAAAGCTGAAAGCATTTCCTCTTAAGATCAGGAACAAGGCAAGGATGTCCACTCTCATCACTTTTGTTCAACATAGTTTTGGAAGTCCTAACCATGGCAATCAGAGAAGAAAAAGAAATAAAAGGAATCCAAATTGGAAAAGAAGAAGCAAAACTGTCACTGATTGCAGATAACATGATACTATACATAGAAAATTCTAAAGATGTTACCAGAAAACTACTAGGGTTCATCAGTGAATTCGGTAAAGTTGCAGGATACCAATTAATACACGGAAATCCCTTGCGTTCCTATGTAGTAACAACAGAAGATCGGAAAGAGAAATTAAGGGAAAAAATCCCATTGACCATCACATCAAAAAGAGTAAAGCACTTAGGAATAAGCCTCCTTAAGGAGGCAAAAACCTATTCTGTGAATACTGTAGGACACTGGTGAAGGAAATTGAAGATGACACAAACATGGAAAGATATACCATGTTCTTGGATTGGGAGAATCAATATTGGCATTATTGGCATTTTTCACAGAACTGGAACAAAAAATTTTAAATTTTGTATGGAAACCCAAAAGACCCCAAATAGCTAAAACAATCTTGAGACAGAAGAACAGAGGTGGAGGTACCAGGCTTCCTGACTTAAGACTATACTACAAAGCTAGTCATCAAAACAGTATGGTACTGGCACAAAAAACAGACACATAGATCAACAGAACAGGACAGAATGCCCAGAAATAAACCCACGCAGCTCTCTTCAATTAATCTACGACAAGGCAAGAATATACAGTGGAGAAAAGAAAGTTTCTTCAGTAAGTGGTGCTGGGAAAACTGGTCAACTACATATAAAAGAATGAAATTATAACATTCTCTAACACCATATACAAAAATAAACTCAATATGAATTAAAGATGTAAATATAAGACCAGATACTATAAAACTCCTAGAGGAAAACATAGGCAGAACACTCTTTGATATGAATAGTAGCAATATCTTTTTGCAGCCACCTCCTAGAATCATGAAAATAAAAACAAAAATAAACAAATGGCACCTAATTAAACTTAAAAGCTTTTTCATAACAAAGGAGACCATAAACAAAACAAAAAGACAACCCACAGAATGGGAGAAAATATTTGCAACTGAAGTGACCGACAAGGGATTAATCTCCAAAATATACAAACAGCTCATGCAGCTCAATATCAAAAAAAAAAAAAATCAGAAAATAGGCTGAGGATCTAAATAGACATTTCTCCAAAGAAGACATACAGATGTCCAAAAACCACTTGAAAAGATGCTCAACATTGCTAATTGTTAGAGAAATGCAACTGAAAACTACAATGAGGTATCACCTCACACTGGTCAGAATGGCCATCATCAAAAAGTCTACAAACAACAAAGGCTGGAGAGGGTGTGGGGAAAAGGGAACTCTCCTACACTCTCAGTGGCAGTGTAAATTGGTACAGCCACTATGGAGAACAGTATGGAGGTTCCTTATAAAGGTAGAAATAGAGCTACCGTATGATCCAGCAATCCCAGTCCTGGGCATATATCTGGAGAAAGCCATAATTTGAAAAGATACATGCACCCCAGTGTTCATTGCGGCACTGTTTACAATAATCAAGACATAGAAGCAACCTAAATGTCCATCGACAGATGAATGGTTAAAGAAGTGGTACATATATATGGAGAATACTACTCAGCCATAAAAAAGAATGAAATAATTCCATTTGCAGCAACATGGTTGGACCTAGAGATTACCAATACTAAGTGAAGTAAGTCACACAGAGAAAGACAAGTATCATATGATATCACTTACATGTGGAATCTAAAAAAATGATGCAGGTAAACTTGCTTACTGAAGAGAAATAGACTCAGACTTAGAGGGCTGCCTTTGGCTGCCATGGGGGAAAGGTGGGAGGGATGATGAATTGGGAGATTGGGGTTGGCATATGCACAGTACTATATGTAAAATAATCAACGAGGACTTACTATAGAGCACAGGGAACTCTAGTCAATACTCTGTAATAACCTATACAGGAAAAGAATCTGAAAAAAGAATAGACACATGAATGTGTGTAACTAAATCCCTGCTCTACACCTGAAACTAACACAACATTGTGAGTCAACTATACTCCAATATAAAATAAAAAATTTTTTTTAAATCCAAATATCTTTCTGTGTTTTGCAAGAAAAAGATAAAGTATATTTTGTACTCCTTTATATTCCTTTTAATTTGGAAGTTGATGGAAAGCTGCACTTGAAGATGTAATGGGTAAGCTGACATCCTCACCCCTGCTCAAAGATGAGACTAATTAAAAATATGTACTTTGTTCACATAATTGATATATCTAAGTAGATTTTTTTTATAAAGAGGATCCACATTGTTTTTCATAATGGCCCGTCTTTTTAGTGGAATATAGTGTTTCCTTAGTTTCTTTCATCTTCATATTAATATGAGATTTAAAATAAATAAATTTATTTATTTATTTTTGGCTTCATTGGGTCTTCGTTGCTGTGTGGGGGCTTTCTCTAGTTGTGGTGAGCAGGGGCTGCGGTGTGCAGGCTTCTCATTGCGGTGTCTTTCTCTTGTTGCAGAGCACAGGCTCTAGGCACACGGGCTTTAGTAGCTGCGGCACGCGGGCTCAGTAGTTGTGGCACACAGGCTTAGTTGTTCTGCGGCATGTGGGATCTTCCCAGACCAGGGCTTGAACCCGTGTCCCTTGCGTTGGCAGGTGTATTCTTAACCACTGTGCCACCAGGGAAGTCCCTAATATGAGAATTTTAAACATGTATTTTGATGACATTTCTCTTTAACATTCTTCATCACCATCAGCATCATATTGGTATTCTCTTGTTGGAAGGATATTCCAGGTACAGGAAAATATGAGCAAAGTCAACAGGCATGTTTGAGAAACAGCAGGCCCTGCTCTCTTGGGGCCAAAGTGTAGGCTCCTTGAAAAAAGAGTGGAAGCATAGATTAGGGGCAGAGTGTCAGGAGCTTTAAAGTAATTTCTGTTTGGACTTTATTCTATGTGTCACAGCTTTTATAGGGAAATGGGCTCAGAGTTTAAAATGGTAACTCCATAAATATAATTTTAGCACCACATCTTAGTTAGAATGATAATGTCTTATATTTGAGTTGCATTTCAGAACTTTAAAAACTGTATACTACATGCAGTATTTCTGTACCACACAAGTAAAATATCTTTAAAAAGGCTTTCTCTTGACACAGTTTGTGGTCTTGTGACTCAGTGGCAGGCCTGTCCTGAGAGGACAGGGACCTGTGATGACTGTGAAATAAATGATAGCCTCATCGTACAGAGGACAGCCTGAGCTGCATTAGGATCTTCTTTGTCTCAGGGTTTGGGGCTTCTCCCTGCTTTGGCCGATCTATATTTTCCTCCTCATCCCTGCCCCCTGCTTCCTGCCCTCTCTTCCTCCATTAACATACTGGTGCTTTGAGCCTTAGGTCTGAAGGTCTCTATCATCTTGCTGTTCCTTTAGGGAAGCACATACCTAACCTGATGAGGTCCTTTTCAAAATAGTGGATTATGCTGTGTTTTCAGCAACGGATGATTTTTGCATATTACAGTCTTTTAACATCTCCTTAAAGTTAAAACCAGGTGCATTCTTAATAATTTATATACTAAATAGAATAAGTAATTGTTTGTCAATGTGGTGGGTTATATAAATATAAAACGTAGGAGTTTCATATACACCTGGTGGAATAATCACTGACAGATATGGAAAGAAGGGCAAAAATGAGTTGAAAGGACTAGTTCATCCTCCTTTGTCACTTGTTTTTCTTTAAAAGAGTACTAAAGGGTACATTAAAAGTCAAAGTTGGACTTCCCTGGTGGTCCAGTGGTTAAGACTCTGTGCTTCCACTGCAGGGGGCACGGGTTCAATCCCTGGTTGGAGAGGATCCCGCATGCTGCGTGGCAGGGCCAAAATAAAATAAAATAAAAACTGCATCAACAGTTAAGAAAAAAATCAAAGTTGTTTACAATCTGTATCAAAGTTTTGTTTTAACAGTGTTTTCAACATTTTAAATCTTTCTGGTTATTATGTGAAGTCTTTATGAAGAGTAAAAGTACTTGCCATAATTAGCCAAGAGTGATGTTTCTGTATGGATATCGAAACATCAGTTACTTTGAAATCACATTAGACAGTATTTTAGTATAAGTCTTTGAATGTTGTTATGATTTAATTTATCCCAGAATTCCAGAAAAGGATTTAGTTTGGTTTAAAAATAAATAAAACTCAAATCTGAAATGTATTTATTGAGACTGGATTTTGTTGCCTATACAGAACATACCTTTTTCCTAGTTTAAAAAATGATCACTGATGATAAATGCAGCATAAAAATCCTGTGAACCCAACTGACATAAAGTAATTTAGTAAATATAATAAGGGCAGCATTTCAAAACGCTGAGTAAAGGTAGATTATTCAGTGGATAATGTTGGGACTAGTGGATATTCATCTAGGAAAAAACAAAGTACAAACTCCAAATACTGTAATGTAAAACTGAAAACATACAGTAAGTATTGGAAGAAACCATAGGATAATTCTTTTATAAACCGCATGGGGAATGACAGTCTACATCTGATACAATAACCAGGAGCCATAAAAGAATAGATTGATAGCAGTTCTGTTACATAAAATCTCTAAATTTCTATGTGACAGAAACCACCAAATTCACCTAACTGGAAAAACATTTTTGCAGCTCTTAACACAGACAAAGAGCTAATTTCCTTAATATATAAAAAGTCTCAAACTCTCATCACAGACAAAAGGCTATTTTCTCCTATACATAAACCTGTATTTGTAATAGCAGAAAAATTGGAAATTGCCTAAATGCTCACATACAGGGGACTGGTAAATACTGTAAAGTGTGGTGGAATTCCTCGCAGTTCTAAAAAAGAAGGAAGCAACGGAGAAAGCACTTGTGGTGTTTACCATTTGGGTAAAAAGGGAGAAAATAGAATATATTTCTGTTTCCTTACATGTAACTAAACTACTTCTGGGTGAATACAAGGGAAATAAATCACATTCGTTTTCATGGAGTGAGAACTGGATGGCAAGCGGGCACAGGGTTGGAGGGAGTTTTTCCACTGCCCATACCCTTTTGTTCTTTTTGTTTGGATTTTTTGAAGGTATCTCTTGAAAAAATAAGTTCTGAGAAATAAATTATGAAGGAAGGGTCTTGAAAAAATTGAACATTTAAATATATTGGGTTTTTTTAAAAATTGGAGTATAGTTGCTCTACAGTGTTGTGTTAGTTTCTGCTGTACAGCAGTGTATCAGCCAGTGTATACATATATCCCCTCTTCCTTGGATTTCCTTCCCATTTAGGTAACCACAGAGCATTGAGTAGAGTTCCCTGTGCTATATACATAGGTTCTCATTAGTTATCTATTTTATACATAGTAGTGTATATATTGTTTTAATAAAATGTTTTAGTTTCCTTGCTTGAAAAATAACATTACTCTAAGGGGCAAAAAGTGGGCCGTTCAGGGGGAGCATGTATGTTTAATTAAAGTGCCTCTTCAGCAATATTGAAAATCAGTCAGTTGTGATTTGGGGCAGAGTACATGAAAACCTGTGGGAGACCGAGTTTCGAAGTTTGCTTTGAACTTGGACCGGGAGGAGAAGGGGTTAAAGGTGCGAAGCAGGTAAAGGAAGGGTTAAAGGCATTATGCAAGCTGTTAAGTAAAAAGGAAGTGCATTACAAAATGCTGAGCTCAGGAGTCTGGCTGCCGGCCAAGCCTTTGCTTTCTTCACTACAGCTGAGGGCTTTCGAAGCTTCCCACCAGTGCGTTTGTCTGAACTGTTAAGGAATGCGGCCGCGGTCGCCAGCTGACGTCAGCGCCGCCGGTTCAGCCGGGGGCCAGAGCCGGGACTGACAGCGCGGGGGGCGGGGCGGCGTGTGTGTGACTGACACTGAGGAGGTGGCGCGAAGGTTTGAGGTTCCTTAATGAATATTAAATTTCTGGTTATAGATTTTTCCTTGTAGGTGAAAGACTTACTTTCTCCTATCGTTTTTGAAAGCCAGGGCTCTGTATCGCTTCAGTGTAAATATAAGCATAAAACTAAATATAGCTTACGTATCATACTCTCAAATTTCATGGGCCTTTTTGTTTTTGTTTCTGAGAAAGAGAAACAGTAAAAACTATGGTGATTTGTAGCGGAGGAGGGGCTAAGGAGATGATTTTTACTGAATATGAGGGTCTTGATTTTTCTTACCTAAAGTCCATTTTATTTCAGAATTGATACAGGAAAGAAATTGTAAAAACTCTCATGCAATTCTGTAAAACAGAAGATCAAAAAAGAAGAAATACTAATGTGGAAAACTGCCAATACTGAATATAACTCTATTAAAACCACCTATGGGCATGATAGGTTTGGGTTATTGCTGCTGATTCTTCAGCCCTTAAAGAAAAATGTGGGCATTTTTCTAGGGACACCTTACAAGAATCATGTTTAAAGCTGCATTTCCGCCATTATCTTCTGTTTTCATATGATTACTTTTACTTTTAACAACATGTGTTTTTCTTAACTATATTAATTAGATCATTTTGCTTAGTCATAGCCGAGAATTTTGTTTTAATCTTCTGGTTCTTAGTTAATGTGAGTCATAGTTAGGAATGCAACTTATTAGCTTTACGTGTGTGTGGAGGGGGACCTGCGGGGGTTGAGAGGTGTGAGTGGTGTGTACGGAGTGCAATACAAGTTCATAAACAGGGGTCTACAAAGAGCCGTTAAACTTCATGGACAACTTTGTTACTTGACCCGGCCAATAAAGGAAGACTGTTTGGTGTGGCTTCTGAAGTTATCTGGTATAGTTAATTTAATCAACTGTATTTGAGTAACTGTTTCAGGGCCACCAAATTTATAAAAGTATTGATATGTTATTATGACTTTCGATAGAGGAGGTTTTAGTGTTTCATGAAAGGAAGACTTCTGCTTATTTGTCCTTCTTGTTAAGAAGCTGCTTCTGCATGATCTTGATCATTTCTTTAGGCATTGATGGCACTCACCTTCTGGAGTCAGTCACTGTAATTACACTTATGTGTAGCAGCCCAGCTAAGGTGAAGTCAGCGTACAGATCAGGAGGAAACAAAGCAACAAAAAACCAGGACCTTCTTTGGCAAAAGACATGTTCAGCCCTAAATTGACAATTCCATAGAGTTTATGAGTGTTCTGAGTTTGTGAATAGTATCACAGTAATTGATATATTTTCTTTTTAAGGCATCAGGCTAGACTTTAAGAACTTGTGTTTTTTGCTTAGGTAACTTTGGCAAAATACACTTCATGCAGAATAATGATGAAAGCATAAAGAACTATATAAGCTATTCTGTTATATTGGATTCAAATATTAAGGTTATTTCATTTAATACATGGAATATCCAACAGGAATATTTGATATATTGAACATTGAATTAGGAAAGAGGTTATGAATTCTTGCTTAGTCAGCAATTGTATGACTTTGTCCACTCACTTTTTTTTTTTTTTTTTTGCGGTATGCGGGCCTCTCACTGTTGTGGCCTCTCCCGTTGCGGAGCACAGGCTCCGGACGCGCAGGCTCAGCGGCCATGGCTCATGGGCCCAGCCGCTCCGCGGCATGTGGGATCTTCCCAGACCGGGGCACGAACCCGTGTCCCCTGCATCGGCAGGTGGACTCTCAACCACTGCGCCACCAGGGGAGCCCTGTCCACTCACTTTTAACCTCACTGTGTCTTGGTTTCTCCAGGGAGAAATGCTTTTAATTAGTTCCTCCATAAGGGGACTCAAGGCGAAGAGGCTATTATCAAACCATAAAAACATTCTGAGTAATGATACAGTATGGTTGGGCTCCCTAGAAGTAGTAAGGCAGCAGAAGAAATGAAGACCTGGTATGCTCACTGGTCTCTCCATCTACCTGCTTGTGTAAAGCAACCCAGCACCACTGATGTGAAGTCCTCATTGGCTCTACCCTCTCCTCTGGGAGTAAAGCCACGAGTGATTTGAGTATGGATTTAGAATTACCTTTCTTTGTTTTTGCAAAAGTAGTTATTTCTTCTAAGATAAAACCTCTTCAAAATACAGAGTAAATGCTTATGTCTTGTTATTTGAGTCTATATTTGGACTCTGTAGAAGAAAAGTATGACTTAGTTGATCATCTGCTTTTTAAGCTCTTTTAATATCGACTAAGGCAAGCATATTTTGGGTTGTAAAGGATGGGAACATGGCAGAAATTGCTGCCCACCAGTCATGATATTAGTGAAGAAGGAGCTTCTTAATTGGAAGCTTTTGCCCAAAACTACAGTGTTTTTGTTCCCCAAATACTACGATATATTTCAGAAGCTTCAACCTTATCTTTAATAAGAACCCTTTAAAATTACTTTTGTCTACTTAATCCATGGTTTAAAAGGTATTATCTGCAAATACACTTGCATCTGTATTATGTCATTCAATTAAAAGAAAGACATTATAGCAGGGAATATCAAACAACTGCAAATAGCTAACATAACCACACTAAGTTGATTTAATTCCAGCTCACACGAAAAAAAAAAGGATGTTTATTAGCCTTGTAGCTTACCCTTAGTCAACCTTCAGTTTCTATTAGATGGTTTGAAAATTTGGGCAAAACATGTAGATACTTTATTACCGTTTCCAGTGAACCGTAGGGGATTGAGACTGGGGCCTCTACACTTGAAACCTCAAGATTAAAAGAGGGAAGAAGCTCACAAGAGATAGTTGGGCTACCTCAGTATGCAGGAGTAGAACTATTGGGTAGGTCAGAATTTCAACTATCATACTTCAGATCTAGCATCTTGTTTATTTGCAGTGGGCTTGGGGGAAAGCAGCATCCTTGGTTTGATCCTGTGAATGCTGATGGCTCAGGCATCGTATTATGGTTTCAGTATGTTTCAGAGCTTGAGTTTAGAATTTTCCCCTCCTGTTGCCTTGCTTATCAAGAATTAGTGATGTGAAGGCATTTATTGTTTATGTTATTTGGAGCAGCTGGCAGCACAGTTGTCTCTTAGTTCTGGTTAGTGTTTTAACTGTTTGCATATTCCTTTTATGGGCTACTTCTTGGCTTCTTTTAAGATAGAATTGAAAGAGATTCAGCAGTGGAAACAGATTGTCAAAACCAGGAAAGAGGCACATTGTGCTCAGTTTTCAAAACTCTTCTGTTAATCTCTGTTTTGGTTTCTAAGAGCATTGCTGAAGAATCTGTTTTCTTATGAGTGTCCATCTTGAATATTAAATTTAAAATGGTTTATTTTGAATTTCCTCTCATTGAGGCTGGTTTCTCATATGGCTTCCATTGAAGGTGTTTGACATTAAAATTTATTTTCTGTTCCCATTCATTTATTCTTTT
The DNA here is from genome assembly GCF_963924675.1 of Phocoena phocoena. Lineage (NCBI taxonomy): Eukaryota > Metazoa > Chordata > Mammalia > Artiodactyla > Phocoenidae > Phocoena > Phocoena phocoena. The sequence continues at coordinate 48,560,979 of NC_089221.1, forward strand.
CGCATATATTCTTTGAACATCTATTGTGTGCCAGACTTTATTCGGGTGCTGGGTACATACTGCTGAATAAAAGCAGTTCTCACAGTCTAATGGAAATTAGCATTAGCTTGCAGTCTAATGGAAACTAGAGATAATAAAGTATGTCTGAAGGAAGTTCCTGAGGGCAGAAGAACCTGATGTATACAAGGAATTGAAAGGAGCCCACATGGGTGGTGAACTAGAGGAAGATGATGGGAGGGTGATGCCTGATGGAGTAGGAGAAATGGTCAGGGCAAGATCCTGTAAGGTGTTCTTAGGGCTTGGTAAGGAATTGGCTTTTATCCTGAGTGTAGTGGCAGGGCACCCACCAGTTGCTGTGTGGAGAATAGGTTGGTAAGGGCAAGAGTAGAAGCAAGGCTTCCAGTAAAGAACATGGTTGCAGCAGTTCTGGCAGTGTTAGCTTAGACTAGTGTGGGGCAGTGGACACCTCAACAGCATTCAGTGATGGGATTGGATGGGGTGGGTGAAGAGGAGGAAAGAATTGGATTTGGATGAGCTGTTCAGAGAGGTCAGATAGGTAGAGTGGCTGAAATAAATCCTTTTTTCTTTTGTGCTATAGAATTAGTTATGTTTTTAAAATTTGAAGATGCAGGATTTTAACTTCTACTTGTTGGGTGTCTTATTAACTCATACTGAATTACTTTAGTTTCCTCTGTGGAAAAAGAAATGTCTTGTAGTAGTTACAAATGCAACAACCCCCAAACTAAAGGACTCAGCATGAAGGAACTCTGCTATGCTCATTAAATATGATTGGGGGGTAAAACAGATATGGCTGTGTGTGTTTCAGAGGAGTGAACACTCAGTACCTCCTGAGATTAGTTGATTTTTCAGTGTTTCTTTGCTTATTTTTATATTATTTTTCCCTAAAGGATTTTGAGTGATTTAAAGAAAATGATATAATACAACAAAATAATAAAAATAGAAATAGAAAATAAAAAGTATAGAGATTTTCCAGCTGACTAGTTTTAAGAAAATTAAAATTAGTGTACAGGTTTGTTTTTGGAATGGTGTTAAAATTGGGACATTGTTCCAATCTTCGTACATTTCTGTATTAGCTAGAAGGTTGGAAAGTTGGTGGTTTATGATGTTATTTTTTATTTCTGCAGATGATGCCATTAACCTATACATAGTAGGACCTGCCCTTGACTTGTTTTTATGGTACTGATATGTCCAGACACTCTCATGTGATTCTCCTGAAAACTAGTTACACATTTATGATAGAGCTACTTAATATGTTTGTGGCTGTGGAACAGAACAAATAATGCTTTATTTGGCACTTTTCTCTTAAGTAGCTGAGATAACTGATTGTATAGATTAGATTGGATTGGAAATGCTGGGTTTAGTCCAAGATAAGACTTTCTTGAAGCTGGTAACATGACAAATAGGATCATAGGATAATAGAACCAAAGACCTCTAGTAATGGAGAAAGAAGTGACCCAAATAATAGAAACTACAACAAAAGCTGAACACTGTGTGCCTTGCACTATGCTAATCCCTTTCTCTTAGTTATTTTATTTAAATCTTAATCCTTACAAAGAGGCTGTGAAGTAGTGTTTGAATCTTCACTTTATAGATAAGGAAACTGGGTTGTAGGGAGGTCATTACTTGCTCAAGGATATAGAGCTGCTAACAAATTCCAGAGTTGGGACTTGAACCCAGATTTGACTGGCTCCAAAACCCATGCTTTCATTTTAATGAGTAGCACAGGAATACTTAAGATAGAAATACTTACTGATTCCTATGTAAGAGTTTGTTTGTGTGTCGGGATGGAAATGCGTTGAGAACTGGGATTGGCCACATAAAGGTTCTGGGCCCCATTTCTCCACAACTCACAAAGGTCACACTTAGAAGATAGCATCACTAGTCCCCTAAAAGCTGTCTTTCAGTATATGTTGCTGGATGAGCTCGAGTCAGTTAAAGTATACGCTACTTTCTACCTCAGAAGGAATAGTTACATCTTTAGAACTTTTTTTCTTTTCCTTTTCCTTTTCCTTTCTTCCTTTCTCTCTTCCCTTTCCCTTTCCTTCCCTTCCCTTCCCTTCCCTTCCTTTCTCTTTTTCTTCTTTTTTTTGATTTGTTTTAAACAACTGGGAACTTTAAGGGCAAAAACCTTCATAAAAAATTTACCAATGAAGGGTAATGGGAGCTTAAGTTATTCAAGATAAGCTTATCAGGGCTTGGAATACCAGCAGTCTGATTTTGCTGTAAAACTAAAAGCACAGATCATAATCTATGTCTAACCTTCTTACATGTGGGTTGGGTAGAGAAGAATGCAGATCCTAGGAATCATTGGGGACAAAAAGGGCAGATGGAAGTAAGCTCTCTGCACGTGAGCTTGTAGAACAAAAGGCGTTCCTTTGTTGCTCAATGAGTCCAAATGCTGGGAAGGAATGGAGAGAAAGGAAGCGGAAAGGCTTGATTCTCACAGTGCTTGCTGTTCTACCTGTTGATATCTCATGGAGATCTTCTTAAGATGAGTCAGTTCTTGTTACCCTTGGGATTTCCCTACTAGTGAAGCCTCTCTTCATATAGCTTCATCTTCCCCCCCGAGAAACTATGAGACTTCTTGATAATTTTAGTAAGAATTTTAGATACTCCAACAGTAATTTCTAGGAGCCTCAGCTTCTGATTATCATGTTGCTTTTCATCTTCCTCCTAGCTGATTATGTATCTGTCAGAGCTTATATACCTCTGATCGCTTCCTAGAAATGTGATAGCATCCTGTTTCTTGATTCTCTCAGAAGTGATGAGTGACCAGCAGGTAGGCCTTTTAGACAGGTGATCAGGACCTTATGCCAGTGAGACTAAATCCCTGTAGGTCCATCTCTGTGAGGGTGATTTAGTTTAGCTATGCTACCTCCTTTTGCCTCACATAGCCCACGAGCATTAGCCTGCTACCACCCTTGGATCACAAGACAGCATTAATTGAAATGATGGATTGTCAAGAACAGGTTACTGAGACTGGAAGACATAAAGCCCATGTGAAAGAACAGAAGCTGACGGAAGTGAACAGGTGTGAAGAGAATGAATGACAAGGATGGACAGGAGTCAAAGAGATAGTGCTTACCTTTGTTAGCATGGGCCTGTGGATTAAGTGAAATTAAGTTGGAACACAGTTGTAGAAATGAAAGGGACTCAGTTCACAAGGAGCTCACTGTCTATGGAGGGTCCTGCCTCAGTACAAATCACCTACACTGAACAGGTTTAGAAGATTACCCAACTATGCCGACTAAATGCCAGCTAAAATTACTCAAGTTCAGTTTCAGAAGTGGATTTTTTGAGTATAAATAAATGCAAGTTCCCAACGAAGCCTTCACATAGGTAGAAAAGCTGTTTGTTCTTTTCTTATGAATAGTTTTTTTCAGGTACTGCTAGAGGAGACAGGTTCAGAACTGTAGAACCCAGGAGCTGGAAAGACAGTCTGAGAGTGTGGCTTCAGTGTGAGTGAGTACAGTTGCAGAGATAAATGAAAAGCAAAAAGTAATCCAAGAAGGTCCACGTTAGCATGTGTCTTTTCCTGATGCTCTGGGTTGTTAATAGTATAAGTAATCAGATCCTTGCCTCTTGAATGTACTTTTAAGTTGCACAGTTAGGAAGGATTTGTGTTTTGAAATGCTAGAAATGAATGGCTTTTTCTGTAAGGAGAGAATTGGTATACTCAGAATTTTGGAGAATGGGTGGATTGTTGATCTGTGAATTTTTGAAGCAGATTGCACATATCACAGTTTTGGCTACATAAACCAAATATGTGGCTTTCTTAATAGGAGGCTCTAAGAAAGACCTCAAACTCAACTGAAAACTATTGAGGATATCACAGAATGGTAGAGTTTTACAGCTGGAAATTACTTTAGCGGTTGATCTAATCATCCCATCAATTCACAAATGAGAAAACTGAGGCAGTGTGAAGTTAAGTGGTTTGTAGAGGGCTAAATATCTAGTAGTCAAAGAGTCAGAACCAGGACCCCAGGCTCTTGACTTGCGGTTCAGTTCTGTTATTAGCACCAGTAAAGTAAAACTAAAGGAAAAAGAAATGACAGTTGCTTTTATTCTTGGGACTTATGAAACCTATCTAGGCATTTTGAAAGTCTCAATAATTTTAACACAGAGAAGGATTTGATGCCAAACAAGTCTATCACTTTCAGTTAAATGAAACCTCTTAGTGCCTAGCTAGGTGACTGAGGGGGGAAGACACGTTTTGGAAGGAAGTGGTACGGATGGTGTTAGACGTATGGATGTGATACTTAAACTGTAAGGACAGAGACAAGGATATGGCCTTTGCGATGCTTCAGTACTCGGATAAAGTATAATTAGAGGAATAACGCCTGATTTATTAAAGACACCTTGCTTTTCACATCCATCATCTATTTATAATTTAGTTGGATTAGTTTCCATGTAGAGTGATGAGCTCTTTTTTCCCAGGAAACCCATTGTGGCCTATAGAATAATGTTGAGTTCCTTGCCCTGCATAGTTTATACTATTAGCAGGCCTGGACTTATATAGTTACTCATTAGATTTGGCTGACCAGAGAGTTTACAAAGATTGAAAGAGTATTCTACGATTATCTTTTGGTTGTATTACTTTTGATGGTATCGGATCCATTCTAGTTCCCATGAGCTAGTGCTGTCCTCTCAGCTCATTATTTAATTGATTTTCTTTTTCATTTGTGCTTAAAGCTACAACATTAAAACCCTAAGTTCTGCTTCCAATCTAAGTTCTGCTTCCAAGGTCAAACTGTGCTCCCTGTTAAGGTAGCCACTGGCCACACATAGCCATTTAAATTTAAATTAATTAGAATTAAAAAATATTAAAAGTTCAGTTTCTCAGTATGCATTTCAAGTGCTCTGTAACCACATGTGGCTAGTGGCTAGTGTATTAAACAGCTCATGGGTAGAAGATTTCCGCCATTGGAGAAGGTTCTTTTAGACAGCGCTGGTCTAGAGTGTCATTCTGCATCCACCTACTACAAGCCTCTCTGAAAGCCCCTCAGGACAATGGTAGTATATAGCCACTGCCATCTGGTTGGATTCATTACAGAAGAGAACATGCAGCAGACAGTGGGTTGATCTGGGCTAGAGTTAGGTGTGCAACTGAGGTAGCCATGGTTTCATTAACAGAAAGATCCTGGAAATTGCAGTCGGAGGATCTGGGTTGAGATCCAGCCCTGCTGCTTACTGGCAGTAGAGACTTGGGCTACTCATTTGATGTCTTTGAACTTTAGTTTCTTCACTTGTAAAATGAAGGTATCTCACAAGATTATTGCGAGTGTCAAATGAATTGGAAAGTACTGTGTAATTGTAAAATCTATACAAATATTTTTATGGTCTGTAGGAATGACATGCACCAGTAGTGTTAATTTGCAATAGTAATCTTTAAATTCTGTTATCCTTGCTCAGAAGGTATCACACTGAACTGATTGATAGAGAACTGGACCATACAAAGAAGCCAACATGTACTTTAGAGATCACCAAATTGTCTAATGACGATATAGGATTAAGTTACAGACCATGATAAAGACCTACAAAATTATACTAGTTCCCCAGCTTCTTACAGTATGTATATTTAAAAGTTCCAACAGTATTACAGACATTTCATTTGCTCCTGGAGCAGTAAGTGACTCATTTAACATCAGATGGAAAGAAAGATCACTTACAGTAAAGGTTATAAGTGTTCTTTATACAGCAGCTTCTACTACGTTACCAAACTACATATATATTTTTTCTGGTCTTACATATAGGGTTGTGGCATATTAGGCACTATCCATGTTGTAATAGTGGGTCAGATAAGTTACAGTGGAACAAAGGCTGCTGGGGAGTGTGTGGGGAGGTATGTATTAGACCAGAATGACTTGGTCACTGATTATTAAGAAGCACTTACAGAGATTGCATTTGTGCTAGTTTCTTACCCAAGATGAATAGAACTGAAGTACCTGAGGCAACCTATTGTTAGTGAATAATGCAAGTAAAATCTTCAGTATGTGTTATTGCTTTGAATCAGATGGTACCACACAGATGGTAAGTTTCACTTTGTTTATTCCAACCCTACATTCCACTGTCAGTAGGATGGTTATCTATGCATTCGGCACTGCACAAATTGTACAAGCCAATGAGCCTTCTGCCCAGAATCATAAAATGAAAGCAAGAATGTTAGAAACCAGAAACATTTCATATGTTTAAAAGTTCAGCTTTTTGTTTTTATAAAATTTTCCTCTCATTGTCATACTGAATTTTGACACTGGCTGACAGCACTTTACCCCTTGCAGTCCACCTCCTCTGTGAACTTTTACTCCTTCCCTCTCCCTCACCCTCTGTCCCCCACAAAGGAGCTGCCCTTTCTCTGTGTTTTCTTAGCACGTTGCTTATGTTTTCACTACTGCTAGCTGTTTCTGCCTCCGTTACTTCCGGTGATGGCAAGTTTTTGAAGCAGGCAGGGTGCCTATGAATTGCTATCTTAAGACTATAGTTTTCAAATAAAGACAAGGACTGTCATGAAGAAGAGGAATTAAAATTTGCTGTGCAGGTTCTAAGGGCAGATGTAGGATGCGGGGTGGAAATTAGGAGATGAACTTTAATATTAGGAGTATCTTTTCCCATCTTTCTAAAAATAAAAGGAACTGCTTAAGTGTTTGAGCTGAGGCTAGATAACTACTTACCAGCAATGATGTTACAGGGATTAAGATATAAGGCAGAGGGCTTGATTAGGTCATTTTTTGGTAATTTCTGAGAGAATTATGATTATATTCACTGGCAACTTCAGGACAAACCTAAGGGAGAAAATAAAGATGTGGAGAATGTGTCCTGAGGTGGCTGTAGAGAAGGAACTGGAACTCAGACCCAGGCCTCCTGCAGAGAGAATAGATGCTGACAAGGACTCTAGGCTCTCTCCTCAGGTACTTCAAGACCCATTTTAATTCACTGCCTCCAATCTTGAGCTTCAACCTGGCCATTTCGCAGGATCCTGGTAACCTCAAAGAGCAAGCCTTACTTTTGGATTTCTCCCAGCTCTGGTGCCACTAGCCCACCCATGCTACAGGATCACTCTTGTTGGGGAGAAGTGGATAAAGAGCGTGGATTCTGGGATCAGTTTGCGTGGAACTGAATCTTGACTGTTCTGTGCAACTTTCAGCAAGTTAAGTAATTCTCATTGGTGCCACAGTTTCCTCATCTATAAATATGAGGGAATGTATGGGAATAATACCATATTTTATCAAAACCAAGACCACTGATTATAAGATGTGCCATTGCTTTACCACTAAGAATGAAAAATACACTGTCCATTTGACAGTATACATTGTATCATTGATACATCCTAGTTTCAGAGAGGTTAAAACAGGAAAAACCTTCCTCTTAGGATTGTTGTGAGGAGTAAATTGATATTTGCAAAGCACTTTTTCTTATAGTATTTGATATAAAATAAGTATTCCAAGTGCTAGCTCTTGTTTAATGTTGAACCTGTCCTACTTAGAGAAGATAATTTAGTCATTCTCAGTGTTTATGGAGCACTGTGCTTGGAAGACACTGCACTTCTAGACCACAATCCCTGCTCTGAGAAACCTCACGTTCTAGTTATGGAGAAACTCAGGGCAAGAGAAAAATCCTCACTCCTACAGCCCAGGAGTAGGGACACAATTCTGGGGGAGCAGAGTAAGGCTGACTTTTGTTGGGAGAGTCAGGAAAGGGTTCACAGAGGCAATGGCATTTAAGCTTAGTCAGGAAGCATGCGGAAGGCCTCACCAAAAAGAGAAGGCTGTCAGAGAAGGACATTCCAGGTACAGGGAACAGCATATGTAAAGGCACAGACAGGGCTTATAACAATGAGCATGACGGGAATGTTGAGGGGGTGTGTGTATGGGGGCGTGGTGGCAGCAGATGGGAAATCTGAAGAGGTAAGCTTCCCAGATTTTGAAGAGTTTTGTATGCTGAGCTCCATAGGACATTCTGTCCAGTAGGAAGTGGGCAGATAACTGGGGGTTTTTAACAGTGGGGTGATGTAAAGAGAATAGTGCTTCTTTCCTTCTATTTTGTTATTACGTATTTATGCCTTGTAGATTTGCTCTTTTACATTTAGCTATGGAAATGTGGAGGCTGCTTCCTTTTTTTTTTTTACTTAAAAAAATTTTTTTTCTTAATATTTTTTATTTTAATAACTTTATTTTATTTCATCTTTATTTTATCCTCTTTCGTTCCTCCTTCCTTCCTTCCTTTTCTTTCTTTCTATTTTTTCTCCTTTTATTCTGAGCTGTGTGGAGGACAGGCTCTTGGTGCTCCAGCCAGGCATCAGGGCTGTGCCACTGAGGTGGGAGAGCCAGGTTCAGGACACTGGTCCACAAGAGACCTCCCAGCTCCACATAATATCAAACGGTGAAAATCTCCCAGAGATCTCCACCTGAACACCAAGACCCAGCTTCACTCAATGACCAGCAAGCTACAGTGATGTACACCCTATGCCAAACAACTAGCAAGACAGGAACACAACCCCAACCATTATCAGAGAGGCTGCCAAAAATCATAATAAGGCTACAGACACCCCAAAACACACCACCAGACGTGGACCTGCCCACCAGAAAGACAAGATCCAGCCTCATCCACCAGAACACAGGCACTAGTCCCCTCCACCAGGAAACCTACACAACCCACTGAACCAACCTTAGCCACTGGGGACAGACACCAAAAACAACAGGAACTACGAACCTGCAGCCTGCGAAAAGGAGACCCCAAACACAGTAAGATAAGCAAAATGAAAAGACAGAAAAACACACAGCAGATGAATGAGCAAGGTTAAAAAACCCACCAGACCTAACAAATGAACAGGAAATAGGCAATCTACCTGAAAAAGAGTTCAGAATAATGATAGTAAAGATGATCCAAAATCTTGGAAATAGAATAGAGAAAATGCAAGAAACATTTAACAAGGACCTAGAAGAACTAAAGAGGAAACAGCAATGATGAACAACACATTAAATGAAATTAAAAATACTCTAGAAGGGATCAATAGCAGAATAACTGAGGCAGAAGAACGGATAAGTGACCTGGAAGATAAAAGAGTGGAAATAACTACTGCAGAGCAGAATAAAGAAAAAAGAATGAAAAGAACTGAGGACAGTCTCAGAGACCTCTGGGACAACATTAAACACACCAACATTCGAATTACAGGGGTCCCAGAAGAAGAAGAGAAAAAGAAAGGAACTGAGAGAATATTTGAAGAGATTATAGTTGAAAAGGTCCCTAATATGGGAAAGGAAATAAAGAGGATAAAATAAAGATGAAATAAAATAAAGTTATTAAAATAAATAGCAGATCAATAGCAGAATAACTGAGGCAGAAGAACGGATAAGTGACCTGGAAGATAAAAGAGTGGAAATAACTACTGCAGAGCAGAATAAAGAAAAAAGAATGAAAAGAACTGAGGACAGTCTCAGAGACCTCTGGGACAACATTAAACACACCAACATTCGAATTACAGGGGTCCCAGAAGAAGAAGAGAAAAAGAAAGGAACTGAGAGAATATTTGAAGAGATTATAGTTGAAAAGGTCCCTAATATGGGAAAGGAAATAGTTAATCAAGTCCAGAAAGCACAAAGAGTCCCATACAGGATAAATCCAAGGAGAAACACGCCAAGATACATATTAATCAAACTATCAAAAATTAAATACAAAGAAAATATATTAAAAGCAGCAAGGGAAAAACAACAAATAACACACAAGGGAATCCCCATAAGGTTAACAGCTGATCTTTGAGCAGAAACTATGCAAGCCAGAAGGTAGTGGCAGAACATATTTAAAGTGATGAAGGATAAAAACCTATAACCAAGATTACTCTACCCAGCAAGGATCTCATTCAGATTTGATGGAGAAATTAAAGCCTTTACAGACAAGCAAAAGCTGAGAGTTCAGCACCACCAAACCAGCTTTACAACAAATGCTAAAGGAACTTCTCTAGGCAAGAAACACAAGAGAAGGAAAAGACCTACAATAACAAACCCAAAACAATTAAGAAAATGGGAATAGGAACATACATATCGATACTTACCTTAAATGTAAATGGATTAACTGCTCCCACCAAAAGACACAGACTGGCTGAATGCGTACAAAAACAAGACCCGTATATATGCTGTCTACAAGAGACCCAGTTGCGACCTAGGGACACATACAGACTGAAAGTGAGGGGATGGAAGAAGGTATTCCATGCAAATGGAAATCAGAAGAAAGCTGGAGTAGCAATTCTCATATCAGACAAAATAGACTGTAAAATAAAGACTATTAGAAGAGACAGAGAAGGACACTACATAATGATCAAGGGATCAATCCAAGAAGAAGATAGAACAATCGTAAATATTTATGCACCCAACATAGGAGCACCTCAATACATAAGGCAAATAGTAACAGCCATAAAAGGGGAAATCGACAGTAACAAAATCATAGTAGGGGACGTTGACACCCCACTTTCACCAATGGACAGATCATCCAAAATGAAAATAAAGAAGGAAACACAAGCTTTAAATGATACATTAAACAAGATGGACTTAATTGATATTTATAGGACATTCCATCCAAAAACAACAGAATACACATTTTTCTCAAGTGCTCATGGAACATTCTCCAGGGTAGATCATATCTTGGGTCACAAATCTAGCCTTGGTAAATTTAAGAAAATTGAAATCGTATCAAGTATCTTTTCCGACCACAACGCTATGAGACTAGATATCAGTTATAGGAAAAGATCTGTAAAAAATACAAACACATGGAGGCTAAACAATACACTACTTAATAACGAAGTGATCACTGAAGAAATCAAAGAGGAAATCAAAAAATACCTAGAAACAAATGACAATGGAGACACGATGATGCAAAACCTATGGGATGCAGCAAAAGCAGTTCAAAGAGGGAAGTTTATAGCAAGACAATCCTACCTTAAGAAACAGGAAACATCTCAAATAAACAACTTAACCTTGCACCTAAAGCAATTAGAGAAAGAACAAACAAAACCCAAATTTAGCAGAAGGAAAGAAATCATAAAGATCAGATCAGAAATAAATGAAAAAGAAATGAAGGAAACGATAGCAAAGATCAAGAAAACTTAAAAGCTGGTTCTTTGAGAAGATAAACAAATTTGATAAACCATTAGTCAGACTCATCAAGAAAAAAGGGACATCAAGAAAAAAAGGGAGGGCTTCCCTGGTGGCGCGGTGGTTGGAAGTCTGCCTGCTAATGCAGGGGACACTGGTTTGAACCCTAGTCTGGGAGGACCCCACGTGCCGCGGAGCTACTGGGCATGGGGGCCACAACTGCTGAGCCTGCACGTCTGGAGCCTGTGCTCCACAACAGGAGAGGCTGCAATGGTGAGAGGCCCTCGCACCGCGATGAAGAGTGGCCCCCGCTTGCCACAACTAGAGAAAGCCCTTGCACAGAAACGAAGACCCAACACAGCATAAATAAATAAAGTTTAAAAAAAAAAAAAAGGGAGAAGACTCAAATCAATAGAATTAGGAATGAAAAAGGAGAAGTAACAACTGACACTGCAGAAATACAAAAGATCATGAGAGATTACTGCAAGCAACTCTACGCCAATAAAATGGACAACCTGGAAGAAATGGACAAATTCTTAGAAATGCACAGCCTGCTGAGACTGAACCAGGAAGAAATAGAAAATATGAACAGACCAATCACAAGCACTGAAATTGAAACTGTGATTAAAAACCTTCCCAAAAACAAAAGCCCAGGACCAGATGGTTTCACAGGCAAATTCTATCAAACATTTAGAGAAGAGCTAACACCTATCCTTCTCAAACTCTTCCAAAATATAGCAGAGGGAGGAACACTCCCAAACTCATTCTATGAGGCCACCATCACCCTGATACCAAAACCAGACAAAGATGTCACAAAGAAAGAAAACTACCAGCCAATATCACTGATGAACATAGATGCAAAAATCCTCAACAAAATACTAGCAAACAGAATCCAACAGCACATTAAAAGGATTATACAGCATGATCAAGTGGGGTTTATTCCAGGAATGCAAGAATTCTCCAATATATGCAAATAAATCAGTGTGATACACCATATTAAGAAATTGAAGAAGAAAAACCATATGATCTTCTCAATCGATGCAGAGAAAGCTTTCGACAAAATTCAGCACCCATTTATGACAAAAACCCTCCAGAAAGTAGGCATAGACGGAACTTTCCTCAACATAATAAAGGCCATATATGACAAACCCACAGCCAACATCGTCCTCAATGGTGAAAAACTGAAACCATTTCCACTAAGATCAGGAGCAAGACAAGCTTGCCCACTTTCACCGCTTTTATCCACCACAGTTTTGGAAGTTCTAGCCACAGCAGTCAGAGAAGAAAAAGAAATAAAAGGAATCCAAATCGGAAAAGAAGAAGTAAAGCTGTCACTGTTTGCAGATGACATGATACTATACATAGAGAATCCTAAAGATGCCACCAGAAAACTACTAGAGCTAATCAATGAATTTGATAAAGTAGCAGGATACAAAATTAATGCACAGAAATCTCTGGCATTCTTATACACTAATGATGAAAAATCTGAAAGTGAAATGAAGAAAACACTCCTATTTACCATTGCCACAAAAAGAATAAAATATCTAGGAATAAACCTACCTAAGGAGACGAAAGACCTGTATGCAGAAAATTATAAGACACTGATGAAAGAAATTAAAGATGATACAAATAGATGGAGAGATATACCATGTTCTTGGATTGGAAGAATGAACATTGTGAAAATGAGTATACTACCCAAAGCAATCTACAGATTCAATGCAATCCCTATCAAACTACCAATGGCATTTTTCACAGAACTAGAACAAAACATTTCACAATTTGTATGGAAACACAAAAGACCCTGAATAGCCAAAGCAATCTTGAGAACAAATAGTGGAGCTGGAGGAATCAGGCTCCTTGACTTCAGACTGTACTACAAAGCTACAGTAATCAAGAAAGTATGGTACTGGCACAAAAACAGAAATATAGATCAATGGAACAGGATAGAAAGCCCAGAGGTAAACCCATGCACATATGGTCACCATATCTTTGATAAAGGAGGCAAGAATATACAGTGGAGAAAAGACAGCCTCTTCAATAAGTGGTGCTGGGAAACCTGGACAGGTACATGTAAAAGTATGAAAACAGAGCACTCTGTAACACCATACACAAAAATAAACTCGAAATGGATTAAAGACCTAAATATAAGGCCAGACACTATCAAACTCTTAGAGCAAAACATAGGCAGAACGCTCTATGACATAAATCACAGCAAGATCCTTTTTGACCCACCTCCTAGAGAAATTGAAATAAAAACAAAAATAAACGAATGGGACCTAATGAAACTTCAAAGCTTTTGCACAGCAAAGGAAACCATAAACAAGACCGAGGGACAACCCTCAGAATGGAAGAAAATATTTGCAAATGAAGCAGCTGACAAAGGATTAATCTCCAAAATTTACAAGCAGCTCATGCAGCTCAATACCAAAAAAAACAAACAACACAATCCAAAAGTGGGCAGAAGACCTAAATAGACATTTCTCCAAAGAAGATGTACAGGTTGCCAACAAACACATGAAAGAATGCTCAACATCATTAATCATTAGAGAAATGCAAATCAAAACTACAGTGAGAATCATCTCACACCGGTCAGAATGGCCATCTTCAAATAATCTAGAAACAATAAATCTTGGAGAGGGTGTGGAGCAAAGGGAACGGTCTTGCACCGTTGGTGGGAATGTAAATTTATACAGCCACTATGGAGAACAGTATGGAGGTTCCTTCAAAAATTACAAATAGAACTACCATATGACCCAGCAATCCCACTGCTGGGCATATACCCTGAGAAAACCATAATTCAAAAAGAGTCATTTACCAAAGTGTTCATTGCAGCTCTATTTACAATAGCCAGGACATGGACGCAACCTAAGTGTCCATCAACAGATGAATGGATAAAGAAGATGTGGCACATATATACGATGGAATAATAGCCATAAAAAGAAACGAAATTGAGTTATTTGTAGTGAGGTGGATAGACCTAGAGTATCATACAGAGTGAAGTAAGTCAGAAGGAGATAAACAAATACCGTATGCTAATACATATATATGGAATCTAAGAAAAATGTCATGAAGAACCTAGGGGTAAGACGGGAATAAAGACACAGACCTACTAGAGAATGGACTTGAGGATATGGGGAGGGGGAAGGGTAAGCTAGACAAAGTGAGAGAGTGGCATTTACATATATACACTACCAAACGTAAAACAGATAGCTAGTGGGAAGCAGCCGCATAGCACAGGGAGATCAGCTTGGTGCTTTGTGACCACCTAGAGGGGTGGGCTAGGGAGGGTGGGAGGGAGGGAGACACAAGAGGGAAGAGATATGGGAACATATGTATACGTATAACTGATTCACTTTGTTATAAAGCAGAAACTAACACACCATTGTAAAGCAATTATACTCCAATAAAGATGTTTAAAAATAAATAAATAAATGAAATAAAATAAGTAAAGCCTTTTTTGACACGAGTACCCCTTCTCTGACACTGAGGCTATTCAGGCCATTGTGTAATTTGTAAGGTTGTTAAGTTAATAATATGATGAAGTCTTGTTTTCACAATGCTATTTTAATATAAACACTGTATTTACCAAACTAAGTGGCAGAATACTGGAGTGCGGCATATAAACTTTTCATATTAGAATATTTTTAACGTGATATTTCAAACTTACAGAAAAATCGTGCAAATAATAATAGAGTATCTATAAACTTTCTGTCTCTATTCACTTGTTAACATTTTAGCCAGTTTGCTTTATCATTTGAGTACTCTCCCTCTCCCTGTCTGTCTCTGTCTTCCCCACTGCCTCCCCTCTCCCCTCAACACACAATATTTTTTTCTGAACCACATGAGAGTGAGTTCCATGGGGATATTCTCTTTGAAAACCACAGTAGAGACAGTACAGCTGTCATCTTCCATAAATTTAATGTTGATAAAAACTGTACTGTCTATTCTAATTTTGTGACTTGATACAATTCTTTATAGGATTTTCCCCCTCCTTCAGTAATTGGATTCATCTAGGTCAGGTATTGCATTTAGTTCCCTTGTCTCTTTAACCTCTTTTAATCTGGAATATTGCCAAAGATCTTATCTTTTATGATTATTTCCATTTTTAAAGAATAGAGACTCCCCCTTTTTCTTTTTTTTTCCCCCTTTTTCTAATGGAACATTTCTTATTTTAGTGTTTTTCCGATGTTTTCTCATGATTAGATTCAGATTATGCATTCCCTACCAGAATGCTACCTAAATAATGTGTCCTCAGGGTTTCACATCTAGAGGTACCTGAAACCCATCTGCCCCTCATTGGTATGTTAATTTTGATCATGACTTGGCCAAAGTGTTTTCCAGTTTCTTCCCTGCATTTATTACTAATTTTTCCCTTGGAACTAGTAAGCGATCTATGGGGAGACACTTTAAGACCATGAAAATATCCTCATCAAAACCTCTCCGTAGACCTGGCATCTGTTGATGATTCATACTTAAACTAATCTTTACTGCAATGGTTACAAAATATTTATACTATGTTTTTTAAAGTTTGGTGTTTGTATTCTAATGTATATGTTTATTTTCTAATAGTAATCAAACACCTATTTTTATTAAATTGTTAAACTTTTTATATTTACAATGATTCTTTCTGATTCAGTTCATAAAAATGGTGTCTTGTTGTCCATACCATCTAGCCATATTGAGAGTTCCTTTTCCAGCTACTGAAGATGGCTTCCTTAGTTCCTGTGTATGTTGACGATGGCTCCTGGAGGGTTAGGTATGAGCCTGTTAGATTTTAATATTATCAATGGAGTGGGTGCCACAGGGAGACTTCATTATGTCTGCAACGGGCAGTATCTAAGTGAGCTCTAATTTACATAGAACTTTATTAATCTTTTAGTTTCTGGCAAGGAGCTTAAGAGACATTTGTTGTGACTCAGGTATAAAGTTGCATCTTTTTTGCAAAAAGGAGTAAGACACAGGCATGAGTGTTGCTGTGAACTAAAACACTTGGCCTGGCTTGATTCTCCTAACTGGTATTAGTGCCCTAGTCATTTTCCTGCAGCTTTTTTTTTTTTTTTTTTTT
This sequence comes from Phocoena phocoena, assembly GCF_963924675.1. NCBI lineage: Eukaryota > Metazoa > Chordata > Mammalia > Artiodactyla > Phocoenidae > Phocoena > Phocoena phocoena. The sequence goes on from NC_089221.1 coordinate 48,577,146, forward strand.
TGCGGTACGCGAGCCTCTCACTGTTGTGGCCTCTCCTGTTGTGGAGCACAGGCTCCGGATGCGCAGGCTCAGCGTCCATGGCTCACGGGCCCATCCGCTCTGCGGCATGTGGGATCTTCCAGGATCGGGGCGTGAACCCGTGTCCCCTGCAATGGCAGGCAGACTCTCAACCACTGCACCACCAGGGAAGCCCCTTTCCTGCATTTTTAAAGCCTTTGGTGGTTCTTTTAAGCTATTTTATTCTTTAACGTTACAGGGATGCCAGACATACTTGGAGGGACGGAAAACATGGCCACGTTTCATTAATGTCTTCATACTCTCATAACCTCTGTTGCTCTGGCTTGTAGGTTTTCTGCTTAAAAAAAAATCCTCTCTTTCTGATCTGTTCTTCGTGATGGTCTTCACCTGTTTGTTTTCTTGGTGGCTTTGTGCTTTTCAAAGACTGTGGCCTGTGCATCTCATTTTGGCTGATGGTGTTACTCTTAGTCATGAGGAGGGGAAGAGGCAACATTGTGAATGACTTAACTTCAGGCCCCTTGCTACCATGATAAAACTAATTCTCAGTAATTTAAAGAAAAAGGCACTTCATTTCTTGGGTTTGTTACATCTTTATCATTTTATGTTTTGAGACAACTGGGAAACCTCAGTTAAACACAATCCCTGTTTGTGAGTGAGAGGGACAGTCAAGTGTTGCCACAATTTGAGGTTCAAATTCTGAGACCTTTATTGAGTGCCTGCTTCACGTGAAGCACTGTTCATGCAAGGGGGTAAGGGTTTGTTACAGAGAGATTGATGTTGTGCTTCTTGCCTTGAACAAGTGGCATGACTATCTTCCTTTTTTAATTGAAAGTTATTTCAATATTTTAGGTTTCAAAATCGTAAAAATAAACAGTTGAACTAATCAGCTGGTTTTAATTGGAAATGTGTACATTGACATGGTTAATTAACAATATATTTGCATCAGAGTTGACCTGTTTCATATGACCCTGTTATAATAATTCTTTATGTGGGGATTTAATCGAGGAATATTTGTGTTTCTTGGATTTATTATAGACCATGACAACATTTATAAAATGGGGGGGGGTAAAACTTGCGGTGGAGAACGTAGAGAAGAAGAGTAGAAGGGAGGTGGGGGCCACAATCCCTAGGCCCTCAGTTTTCTTTCAGAGTACAGTCACAATTCTGAGATAGCACATAATGTTAGTCTTAACATAGGGGAATGTGGTGCTCCTTTCTGTGTTTCAGTGGCAATCTGGAGTGGAGTGGCAGATGGTGGGGGCAGGGGCCTCACCTGTTAAAGTGGGAGGTGAAGTCTGGTTTAGAGAAAGGTCATTGGGAATTAAGGTGAGGCAATAGATATAGCAGAGAATGTAGAAGAAGGCCTTGGCAAAATCTGCTGTGGCCAAGATGAGGAAACTGCAGGGGTCTGATACGGCCTGGAAGTGGTGCTGGTTTTGAAAGGAGGTAAGTTGAGTGAGGTACTGGTGGATGTAAGTATGTGTTGTCCATACGGAGATAGCGAGCAAACACGTGGGCAGGGAGGACTGGTCATCAGAAGAAAACAGAGATGAAGATACAGACTTGGGGGCTTTGCGTGCGTGCGCGTGTGTTTTGTGGTAGAAGGTGTGGGAATGGATGCTCTTGTCCAGGTAGAGGAAGCCTTATCTGTGGTAAGGCCTGAGGACAATCCAAGGACAGGGCCACTCCATTGCTAAACTCCGGTGGGTACTAATCACATTGTCATTTCTGTGAATGGCACCCCCAGGATTTGAGCATTGGGGCCAGTCTGCAGGAAAGGCACTCAGATTTGGGATCATTTTGATTCATGAATGATAAGTGAATGGTACTGAGAAGAGATATTTTGAGAGGTTGTTAGAGAATCATGCCAGTGCAATATTGCAGAAGCCAAGTCAAACGGTTTTACAGAACAGTGTCAGATGTTATAGAGAGGTCAAGGAGAATGAAGCCTGAGAGGAGGCCTTTGTGCTCTGCATTTATGAGATCATCAATTAATTACTCCCAGGAGAACCCTGACCATGGAATGCTTGGAATGGAAGCTAGACTGCAAGGGGTTAAGCAGTGAGAAGAGGAGCTGTGGGAGGTGGCTTGAGGAAGCAGCATCATTGAGACATTATTTTATGAACTAACTTTATAACATCATAGAATATTTCTTGATAAGGTGATTCTTTTAAATTATTTTAAGAATTTTGTGTTTTAAAGATTATTTTGAATTGTTACAGTGATGTTTTTTAATTTTTCTCATTTTTAAAATTTTGTCAAAATTTTCTGTAGTATTTCAGGAAGTTAGTAATATTCTCAAATGTTATTTCCGATGTCTATATTATCTCATTAAATTACATATTTAAAATATTACATTAAGTTTTATATTTCCCATAATATTATGGAAGCTGGTTTATGGTATTCCCAGTATACATCTGTAGAAAACAAGCTGTAATGAAAATGACTCACTTTTGTAAGTCTGTACAGTGAATTTCAGACTTCACATCCCTCAAGTCTTTCCAATGAAACCAGAGTATTTCCTGATCTTGAATGACTATATAGTTGAAGATTGTAGCTAGTAATGATGATTTGTATTTCAAATATATATAGTGACATAGACTTGTGTTGGGAAGATAATATAGAAACCTAGGGGAAAAAATGTTGTGCTTGAACCAAGACAGTACTAAATAAATTGGGAGCTTAGTCTATACAGTCATTGCTAGTATTTGGACAGAAGGGTTATGGATGAGAGGGAGGAACCTTATGATTTTCCAAAAAGCCATCTTATGATAATTAGTGATTTTTCTTCCTTACATTGCTTGAAAGTTTGACGATTTCAGCTACCTTCTTAATTCTTCTGTTAAAGAATGTAGCTTAATTAAGACAGAGTCGGCATGTGTTGACATGGACATAAAATGAATGCTCAATTAAATAAATCAATTAAAATGCTTATAAATTTCACAGGATGCTTTGCCTTAGGAAAGTTTTGTGTTTCCCTTTTCTGTTTTTGTTCTTTTATTTAGTCTTTTTTGGGACTAGGCTAAGACTGTAGTAGGTTTTTCTCCTTTCTGTTTTTCTGAACTGCATTAGCCATTCACAGAACAGAAGCAAATAGCCATTTTTAAAATTCATGTCTTCAAATGTTAATTTGATGCTTTGAGGCATAAATGACCTTTCTAGCCAGCCCAGACTTGTCAAACAAAGGAATGATAGGAACAAGCTGCTGTTTGTTCTAATACAACAGGCTGTTTTTCACAGAGAATTTCAAAACAATTTTGCTTCCCTCTCCTCCAAAACATTAAATTTAAACTGTGGCCTGTGCTAGGTTTGAATTTAGGAAGAATTGTATACACACAAGTGGTTAAAGTGGAATCCCAGCCACCTGTGCAAAATGCTTCAGCTTGTAGAATTTTCAAATGTGTGTAGTGCACCCCTGGCTTCTCAGGCCCATATTGGGCTCAAATAAAGCTGAGCCACCAAGTTCATAGAGTGTTGGAGGAGAGAAAGAGAAAGGAAGACCTAAAAAGTAGATGAGCAGAGTGAGACACTGTACACAGCTTTGTATCACTCTTGTTGCAAATTAATTGAAACTAGTGAAATGAACAGAGGCAGTATTTTGGAATGATTGCAGCAGGTCTTTGGCACCAGAGGATTTGGGTGTTTTTGTCACTTCACAACTGGCTTACTAGCCTTGGGCCCTGGTGTGTCATATAACCTCCATGAGTTTATCTGTCAAATGGGAATAATATTGCTTGTCCTGCTCCACTACCAACTCTGTACAAGGATGTTTGTTGAAAGGCACCTATGAATGATGGATGAAGTGTAAAAACCCTGTTGTGGTGGCTTCCCTGGTGGCGCAGTGGTTGAGAGTCCGCCTGCCGATGCAGGGGACACAGTTTCGTGCCCCGGTCTGGGAAGATCCCACATGCCGCAGAGCGGATGGGCCCGTGAGCCGTGGCCGCTGAGCCTGCGCGTCCGGAGCCTGTGCTCCATAACGGGAGAGGCCACAACAGCGAGAGGCCCGCGTACTGCAAAACAACAAAAAAAAAAACCTGTTGTGCATTTGTCTCAGTAATTATGTTAACTTATTACCAGTTTGTTCTAGATGTCCACTGACACCAACTCTTCTTTTCCTGGATATGATGTAAAGAAGTAGTGAAAGTTTTAATTTTGGGTTTTTCATCGGGTTCTCATGTTCTAAAATAAATGACCAGGAATCAGGAAGCCAACAAAACAAAAAATAGTTCACCTATAAATGCTATAAACCACCCCTTCTATAACCTGACCCCCAAATAATTTAATGTCCACCTGACCCCCAAATAATTTAATGTCCGGTTCTTTCCCTTGAAAGTTTAATATTCCATGTAGAGGAGTAGAACACATGCTTTGTTTTTGGTGGATTGTTAGTTTATTTTCTCTTCTTAGATATCATGAAAAAGGAAGAAAGAAGGCAACAATTCATTTTTGTCAAAGCAAGGATAGTGGCTCATTAACCCAAATAAGTTTAAAATAGTCACCATTATGCCCTGAAAATTTGTTTTTCTTAAGTATTATTAAAGAAATTGTTAGTACTATAACAACAAAAGATATAGAGAGAGTACATTTGGCATATTGCCTTTTATTCCCCCTCTAAGCAATGCGGAGAGCACTTCTATATTAATTTATATTTGGGGATTAGGTTTGTTTCTTAGGGGGAAAGGGGATCATTTGGAAGTTTGATAGTTCTAATTAGGAAAAGACTTTCTATTTACAAGAAAGCACGCAGTGTGGCATATTGTTATGTTTTCATAGAAAGGGGAACATTAGCATGTGTGTAAGATCCAAGAAATTACTTTTGGATCTAAAGTAATAGCTTAGCCTCTTGACCAGGGTAATACGATTGGTTTGTAGACTTAGTTTTTTTTTTGTTTGTTTGTTTTTGCGGTATGCGGGCCTCTCACTGTTGTGGCCTCTCCCGCTGCGGAGCACAGGCTCCGGACGCGCAGGCTCAGCAGCCATGGCTCATGGGCCCAGCCGCTCCGCGGCATGTGGGATCTTCTCAGACCGGGGCACGAACCCGTGTCCCCTGCATCGGCAGGCGCACTCTCAACCACTGCGCCACCAGGGAAGCCCCTAGACTTAGTTTTTAATGTGAGTGGTTGAAGGAGGATGTGAAAAAGAAAGGGAAATGTTTGTAAAATTAGAATTCTTATAAATTTCACAGGATGCTTTAAGCTCTTAACCCAGTTCTGAAACAAATATGTCAGGTTTCATAATTTATGATGAGCTGTTATATTTTATGAAAATGATTAAAATAATTATAACCTGCATTTATTAAATGGTATATTCCTTGGACAAAATTCTATTTTTAGGACCTTGGGATTTGGTTGGAATAATTTTGTGAAAAGATTATTGTACTGGAAACCAGGGGAGATACCTATGTTCTGGACAGAGTCCAGCTACTAGCTAGTTGTTTAACCTTGGGTGTTTCACTTGACTTCCATGGACCTTCTTTCGTGTGATAAATGATCGAAAATATAAATAAATTAATGTCTCAAATACCAAAATTGTATTTGTAAATACAATTTACAAAAATGTAAAAAAAAAATACATTTTTACTGTTTTTGTCCTCGGGGAATGTTATTAGAACCAGTAGTGGAACTTATTTTAAGTATATATTTTCAAAATGCTGTATTTGTTTTTCCCTTGAAGAGTTTTCGTTCAGCCAAATGGATTGATTTAAAGTTTTTGACCACAGCTGCTATAGAAATGTGTGCACAGCTACTGTTTTGGTAAACACAGACTAGTAACCAGATGGTAGTAATACTTTAAAAAGTTGGGCTATATGGGCTGGGAACCATCCAAATGGAATTTTCAGTGTTTTGCCTAGGTACATTGGATTTAGTGTACACTAAATGAGTTTGAGTGTCTTTTATTTCTGCAGTGGCTAGAAAGAACAAATAGAGTATTATGTGGAATACAAATAATGCTTATTTAGCTTGCAGTTGAGTCCTTCTGATAGATGTTCCAAATTGCTGTCAGACTATATTTACTTACTCATAAGCAGATGTGCTTTTGCTTTAAATCAGGATAACTATTGCAAACTTAGTTATGCATATTTTAAACAACTGTTAAGGATTACATTTTAAAGTCATTGTTGATTAAATAAGCTGATTTATTATATTTTCTAAGGTTGTTGGTTTGGTGGTTGTTTTCAATGACAAAGAAGTTAATTTTGTGTTTTGAAATGCTGATTAAAGATGAGAAAAAATTTTTTTCCATTCTGCAATTCAGTATGTATATCTAAGGTGAGCAATTAATTACTATATTAAAAAAACTATAGTCGGGCTTCCCTGGTGGCTCAGTGGTTGAGAGTCCGCCTGCCAATGCAGGGGACACGGGTTCCTGCCCCGGTCCAGGAAGATCCCACATGCCGCAGAGCGCCTGGGCCCGTGAGCCATGGCCGCTGGGCCTGCGCGTCCAGAGCCTGTGCTCCACAACGGGAGAGGCCACAACAGTGAGAGGCCCGCGTACCGCAAAAAAAACAAACAAAAAAAACAAACAAAAAAACTATAATCACTGTTATCAGCAAATGAGATGTTGATGGCAATTTGGACATCAGCTGACCCATGTTTTAACTAAACAATAAAGTAGTAGTAGTAATCTTAATCTTAAAATTTACAGGTTGGTAGTATTGGAGAATATTTTCTCCAGTTTTAGTGTTTTCTCCTACATGTATATTGTTGTTATGGTTTATTTAAGATCTTTGCTAGGTAGGTGCTATACTATTCATCAAATATATAAAGCTTCTCTAGTTTCAGATCCTGATATTAGTCGGACTGAGCTAACTCATTCATGGAAGCACTGGTCACTACCAACTTTTTTCTGGTTTGGTGATAGGTTCTGTCTACTTCAATGGGTTTTGTATGATAGTTCCTACTGTTTCTCAGATTACTTTTTTCTAGCATTGACGTGTGCGTGCATTCACAACAAATATTTGTTGAGTCATCACCATTAGGTATTAGACATTGTGCTAGGACAAACAGGTAACCCTCGTTCTCTGGAGCATGCTTGGGAGCTGGTAAAAGATGGTGTGTGGTTGGGTGGTCATGTACATGCACTTGTAAATTTATTTCCTTGGAGAATTAGAATCTAAACTTACGCATCTGAGAGAAAATAGATTAATCTTTTAAAGTTTCTTACCAATTTTTAGGCCTCATGTTTTAGATTTGTAAGTAAATGCCAAATGGTACCTGTCATTTACCGTGGGCACCCCACATGGCCATTGTATCTATATCACACCAGCAAGCTTATATATAGCATCCAACTACACACAAAAACAAAATCCACTAGTCACCTTCTGTAACTAAAAAGTGTATTCACTAACAAGTGTGGATGATTTATAAAGCTAGAAAAACCTTATTTATTAATCTGAGCAAGTCCCTAATCGCAGCAGTACTAACTGTGGTAAAGCAGTCCAGATTATTGTGCCGGTGTGGTACTTGTAGTTCTGTTAACACAGGCATTAGTTCATTATTGTGCATCTAGTATCACTTAGGTTTGATTAGTATAATACTGCCATTCATGGTGGTTCTTAAATATTGAACATTCCCAGCTTCCTGCTGAGTATGAGGGTTAATGAACAAAAGCAATTGTAACTTATGGTATGAGGACTGTATGTAATAGCTTAAAGCTTTCCCCCACCCCACCCCATTCAGAGGTTTATTCAATAACATGTATCACCACAGTTTACAAAAAAAATTGTGTCTTTAACATGGAATTAATTGCTGATGAGAGAGAAACATGCTAGAAATACGGCTTTTAACATAAATGTACAGATTTTCCAAAAGAACAATTCTAATACTCAGGGTTTACCAACGGCTGTTAATAATTTACCATTCCCTCACTGCAACCCCTCAACCTAATGTAAAATTGTATCGAGGAGTCAGGAGCCTAGGATATGAAGTAAATTATTAGTAATTGCTGGCCACAAACTTGTCATATTTGGTTACCTTACTCTGATTCATGATTTTTTGGTCTTCAGTATTGTGTATGCTGTTCATTTGGACCCTGTGTTACACACAACACTAGGGAAGAGACCTAATAAAAAGTCCCACATATTTCAAAGAGAATAATTTAGAATAATGCTACTTAAGAGTACCTAATATCAGAACAAACAGGCAATGAACAGCATATAATTCCACACATTATGCAGAGACATTAAATATACATATTAGTAAGGTAGCAGATGCTTTAGTTCTGAAATTGACATGTTTAAAATAGCAGTCTGTCTCTGCAGGGCTCCACTCTAGCCAGCGCTTCTTCACATGTAATGAATAGCTAATTTCAGTCCGATGGTCCATAGGAGACTGGGGAACTGGGAGGAGGAAAGCATTGCAGCTCTAAGAACAGCAGGATGTACTGAGATGTGCTTTTTAATGGAGAAACATTTTAGAACTCTTGGGGGTAGATTCATAAAGAGGGTTGTGCATGTGTTTTTGTGTTTAAATTAAGGAATTATTAATAAGTTAGACAACCAGGAGTCTGGCAGCTGTACTGCAAAAGAGAAAAATCAGAATCTGGCTACTGAACTAACAGCTCAAAAATAACTTGCACTTTTGATAAAACATATACTAAAACTATCTTGTGTCCAATGGAGCCATTTATTAGAAATAGGCATTTCAGAATGTATTTAACTAGTTGAAATTTGGAGCTTACTAGTCTTTGCCTGTATACAGGAGAAGGGAAGTGACTTTTATTCTTTTGATTCATGGAGATTTCTATGACATTTGAGATTTCCCTATGTTCGTAATTCTTTGATCCATCTATCCAGTCAATATTTGTTGAGCATCTGCTATGTACCATGATGTTCTGGATGAATAAAATCAGTCTTCACCCTCAAGCAGTTTATAGTCTTATGGAAAGACAGACTTATAAATGCTATAACTAAAATAAAAATAAGGATTTTATGTGTGGAGACTACAGTTTTGAAGCTAAAAGACTGCTTTTGTATTGTGAAGTATAACATACATATTGAACAGTATATAAAACATGCCTACGGTTGAACAGATAGTTATAGAATTACACTTTATGTATTCTTTGTACTTGCTTCTTTTATTCAACATTATGTGATTCATCTGTGTGGTTGCTTGTAGCATTCTCATTGCTGTATAGTAATCTATTTCATATCTCCACCATACTTTGTTTAGTCTTTCTACTGTTGGTGGACATTTGGGTTGCTTCCAGTTTTGGGGTATCATTAACAGTGATGCTAAGAGTGTTTTTGATTATGTGTCTTGGTATATATGTACATGCACTTCTTTAGTATATATTTGCCTAAGTGGAATCGTTGGGTCATGGAGTATATGTACTTCAACTTTACTAGATAAGGTTAAACTATTATTTCTAAATGATTTGTTTCAGTGTAAAAAGACTTTTGAAGGATTTTTGGCATTGTTGGGTTTTAAAAACTCAAATATTATAGGATTGGGTTTTCTCATGAGAATGTGATGGGGATAGTTATATGTAGCTATATAGTTCAGACGTCCTTTCAGTCTAACCTGGATTGCAGGAACATGCTTGAAATGCCAAATCATGACACTTAGTATTTTACTCCGGTAATTGGAAAAGTCTTTAATGAATTGGAGAACATGGGAAAGATCTTTGAGGCTAGAAAGCATGCCACAGTTTTGATTAATGCTCTGAAGAAAAGGTGTGTGTAGGGGTGGAAGCTAGAGTACATTAAGGGTACAGAAAGTTTAGTGGTCTTAAAATGTTGAGCTCACATTTTGAAGTGTAATTCTATTTTAATCTCTTTCCTAATGGAAGAAGAAAGATGACTGATTTGGTAGGGTAATCTTCTTTGAAAAATTGACAGTTCTTTGGAATGAGGCCCAGCTCTCTTTTCAGATTCTGTGTGAAATAGGAAAATGGCAGTTTTTTAGGTGCTGTTGGTTGTGGGGATAGGTGGTGTGTGTAGGGAGGAAGTACTAACTCTTGATATAGTCGGAGAGCAGATAATAGGGAGGTAGTGGATATTTCACATAAATCAATCCCTCTAATCTTCCTAGACAGGAGAAAGAATGTCATGAATATTAGAACAATTAGAGCATTACTTTAAAGATACTGGGGACACACAATTTACTTTTTCTTAGTCTCCAAATCCATAAGAAATATGAAGCCTTTTTAAAAACTGCTTTTTTTTTTTTTGTAAACTGATTTTTAAAATACCTTTTCCCCACAGGTCTCTCTGAGAACTGAATTTACAGAGTGCTTGAAGCTTGCTTGTGCCATCTAGTGCAGCAAAACATGTCTGAGTATGAGTGTTTGGGATGTTCAGACCCAAAGCTGTGTTGGTTGAGTGAAAGGGAAATTTTCTATTCTATTCAGTTCAATTCAGTGACCATTTAATGCATGCCAGCCATGTGCCTGGTCCTGGTAGGTACTGAGGACACAAAGATGAATAAAACAGCTTACAGTCCACTGGGACAGACAGGCATATAAACAATTCACCATAGTGTTATGTGATAAGGGGCTGTAATAACAATCTGCAGAAAGTACTTTGGTGCACAAAAGAGACAACAAATGCTTTTCTGTGTGTGTGATGAGTGGTGAGGTTCTAGGTAGTGGTGGCCTTTCACTGCGAGGCTGAATGTATTTGAAATAGGTCATACAGGTGACTAGGACTTCTAGAGAGAGAAGGGACATATTTAGCAGAGGAAACTGCATGAGCTAAAGGATCTATGTTGTTAATCTAGATTATGGATAATCTACATGAGATTATATTATGTGTAAAAGTTAAAATTTTGTGGCAATTTAGGCTGTGATCCCAAATTTGAAGTTGTTAGCTTTTCCTCTTTTGTTTTTTTAATCACTAAAATACACATACTGATAACATTTTTTTCTTTCAGGCAGAGTTTAGTAATTAGGCAGACGGACCTTGAAAACCCTTCCTGGATGTAAGATAGTTTCATAGGTAGACTCTAGTCAGTTCATCTTTCATCATTCAGAGCTACTTACTAAATGCTTAAATGCAAATCATCTGTGTTCAGGAGAGTATAAGAAGACCTAGTCGTTGCTTAAACTTAGTCCTTGCTTTATAGGGTAGTGATTTCCAACCCTCCCCCTATATGTTTTATACATTGGTTAAAAAAAAAGTTAATCTATACAGTTGAATATTCCTTTGAGAAAGAAAAGTATTGGTGGACATAACCTTAAAAATTATCTAGTCTTCCTCCCATGTTTTATATGTGCGAAACTAAGGCCTAATTGGGTAAATGACTCATCCAAGAACACACAACACAGCCCATCTGTAGGCTGGGGCTGGTTGAGGAGATGAGGATATGTTAGGATCAGGTTATCTGATTGCCTAGGCCCAGGCTTTTTAATAGTTTCTGTCTGCCAGGATTTGAATATGTCACAGATCAGTCTTCTCATATTTACTGCAATTATGGATTAAAAATTTTATCTGATTAAGCTAGATTGGAGGCAACATGGTGTGGCAGAGTCGGATGAACTGCCACTTAGCACATCAACATCGTGTGCATCATCAACATCAACTCTTCTAGTTTCCTTTTCCTTATCTGTAACAAGGGGGAAAGTAATACGTATTTTATTGAGTTGTAAAACTTTTAAATATAAAAGCTCCTAACAGTGTTTGGCTATTAATTGCTACTAGTGTCTTTTCTTCTTTATATATGTGGATCAAATGAGATCATAAAACAGAAATTACTTTTCAAAGCATCTTGTTCTGAAGGAGGAGGGGCAGGATGGGGTAGGGGATTAAGAAGCGCAAACTACGGATAACTATATACCTGAAACTTGTATAATATTGTAAATCAACTATACCTCAACCAAAAAAAGAAACCCCACCAAGTATCATGTTCTGTACAAATGAACACAGGCCTATTAGTTTCCTTAGAATATATAGTTTTTTAAATATATATATGTGTGTGTGTATATATATATATATATATATCTGAATCACTTTGCTGTACACCTGAAACTAACACAACATTGTAAATTAATTATACTTCAATAAAAAGTTGAAAAATAAATTAATTTTCTTCTCATTCACTATTTAATTCTCTCCTCCATAACTAGTTTGTCTAATGGCAATATTACTTCATTAAAGTGATTATAGAACTTAATGTTTATTTTAGTAAATCCCATGATTCTCTAGTAAATGAGATAGTATATGTGAACAAAAAAGCCTCTGGGGGAGGAGAGATGATAGAGGTGTTGGTAGGCATTCTGAAAAAATTGTTCAAGTAATGCCTCACAGAGGTCCTACTGGCTCTGATCTGATGCACTTGGAGACATTAAAAAGAAAAAACAACCACATTGAACCAAGAAGTATATGGGAGTACGGTGAGAAGATTTATTTGTATGTGGAAGTCAAAAGTAAGCGTATATAGGAATGAAGAGATAAGGGTAAGGCCATACGTAGTTGGGAGTGAAAGTTGAGTGAAACTAACCTTGACTGGAGATATTGAAGTAGTCCGAGAAAATCACAGTGCCAATAGGAATAGAGAGTAATAGGTGTATATAGGATAGTTTGACATTATTTACTTGAAATGCCACCTACTAGGGGAATATGTTGGGAAGACTTATAAAACGACAACACTGTCACCCTGGCAGTCTTTGTAATCACAGCATCTTCCTTCCCTCTTTGAATCCCTTTGTTCATCTTGTAAGATTTCTTTTTGGCATTTACATCTAAGAATGTTGGTTCCTGATGTTTTGTAAAGTCTTAGGTCCATCTTAATACTACAATAGGGCAGTAAATTAGAAAATAGCACCAGTACCCGTAGGATATGCCCGGTGTTTCTTTTCAGTCACGTTGGTTTCTCATTCTGGTTCACTCAAGCCGAATTTCAATTTATTTTCTTAAATTTCCAGAGGTTTAATACTTTCTTATTTGATTGTTTTTAATAGCCTAGGTTTGAATAAGGCCATTTATACCATCTCATAATTCTCCTCTGGTTAAATTATGCCAGTCTGCACTCAAAAGGTGTTTAGTAGTTTGGTTTGTAGAAGTAGTAGAAGTAGTTAGTAGTAGTAGTAGTAGTAGTAGTAGTAGTAGTAGTAGTAGTTTGCATGAGCTTTTGTTGTCATAATTCCGAGAGTCACATTCCCAGCATAGCTGGGATGGATGGTGATGCTGACTGTACAAAGCTTGTGGGGGACCTACTCTATCCCTTTCATAATCTTTGTCCCTCTCTGTTTGTCAGTGTGGATATTTTAGGACAGTAACAGGTGTGAAGCAGATGGGAAGGCAGTCTGAGTGAAACACCTGTCCCCTGATTGACCTCCAGGTGTGATTCAGGCAGTAACTAAAAAGGAAGGTTGACTGGAAATATAAATAATTGGTCCCCTCACTGCCAGCTTAACCAGAAAGGCACACAGAGTTGGGCTGGGGTGCTGAGCAGTTTGGACTGATTCTGCTAAATGCTTCAGTGGAATGAAAGAACAGCTTATTTTTTAGAAATATTATGTATTCCCAATTAATATACCCCTATTTCTTCTTAGAAACTCTGAACCTAGCAGCAACCCAAAAGCCTTCTGTCTTCTAACATCCTCAGCCGCTTCTTTCTCTCCCTCCTTTCTTTCTGCCCCTCTTCTTGGATCATCTTTCCACTCACCTTTCCCCTCCAACAATCTGGTAGTAGCAGAAAGTTAAGGGGAAAATGGTGATTTGTTCAAATTCTTCTTTGCCCCAAGTATGAAATGGGTATTGCTGAAAGCAGTGAAAATGGATGGCTATAGTTCGATTTTAACCTATCAGCCTTCCCATTCTACTGGGAAGGGGAAGGGTTGGGACAAAATGGGAACGCATCCCAGAGACTCATGTACTCTTGCTTTAAGTGATTTCTCATTTGTATGATTTATTAAAAAAAAAAATAACTGATAAACTAAATAAGGGCTGCTAAAAAGTATGCACTCCACTGAATTGCCACCTTAACACATTTCCCTTTAGTGGGTTAATAAAACCCTCTGAGAGTTACAGGTCACTGTTGGAGATTTTTGTCACTTCCTGGTGCCCTGATGGTTATACTTCTCTGAACTATGAATGCTTGACCTGCATAATCAGTTGATTATTATTTTTGTTACTAAATATTTACAGGACTCCAAAGTAGTAAATAGTAAACAAAGAAAATACTACCCTTTCCCCATAAGCAAATGATTCATGAAGGTGAGGCTTGGGGCAGGGAAAAGCCTGCACTCAAGGGAGAAATAAATGAGGGCAGGGAGGAGGAACCTCAGGAACATTTGCCATTGGTCATTTTGGAAACACTTAAGTAGTTGAGTATATTTTTTAGGGCTATCTGCAGTTTTACTTCATTCAATTGAAGTTTATTTATTTAAGGATAATGTGGTTCCAAGAAGTCTGTTTCCAGGGACTATAGTTTGAAGCTCCTGTTACCTTAAAAAGTATGTCCTGATTCCTGAAGACTGACATGACCGTCTGGTTAGTGTGGTTGTTGTCATTGTGATCCATAAAGACTGCTTTAATTTAGGAGTGATTTATCCTGAGTGTTAACTGCTTACAACTGCACAGAAGAGGCAGTAGTTCGAGTTTTGGCTCTTGCTCAGCTGAGGGAACTTGAGCTACCTTAGTCCTTTCAAAAAGCCTGACTAGGAAGCTGGCATCATGGTAGGAATGTTTTAGTTATATTCAGGAAATCAAGGTACAAATGTCAGAGTAACTTAGATTGACAGACTAACTAGGTTATTGTTTTTAAAATCCAAATTGTGCTTTAAATGATAATCCTATTAAATACATTATTTAAAGTTTGTTATTCGTATATCAAGAGACGTGTAGGAAGTAATAAAACTTCCTATAACCTTTTTGTTTTCTTTCAATGTTCTCCAGTGACCTTAGTTTTTCAACTTCATAGTTTTTCAAAAGCAAAATTTCACATTGCAATAAAATCTTCCCATGAAAGGAAATGTGGTTTTTAAGCTTTACCTTGGTTACTTTTATACCCTCTGGGTGTTTGGGGATTTTTGTTTTCCCCCTTTGAAATCAAAACTTGACTGGAAAGCATCATTAAGTAAATGATTATTTTCATGTGGAATCAAGTATTTCTCATTAAGAATATAGTAAACTTCGAGTTAACTTACATTAAAAAAATAGTTTAATAATGACCAAAGCTAGCTCTTTATAAGCATACTTTTGATGTCTTATAGCTCAGCCCTGTCATCACGATGGATTTTGACCAATTTCCTCTCTTGGGAGCACTATATTTAGGTGTGTGTATGGAGCTTAGGGCCACTTTAGTGTTTTGTATTTAGAATAGACCTGCTGTTTTATAATTATTATTGATCACAGGTATAATTTAAAAAGTTAAAGCCAGTATCTTTACCTTGATTTTTTATACTGTATTTTATACCTAAATGTGATAACTAACCTATGGCAGTTACTCTAGGAATCTTTTACAAAAAAAACTTAATATTTAACCCAAAATTTATTTTGAGGGCATTTTATTAATAAATTGTAGATTTTGAAAAATGAGATGCATAGAATATTTCAGAATCTGAAGACATTTTAATCAGAGTACTGAGTTAACTTTGATCTGGCCATAAGGATGATAAGAGTATTCAGAATTATGTGATAACAGCTCAAGTGGGTTTCTCCTTATTATCTTTCCCAGAATACACAAGCTTCTTGTTTTTGTGAAAGGTAAATAGTTTATCCTAGGATGGCAATAGAGGAAGGTTCTTTCTTTTTAAATGGAAGAAGGTAGACATCCCAGTGTAACACTGGACTTCATTAACTGAACTTGCTTTACATTGCAGTCTCTGAATGGGTGACATACTTTCTTAATGATTTTAGAAATGGCTATTTTTTAAATTAAAAAAAGATGAAGTTTGGAATTATAGAGATTGAAAAGACTTTAGCACCTAATGAATTATGTTTAGTTGGCAGGATGTGTATCTGTTAAAGATGAACTTCTTCCTCACGCCTTATACAATTAAAAATAAATATATAATGGATATAAAAGAATATTTATAATACATTTGTGACTTATACAGCAAAAAACACAGGGAATACTTTGTATGCCCTTCGCAGACACCTTTATTTCACTTCTTACTTCCCACCATCAGCAGAAGTTATCAGGTACCCTGAATTTTGTATTAAACATCTCCTTCCTTGCCTTAAAAAAAAAAAAATTTCCCATTTGATATTCTGCCTACTTCTTTATATACCGTAACTTGCTTTTTTCAGTTTTTCCTCTCTAAAGTATTATATTTGAGATTCATTAAAACAGATGTGATTACATGTGTGGAACCACAAAAGACCAAATAGCCAAAGCAATCTTGAGAAAGAAAAAACTGGAGGTATCATGGTCCCTGATTTTAAATTATATTACAAAGCTATAGTAATCAATACAGTATGGTATTGGCATAAAAATAGACAAACAATGGAACAGAATTGAGAGCCCAGAAATAAACCCACACGTGTGGTCAGTTAATTTATGACAAAGGAGCCAAGAATATGCAATAGGGAAAGGACATCTCTTCAATAATTGGTGTTGAGAAAACTGGACAGCCATATGTGAAAGAATGAAACTGGACCATTCTTTCATGTTGTTAGTTACTTGATGTCAGTCTTAGTGATGATTTTTTATTTTGGATCTGACTCCAAAAGCAACAACGGCGAAAGCAAAAGTCAACATTAGGACAACATTAACCGAAAAGCTTCAAGGAAGTCATCAGCAAAATGAAAAGGTGACCTACTGAATGGGAGAAAATATTTGCAAATCACATTTCTGATAAGGGGTTAATATGTAAAATATAGAAAGAACTCATTCATCTCAATAGCAAAAAACCAAGGAATTCGAATAAAAGGGCAGAAAATCTGAATAGACATTTTTTCAAAGAAGACATACAGCTGGCCAACAGGCACATGAAAAGATGCTCAACATCACTAATCATCAGGGAAATGTAAATCAAAACCACAATGAGATATATCACCTCACACCTGTTATAAATGGCTTTTATCAAAAAGACAAGAAATAACAAATGTTGGCAGGGATGTGGAGAAAGGGGTATCCTTATTCATTGTTGGTGGGAATTGCTGCAGCCACTATGGAAAAGAGTATGGAGGTTCATCAAAAAATTAAAAATAGAACTGCCATATGATCCAGCAATTCCATTTCTGGGTATTTATCCAAAGAAAATGAAAATACTTAACTTGAAAAGATATGTATACCCCTATGTTCATTGCAGCATTATTTACCATAGCCAGGATATGGAAACAACCTAAGTAAGTGTCCATCAATGGATGAATGGATTAAGAAAATGTGGTATACAGTGGAATATTATTCAGCCATAAAATAGAATGAAATCTTACCATTTGCAACAACATGGATGGACCTTGAGGGCATTTACGCTAAGTGAAATAAGTCAGAGAAAGACAGATACTGTATGATCTCACTTATATGTGGAATCTAAAACAAAACAAAACAGAAACCAAGCTCATAGATACAGACAACAGATTGGTGTTTGCAGAAATGGTGATTAAAAGGTATAAACTTCCAAAAATAAATGGGTCATGTGGATATAATGTACAACATGGTAACTGTGGTTAGTAATACTGTATTGCACATTTGAGAGTTGCTAGAAGAGTGGATGTTAAGAGTTCTCATGTAAGAAAAAAATTTTGTAACCGTGTATGGTGATGGACGTTATTAAAATAGACTATTATGGTGATCATTTCTCCATGTATACAAATACGGAATAACTATGTTGTACACCTTAAACTAATACAATGTTATATGTCACTTATACCTCAATAAAAAAAAGAAGAAACCAGATGTGATTGATTTTCACAGCTATAAAGTGTTCTACCATATGAGTATGTCACAACTTAAGTCTGCTGCTGATAGATATGTGGGTTGCCAGTTTTATATTAAAAAGCTGCTGAATTATTATATTATGAAGCTGAATTATTTGTATGTCTCCTGGTACATATGTGCAAGTATTTCTCTAGAGTCCTCCTACCCTTTCTCTTGCTATGAAATATCCTCTTAATCTTTAAATTGAAACATTAGAAATTTACCTTAAAGCAGCCCAAAGGACCTTTGTGGCTTAGATATTGGTGACCAGTTTGCTAAGGTCTAAGTAACCATACTAAGTAACTAGTAACCATATCAGATTCTTTTTAAAAAACTTTTTATTTTGAAATAATTTCAGATTTACAGAAAAGTTGAAAGATGTACAGAGAGTTTTCATAAGCCCTCTACCCAGCCTCCCCTAATGCTGACATCTTATACAACCGTGTGTCAGAACTAAAGAAATTAACATTGGTCCAGTACTATTAACTAAAGGCTTTATTCAGATTTCCCCAGCGTTTCTCCTAATGTCCTTTTTGAGCATCCAGTCCAGGATATCATATTGTATTTAGTCATTACGTTTCCTAGTCTCTTCTAATTTGTGATAGTTTAGTGGTCTTTCTTTGTCTTTTATGACCTTGACACTTTTGAAGAATACTGGGCAGGTATTTTTGTAGAATGTCCCTTAATTTGAGTTGTCTGGTGCTTTTCTCATGGTTAGATTGCGGTTGTGCATTTTTTGCAAGAATATCACAGAAATAGTAATGTTCACTTCTCATTGCATCATTTCAGGGGGTACCTGATATCAATTCGACTTGCAGTTGGTTATGCTAACCGTGATCACTTGCTTAAGTGACAGGTTTTTCCGCTATAAAGCCACTGTTTTTTACTTTTCATTAGATGGGAGTTACTAAAGTCCAGTCCATACTCAAGGGGAGGAGAATTAAGCTCCACCTACTGGAGGGAGGAGCATCAAAGAATTTAAGTTACGTATCTGGAGGGGAGATTCTTTGAGACTATGCAAATATTCTGTTTCTCTTTAAAGCTTTACCCACTAATTTTATCATTCATCAGTATATCTTGGCCTGCAGCAAATATTACTGTGGTATTCTAATGATGATTTTTATTTCTCTCATCCCCTCTACATTTTTTAATTGGAATTCTTCTATAAGGAAGATGTGTCCCTTCTTCATTTATTTATTTATCCATTTAATAATTTTTAGCAGTATGGACTCAGATATTTATTTTATTCTTTGAGTTATAATCCAATACTAATGTTATTTTGCTGCTCAAATAGTTGCATCCTGGCCATTGGGGACTCTTTCAGGATGGAACAGTTCCCTCAATTTTTTTAAAGCACTTTCTTTCTGGCATCAGTATTTTCTTCATCCCAACCCTAGAATCAGCCATTTTTTTCCAAGAAGCTTTGGTTTCTTTTATTGGTATTTAGAAACCAAAACCTGGGCGTATCTTGTTTTTTTAAATACTGTTCTTCTTGAAAAAACATAGAGCCTTCTTATGTTAGACTTCTTATGTTAGATATGTTTATCCTAAAAGTTATTTTTTTATGTGTGAGGGAAAAGTGAGATTCATATGGTAACAGGTAGAAAAGTTAACCCTTTCTTATTAATATTGGTAGAAGTGATTAATCAGACACGTTACCACATCATATATTTCTAGTAATGAGAAGTAATTTCAGAATTTACCTTTTCAAGTTCATGGCACTTTTGTGGAAAACTTGAAAAGTAGTTTATTCATTTTTCTCTAATTATTACTTTCTCTCTGGGATATAATTGAGAACAATGAATCAAGGACAAAAGAAGAGCCCTTGAAACTGCCAAGCTGAATCCACCAATATCCCCAGACTCAAGTATGAGCACTTAACTCATAGAAGAAAACCTGAGGCCTGTGCTCAGACCTCATTTAGTCTTATCTTTACACAGCTCTAAAAATGGTGGTTATCTAGTTTCCAAAGTCCTAGAAAGGTGTAAACCAACATTTTAGAAGAACTAGAGGGGATGCAGCTATTAGTCAAAATGTCAGCATGAGAAGGGTGCATTTGACTTCCGCAAGGAAGGAGAGAGAAAGAGCAGACCAGTACTCGGCCATCAGGGCAGTGCAGAAGCTCTTTAGCTAAAAGGCCAATAACCTGGCTGAGTAATGCTGTTGAGGGCATTGCTGGGAGGACATAATGCAGTAAATGTTCATCATGATAACCTTGAATCATCAAGCAAGTGTTAAATTAGATTTTTTGGATACTGTTTAGAAAGTTAAAATGTTCATACATTTTTTGAAAGATTTTCATCAACCTGTTGAAGTGAACATGCTGCTTCCAGGAATAAATCTTCCCTCAGTTTTTCAGGCTAAACCTTTTGTTCTTAAGAATTACTAAGAGGTGGGACTTCCCTGGTGGTCCAGTGGTAAAGAATTCACCTTACAATGCAGGGGACGTGGGTTCGATCCTTGGTCAGGGAACTAAGATTCCACATGCCACGGGACAACTAAGCCCACGTGCCACAACTACTGAGTTTGCATGCCTCTACTAGAGAGCCTGCATGCTGCAAACTGCGGAGCCCACGTGCTCTGGAACCTGCATGCCACAACTACAGAGCCTTCGCTCCCTGGAGCCTGCGTGCCACAACTAGAGAAGAGAAAACCTGCACACCACAACTAGAGAGAAACCCGCGCGCCACAACAAAGAGCCCACGCACCTCAATGAAGGTCCTGCGTGCCACAACTAAGACCCAACGCAGCCAAAAATAAAATAAATGAATAATATATAAATCTTTAAAAACAAAAAGAATTACTAATAGCCAAAGTTTTTGAGCATACAGCACTACTGTTTTAGTAAAGTCATGATCATGAATTCAGATCTTCATTTAATCTGGTTAATACCAGCTTAGTGTTCCCTTAGGGTATCAACCTTTCGCTTCTGATTTTCCCCCTTAAAAATTATATCATTAGTGTGGCTGTCATTGTTATACCAGGAAAATTCAGTTTCGTAGAAAGATTTGATGTATCAGAGGCCTTTTCAAAAAGAATGTGTAACTATAATTTTCATATATTTATTTAGAGAAAAATAAAATATGTTTGAGGAAGAATCATCAAAGAGAATGAAGTGGAATTCCTTAGCTTTTTTAGAAATTATTTTAAGGCTAATATTTCTTTGGCTTGCCTAGATTTTTTTACCCTCTTGTTTAATACGATGCTGAATTTTGATATATATATTTTTAAAACTTAATAAACTTAGACTTGTGTTTCTAGTAGACCTGTCAAGCTGTCCCCCAAATAAAAAACTTTATTCTTGGCTCAGAATAACTGCAGATGTCCCCAGTTAGTTTATAAATGGTCTGGGTAGAGTTTGGAGTTGCTGGAGAATATAGCATTCACAGAAGAGATTCTCTTAGCCTTTTCTGATGAATTCCCTCCTGCTGTGCATGTGTATATAAAGGTAATTTTGATAGTGGAGTGAAGGATAAGGGAATGAGGCAAGGTACAATTGCATTTAGTAAATGGGGAAAGTGTGAGAAGAATTTGAAGGAACAAATGTTAGGAGAGGGAGAGAAATGAAAGAGAAGGACCAGTTAGACCAGTAGAAGATACTGTGGTAGCTGTCACTCATCTCATCTTTACTCTTCTCCCTCTACCATGTTTTACAGTCCTAACGTTTATAGGTTTTCTGAAGCAGGGAAAAATAACTTTCTATTGGAGATGAGGCCTTTTCCAATTTCTGACTACCCTTTTAAGTAAAAGAAAAGAGGCAACTTTATTACAGTCTCAAGTAGTGGGGTTCATACTCAGCCAGAGAAATTAGTATGACTAATATGAAACATTTGTTAAGCTAATGTGCTTGATTTATAATGTATGGCCATATGCTTTTTTCCTCAAAATTCCAAAGCCTGAAAACTAGCCACATAGTTCATTTCTCAAGTTTTATTTTTTTGCTTTAAACTGTGGAATTTTCCTTGACTATAATATTTATGTTTTAGGCAATTAAAGTAGCTTTTTAAAAACATAATTCTGATTGATTAAAGAAGTTGAACACATATCTTTTGATTGGTCTTTTATGTTGTTGAATTATTGTATTTTTATCTGCATTTAATACATATGTTAGTTTTATGATGAAATAGAGTAGTAATCAGTCATTGAGTCCTATATATGATGCCAGTTATTTATCATCATTTATCCTCCTTTAATTTCCATTATAAACCTGTTCTAGAACTACTGTTGTTTCATCATTTGGTGCTTAGTATTATGTGGGCTATAAATCCCCTATTCTCAAGAATGGATAATATAGTCTCTTGAACTTGGATAAGTATGGTTGCCTCCAAATAGGTGAGTACTTGGATAGGTATTCCAGTTGCCTGTAAACATCTTAGAAATAAACTGAATATACTTTTTAAAAACATTAAATTCTTTTTTTAAAAGCCCTTGAAAGTTCATTATGAACGAAAGAAAAAAATACTTTGAGCCAAAGTCTGGGTTTTCATCATGTATTTTGAATGTGAGTATATATAGTTTGGTTGCCTTTGACTTGTTTAGAATCTAAGGTGTTGGAGTATGGGGGAGATCTATAAGATTCTAAATAAGTGAATAGATAACATGCTGAACTATGAAATATTCTGCATAATTTTGTGCATATTTTTTGGGGAGCGTTTATTGCCCTTTTTTAGCTTGTCAAGAGATCTGTGCCCACCCCCTGCTCCTTCTCCGCAAAAAAGAAAAGAAAGTAAGGGGCCACTGACCTAGTCCTTTAGCCTCCTTTTGCAGATATGAAAATAAAGCCACAGACTCAAGGTCAAACAGCTAGTTAGTAGCAGAGCTGGGATTAAAACCCAAGTCTCTCTCCCAGGTCAGTTCTCATTCCATTATACTGACAAGCCTCAGGCACATTATTTTGATTATGCAACACAGGCTAAGCCATTGTATACGTAATTGCTACTTAATTAGCACTCTTTCATATCTGAAGCTGTTCGGGTTTATATTTCTTGTTTAAAATGAATAGTAGTCCCAAATTTGGCATAGAAGTTATCTATTTTAACTTATTCAAAATATTTTTTAAAATCCTGAAGTTTGGTAACATCAGATCATCATTATTTGTAAACAGCTTTAATGATTACTTGATATTGAAAGGAAAATTGTGGTTAAAGCCCTGAGCCAATACCTGCGTTTTTCTGACTTTTTTCTGTAATGTTACCATCACCACATCTAACAGAAATGCTCTTCTAGAAAGAAAAACGGAGCTGGAGGAATCAGGCTCCCTGACTTCAGACTATACTACAAAGCTACAGTACTCAAGACAGTATGGTACTGGCACAAAAACAGAAATATAGATCAATGGAACAGGCTAGAAAGCCCAGAGATAAACCCACGCACATATGGTCACCTTATCTTTGATAAAGAAGGCAAGAATATACAGTGGAAAAAAGACAGCCTCTTCAATAAGTGGTGCTGGGAAAATTGGACAGCTGCATGTAAAAGAATGAAATTAGAACACTCTCTAACGCCATACACAAAAATAAACTCAAAATGAGTTAAAGACCTAAATGTAAGGCCAGACACTATCAAACTCTTAGAGGAAGACATAGGCAGAACACTCTATGACATAAATCACAGCAAGATCCTTTTTGACCCCACCTCCTAGAGAAATGGAAATAAAAACAAAAATAAACAAATGGGACCTAATGAAACTTGAAAGCTTTTGCACAGCAAAGGAAACCATAAACAAGACCAAAGGACAACCCTCAGGGGGAGAAAATATTTGCAAATGAAGCAGCTGACAAAGGATTAATCTCCAAAATTTACAAGCAGCTCATGCAGCTCAATATCAAAAAAAAACCCAATCCAAAAATGGGCAGAAGACCTAAATAGACATTTCTCCAAAGAAGATATACAGATTGCCAACAAACACATGAAAGAATGCTCAACATCATTAATCATTAGAGAAAAGCAAATCAAAACTACAATGAGATATCATCTCACACCGGTCAGAATGGCCATCATCAAAATATCTACAAACAGTAAATGCTGGAGAGGGTGTGGAGAAAAGGGAACCCTCTTGCACTGTTGGTGGGAATGTAAATTGATACAGCCATTATGGAGAACAGCATGGAGGTTCCTTAAAAAACTACAAATAGAGCTACCATACGACCCAGCAATCCCACTACTGGGCATATACCCTGAGAAAAGCGTAATTCAAATAGAGTCATGTACCACAATGTTCATTGCAGCTCTACTTACAATAGCCAGGACATGGAAGCAACCTAAGTTTCCATCAACAGATGAATGGATAAAGAAGATGTGGCACATGTATACAGTGGAATATTACTCAGTTATAAAAAGAAACGAAATTGAGTTATTTGTAGTGGGGTGGATGGATCTAGAGTCTGTCATACAGAGTGAAGTGAGTCAGAAAGAGAAAAACAAATACCATATGCTAACACATATATATGGAATCTAAAAAAGGAAAAAAAATGGTCATGAGGAACCTAGGGGCAAGACGGGAATAAAGACGTAGACCTACTAGAGAATGGACTTGAGGATACGGGGAGGGGGAAGGGTAAGCTGGGACAAAGTGAGAGAGTGGCATGGATATATATACACTACCAAACATAAAATAGATAGCTAGTGGGAAGCAGCTGCATAGCACAGGGAAATCAGCTCAGTGCTTTGTGACCACCTAGAGGGGTGGGAGGGAGGGAGAGAGACGCAAGAGGGAAGAGATATGGGGACATATGTATATGTATAACTGATTCACTTTGCTATAAAGCAGAAACTAACACACCCTTGTAAAGCAATTATACTCCAATAAAGATGTTAAAAAAAAATGCTGTTCTAGGCTAAAATGGAATGTCTCTTCATTTATGTACTTTGCTTTCAGAAGAAATAAAACCAAATTGCTTTTTGAAGTAGTGTATATTTATTATTAGTGGCACTTTTGTGAGATTTTGAAAAAGTCACACGTAAACAGGGTTATTATCTACAATAAAAGTTTAATTCTTACTACTCCTGCACATATGCTTCCTGGGTAAGGCACATAGATAATTTGTTTTCAGACTTTTCTATCTTGTAGCTTCAAATTCATGCTAGAGCAATTTGGTAGAGTATTCAGATTTTATTTAACCTCTCTACTAAATAAAATTTTTACTTCTTCATTCATTCGTTCATTTTCTCAGTAAATTTTGAGCACATGTCACACGCCAGGCACTGTTTCTAGGTACTTGTAAGTGCTACCAGGAT
Source organism: Phocoena phocoena (assembly GCF_963924675.1). Classification (NCBI taxonomy): domain Eukaryota; kingdom Metazoa; phylum Chordata; class Mammalia; order Artiodactyla; family Phocoenidae; genus Phocoena; species Phocoena phocoena. Next base: position 48,602,204 of record NC_089221.1, read on the forward strand.
GTTATCAGTCCTTCTCTCATAGGACACCCCAATAAATACCTGCTAACATACATAGAACACAATTTGGGAAATGAAGGTTTGTACTGTTTCTCTTTTTTATTTCTGGAAACCACCTCTGATTTGACTTCTTAGCTATCAGTTACCTAGTAATCCAGTGACTTCTCAGAACTGAAACCCTTGTGTTCATGGATGCTTCCCATAGAGACTTGTATATCACATGTTAACCAAGTTAAGGGATTAGGGAAGTAGTTGTTCATAATATTTAATATTTCATAATACTTAATGGATAGTAGGGAAAGAATGCAGATATTTAGGTGGTGAAGGCAGGGCAGACAATAGATTCAATCCTTTCATTTCATTTTTAATGGGCTTTCTTTTATGTTTTTATATTATAAATATATAATATATTATATTATTATTTTATATTATTTTGCATAATAAACTTCACCTATATTTATGCAATCTGAGACTTTAACGGTTTGGTTTTAGATATGAAAAATAACAAAAAGGTATGCCTTAAGAATCTCAGTTATAGACAGATGGCTGAAAATTATGTAGATAAAAATTAAATGTTTACTCTCTTTCGTATTGAATTTCAAAACTTTAAAAAATTCTCCCCACATGCCAGTTACATATATGTGACTGCACCTATAGCAGTGTCTGTCCTTTTTCTCTCCCCTTCCCTGAGCCATAGCTTCCAAGTCCTTTGAGGTGACCATTGATTCAATTCTGTAGCAGCCAGGGCAGGTCAAAGGTCTTGTGTGAGTGGTTGTGGTAACTACCATCCTTAATCTTGTCATGGGTAGCTCTCCATAACTCCTGCCTACCTACACACTATTTTTTTTAAAATCTATTTCCTTTATTTAATAAATGAGGAAAGAAGAGGGAAGAAGAAATAGATATTAATAAGTAACTTGCCCAAGAGGCTAACATTAGATAATGGCTGAAATTAGAACCAGGAGCCTGGTCTTTCTCTGCCTTGTCATACTGAGTGCTGTAATACGTCTTCTCTGGAGTATGGCTGAGCCAAAAGAGGGCTGAGCATCCATGGGTTAAGGAGAGCCTGGGAGTGTCCTGTTGCCAAAGTAGGCTGGGCCAGTCAGTAGGCAGAACTGCATTGAGGGCATTGATGACCCTTAGTGTTTAAACTTGGTGTGTGGTTATTGCCAGGCTCCCAGAATGTCTGCTGGACATCATTTATGTAGCAAATTCTTTACTTGGGAAGACTTTAAGCACGTTTTCAATTTTAGCCAAAGCACTTTTTTTTCTTCTAAGTAATTTATGTTTGTTGTAGAAATCTTAGAAAAAGCATTGCCCCTACATCAACCAAAACAAGTTAAATAAACATTCATCTGTAATCACACTGCTCTGAGACATGGGTGGGAATGTCTTAGTATGTTTCATCCACATTTTGAACCAAAGTCTCTTCGCTTCTCTTTTATCACTGTATTTAAGAAAAAAATGTACCTCTTAGCCAAAGTATCAGTACATCTACCTTGCTGTTCTTTTTTTTTTTCTTATTAAAGACTTGTTTGTTTGTTTATATTTTTTGGTAATAGTTTTTTTTTAATTGAAGTGTAGTTGATTTACAGTGTTGTGCTAGTTTCAGGTATACAGCAAAGTGATTCAGTTTATACATATATAGCTCCACCTAGGGAAGCTGGAAGTTATTTGAGACAAAATTAAGTATTCTCAGTCCCCTGCTTTTCTCTTCCGTTTGGAGGCAACTCACATTTTAAGAATGCGCTATGTAAAATGGGAACAAATTTTTAAAAATCATAGCAGTTCCATTAATTTGGAAATATGTATATATTAGTATAGAATTACTGCAACAACAGCAAACCCTTGTCCATTATTGTAATAGAAATGCTGGCATGCTCCTGGGAGCTTGACATTTCAAGCAGCATGTGCACTCACGCTAAGGGACTAGGGTTTTAGTGCATGTGTTGGAAATGCTGTGCTTCCAAGAGCATGTGACATTTCTATTACAATAATGATGATAGCAGGCATTCCGTAGAAGGAATCCTTGTGGTGGTTTATATACCTTGTCAGTTCTTACAGCAGTCCTACAAGATAGATATTATTAATCCTTTTTTAGATGAGAAAATTGAGGCTGTTACTTGCTTAAGGTTATTTAACAAAACAGATCTTATTTTAGAAGGTTCTAATTCTCTCTAAAATTCTGTCTCACTTTGTGTTATCCTGCATATTCTGTTGCCTCTGACTTTCTCATATAGGGTACATTTTGCCTTAGGCAAAAAATGTGTTACTAAAATAGTTGCCAGTAATTTTTTTCCGTTAATTGGATTGTTTTGAATACACAAAGAACCTTCAATTATGAGGAATCCTATGGGACATTGTAAAACAATCTTTTTGTAGAAGTAAATACTCTGATCATTTTTAAATTTTTATATTTTAATTTAGATTTTTAATGAAGGTTTCACTTCAAATAGGATGGTATAGCTATAAGTATTAACAATTATGATAGTAATACATTTTTGTTAATAAAGATTGTTTTCATTTATTTTTCTTTCTTAACGCTCAGACCAGTTTAATGTCTCATATCTGATTTCTTGGAATTGGGAGCATTTCGGTTCCATGATAAGCAAGAAATTGTATACACTTTTTATATGAAAAATCACATATTCCTTACTATTCTGTTTACTGTGTTTACTTAAATGTATTTTTACTAGAAAAGGCTAGTTTAGGCTGAATTCTAATCATCTTAGGTCGGCGACCCTGGACCAGCAGCCACAGCATCACCTGGGATAATGGGGTGGGGCCCAGGAATCCTGATGCACATTCGAGTTTGAGATGCACCAAACTATATGTTCCACCTACCAAGAGAGCAAGAGGGTTTGTGCGTTCTTTCACCTAACAAATGCTTCTTGAGTGTTTCCTCCAGGATAGTCCTCTGTGACAAGGGTGCTACAGAACTCTGCTGTCTCAGATGATATCACAGCCCTCTGCTTCGAGCTTAACTCGGTATAAGCGAGACGTGAACACTTAGAAATAGGCTTTAATTTAAAGTTGAGGGGTCAAGCCGGAGTTCCAGGGTGTGGGTGGAGGAATTTGGCTACCGAGGCCTGCATTCTCCCTTCTGGGGTCTGAGCACACTTTTCTCCTTGCCTCTTGGCTCTGGTAAACAGACTTAGTTTCCAGAGTTTGTCCTTCACCTCAGCTCCTAAAGCAAATAGCCAAGCATCTCTAAAGGTTGTTTTGCTGTAAGCAGCAACAGGAAATAAACAAGTAAAAGGATCTTCTGTCCCCTTCCCCCTTAGGGGAAGTAAGACACAGGTGTGTAGAGGTGCTCAGAGTTGAACACCGAAGGGCTGTAGTAAACTTAATCTGTACTTTAGAGGTTGGGCATCCAGGTGAGAGGCCAAGTGAGGGAGGGGAAGAGGAGGGAGCACTGAATTGTAGGGGTGCCATTGGGGGCTATACAGATCGGGGCAAGGGAGCCTGGCTGATCTGGTCTTCAGGAAAGGTGGAAGTCTGGAGCTGCTTTGCTTGTATTAGAGAAGGTTGGCATTAGAGAAAGTGGAATTTAAAAATTGGGGCAGATAATTTAAATTCCTAAGCACTTTGTGGCTTTATAGTTGTGCACATAACTCAAATTCTACCTAATTTGTTTATCACCCCTCCTCCCCAGGCTGCCCACCCAGAATCTGGGGCTGGGCAATGGTTGTTTCCCTCAAGTATGCATGTTAAAATACAGAAATATGTTTTGGAAAATTACTTGACAGTAATGGGGGGGAGGGGCTTATGTACTTCAAGATTGGGGATGACACAGAGTGATGTGATTTTTTTTTTTTTTTTTTTTTAATCCAACACAGTCTCCTTAAACTCAGCTTCTTCTAGGTGCTCATTACAGATGGCTAAATTAGTGGATCAGTGTCTTTTTTTTTTCAGGAATAATATTAAATAACTATGTAATGACATTCATATCTAACACAGTTATTCTGATCATACGGGTCCTTGTGTGAAGTGTTGTGAGGATCTACATTAACGAGGAAACAAAACCAATACTGAACAGAGTGCCTCTGGGAACTCTTGATTGGGCCCATCCAGTGCATGCTCCGTAAATTTTTATGTTGTTTATATGGTGTGCTGTGGTTTACAGTCTGGTCTTTGCATTAATTTGCCATTGTCTTTCTCTCAAATATTAATGAAGTGTAGGAGCAATTCTAGTCCAAATAGGCATTTTAAAGGTGGACTTCAAAACAAAGCTTTTCCTTTAAAAAATAATTTTTCTGAAAGACGGAAACCACTTCATTAGTGATTGCCGGCAAAATCTCCTAATGTCTTTCCATAAGCTGTTTAAGCTTAGTGTTAGAAATTAGGGCTAGAGGATTTAATTAGGCAGCTCACAGGATGCAGTCTCTTTAATTTAGGATATCCCTTTGAGAAAATTACATAGTTGAAGAAAGAATATCATATTTTAGACAAGTTGGTTTTGAGTTGAGTTTATTGCCTCTGTCTTGGTCCCTTAATGTGTCTGTACTGCTGATCTGGAAATTAAGGTTGATTTGAATTAAAACTTTTTGTTTTTTAAAATTGATAATTGCAGCATGGCATGTTAGATTGTGTGCAGTTCTCAGAGTTAGGAAAGGTAAAAGTTGGGTTTTGTGGGGCAATGATTAACTCATATATTTTACCAGGGACACATAATCAGGTATTAGTTACTATACATTTAGCCAATGCACTGGGTTAGCAAACCAATGAATGCTTTGTTATGAGAGTGGTTAACACTTCTGCATTTTTAGACTTAGCTTTAGAAACTTAAAAGAAACCTCTTACAACCCTTGCCATCCTTTCAGCCATAACATTGCATTGCTTTGGTTTCTGCCTTTAATTTCCCCGGGGATTCTTTTTATTTAGGAAAAGGGTGAAAGATGTATTTGTGTAAGTACTACACCAGTGCTTCTGTTAAATTCTTTTTCAACAAAAAATATGTTACTTGAGCACCTCATGCACAGGGTGCATATTTTTCTGAAAAGAATGTGCCCTGAAAGCAGTAGTTTTTAGTGTGTATTTATTTCATGTCTACCAGTTTACTTTAGCTTAGACAATTTCTAATGTTTTCAGTTTGTTACCATTTTTCAGTTAACTGAGCACATATACATATATGCACAAAGTGGCCAAGCTTTAGAAATTCTTTGTGTATTTTAAAACAGTTGTCTCTCCCGTCTGATATCATGGGTCTCCTTGTCACCTTTAAAATGCAACTAAAATCTAACCTTAGATATGGAAAATCAGCTTTCAAGGAAAGCTTATTTTTAGAATATCAGTGAAGAATTTAATATTTACTTTCTAGAAACCTTAATTCTCGTTAATGTGAAATTAATGTAGACGATTCAATCGTGTAGTTCTCATGTGAGAAATTTGCCCCTTCAGTGTTTCCCTGCTAAGTCTTATAAACTACCGACCTACCGTAAGGTCCAAGTGCAAAAATGAAAATGTTTTGAAAGCCTCTCTGGGAGCTCTGGGTATCCCTGGACCATGCTTTGAGAATCATTGCATTATAATATTTTTGAGGTATCTATGGTTACCTAAAAAAATCTCTCCCCGAACATTTTCTAGTTCTCTCTGTATGAAAGTACACTCTTTCGCATTTATTTTCCAAGTTACTTCAAGAATGAGGTTCCTCCTTCCCCCCAAGATTCCAGTAGCCAAAGAGGAAAAAAAATGTATTATGGATAAAGGGAATGTTTCTAGCACCCCTCCCCCCTATTTCTCCAGCTGGGAAGGGAAGGAAAGGGAAATAAAATTTAATGAGCACTTTTACTACGTGCCAGGTGCTTTACATATGTTATTTCAGTTTAATCCCCAGAACAATCCTAGGAGGTATTTCTAACCACATTTTGCACAAAATAAAGCAAGTATCAGAAAGGATAAACAATATGCCCAGATCACACAGCATTTAAGTGGACAGAACCTGATCCGAATCAAAGTCTGTTACCAAGGCCTATACAACACTGAGCCTTGGTTTCTGCTTTGTTTTTCTTTAGTTCCTGCAGGCTGAGAACGTAAATACTATCATTATATTGGGTGCTGTGGTGGCATGACGACAAAACGATTTGACTGCCCTGTGAGGTTTGCTCTTATGGAATTAACTGTCTTTGACAGATTATATTTTGTAAAGTCAAATATATTTATTAAAAAAGATTTATGTAGTTTCTTCAGTTTTAGTTCTTTGAAAATAAAACAGCTAAATTATCCATGGTTTACCACAGAGCACAGGATTACCCCTTTCTGTGTCCTCAGTTCTGTCATATCGAACAGCTGACTGTCCTAGAAGGAGATTTTTGCATTTATAATCCCAAAGCCGCTGGTCATCTGGGATTGTCAGAACTCCAGAAAGGCAAAATCCATTCTCAAGAACATTACTTTTTGTTTCAAGTCACGCAGTACCTAAAGGATAAGACCATTGAGGGATGCGGAGGAAGGAGAGGGGGAAGAATGTCTATCGAGACATCTCTAGTTACCTTTGAGGGAGGAATGTTCTCCTTGCTTCTCCTGTGAGTGCTATGGTATGATTTAGGACCCAGAGAGAGTGAGTTGGTGGAATTTCAAAGTTTCCTCAAATTGGAGAGGCCAAAATACACGACCACACAACCCTGAAGAGAGGCGTGATGGAACCTCCTACATGTTGACTCAGTATTGCACTGTCTTAAAAACTAGTGTACCTGCTGTCCCCTCTGTGTGTATGTAACTTTCCTGTATCTAAAGTAAAGCCTCTTACCTCTAGCAACATCAGCCATCCCAACCTAAAAGTAAGGAGGGAAAAACCCCAAATAGACCTCTGAGTATTAAACAGTTGACACAAATCTAATCAAATTAGAGGTGCAGCTGACTTGAGGGCAAAGAATTTTCTATGAAAAAGGATAGCAGTATAGGAGGGGAGTCATTGTGATAGCTGATAGTAGAGAAAAAAACAAGAGCCCGCTTAAAAAATACTGCCACCTGCAGTTGTCTCTTACTACAGGGAATGCTGTCCCATTCACTTGGTAATACCCTGAATGGTCAGCTGATTAGGGTGGCAAGGTAGAACTTACATTTAGAAATATTTCCAACAAAAATAGTTGGATTTTTTTTTTTTTTTTTGCGGTACGCGGGCCTCTCACTGTTGTGCCCTCTCCCGTTGCGGAGAACAGGCTCCGGATGCGCAGGGTCAGCGGCCATGGCTCACGGGCCCAGGCGCTCCGCGGCATGTGGGATCTTCCCGGACCGGGGCACGAACCCGTGTCCCCTGCATCGGCAGGCAGACTCTCAACCACTGAGCCACCAGGGAAGCCCCAAAATAGTTGGAATTTTAAAAGGAGTTTGGATACTTGAAAGATAATCTAGAATTACTTGGAAAAAGAACATTCATGAAATGCCTTAATCTTGACGATATTACATTAATGAAGTGTACTTTTATAAGACATGAATGTGTTTATTTGTGTCCTCACACATCTCTTGAGTTAGTTTTGAAAGTCACAATATTTTATAGTTTGTTTTTTAAAAAATTTTATGAGAATGGTAAATACTCAACATAATATAGTTGGATAGTAGGTGGGGTTTTCCCCCAGCATAATTGTACGATATCAGGATTCACTATACTTTACTTCTGACTTGTACAACTCACATGAATGAATAAAACCCTGTTTTGCAAAACCATTTGACGGCTTCATTGGTTCTGCTAAGGGTCTGTTCTCTTTTTTTTTTTTTTAATTTTTATTGGAGTATAGCTGCTTTACAATGCTGTGTTAGTTTCTGCTGTACAGCAAAGTGAATCAGCTATCCGTATACATATATCCCCTCTTTTTTGGATTTCCTTCCCATTTAGGTCACTGCAGAGCACTGAGTAGAGTTCCCTGTGCTATACAGTAGGTTCTCGTTAGCTATCTATTTTATATGTAGTATCAATAGTGTATATATGTCAATCCCCATCTCCCAATTCATCCCACTGCCCCCTTCCCCATTGGTATCCATACCTTTGTTCTCTATGTCTGTGTCTCTGTTTCTGCTTTGCAAATAAGACCATCTGTACCATTTTTCTAGATTCCACATATATGTGTTAATATACAACATTTGTTTTTCTCTTTCTGACTTACTTCACTCTGTATGACACTCTCTAGGCCCATCCAGGTCTCTACAAATGACCCAATTTCATTCCTTTTTATGGCTGAGTAATATTCCATTGTATATATGTACCACATCATCTTTATCCATTACTCTGTTGATGGATATTTAGGTTGCTTCCATGTCCTGGCTGTTGTAGTGCTGCAGTGAACATTGGGGTACCTGTGTCTTTTTGAATTATGGTTTTCTCAGGGTATATACCCAGTAGTGGGATTGCTGGGTCATATGGTAGTTCTTTCTATTTTTAGTTTTATAAGGAACGCCATACTGTTCTCCATAGTGGCTGTATCAATTTACATTCCCACCAACAGTGCAAGAAGGTTCCCTTTTCTCCACACCCTCTTCAGCATTTATTGTTTATAGAGTTTTTGATGATGGCCATTTTGAGGTGATTTGTGAGGTGATAACCTCATTGTAGTTTTGATTTGCATTTCTCTAATAATTAGTGATGTTGAGCATCTTTTTATGTGCCTCTTGGCCATCTGTATGTCTCTTTAGGGAAATGTCTATTTAGGAAGGGCCTCTTCTTTGACAGTTAAATCAGTCTCTTTTGAAGCACCTCTTACACTATAGCCTTGCAGACTATTTAAATACTAGCTAGTCTAACTATTTTGGATTCTCAGTTGTCTTGGCTTTGCCTGTGATGGGAGTCCTTCAGTATCACTTTTGTGGAGAGACAAAGATGTTGACTTGGTGGATAAGGAGAAATAAAATAGTGTTAAGCTGGGAGAGATTGATTTTATAAATGGTTAGTTTATGATAACTATCTTCCTATAGTGACAGCTAGTTTCTTTTGTACACATATATATGTGACAGGTGGAAAACAGAGAACCTTTGCACTAAGTATACAGAATATACTTGGAAACTTTCTGGACTTATTTATGATCCATTGATCTTTTCTTGTCTTAATCTGTGCCTGTCCCATGGACTTTTAATTATTGTAAGCTTTTAGTGCACTGGTATACAAGAAGGCAAGACTGCTCTTATTTTTCTTCATTTCTAAAATTTTCCTGGGTGTTTACTTTTTATGTGATCTTTTTTTCTCGTGGGGAAATACATTAAAAATTTTTTTAAAATATGATTACATTTGCTATGTATCCTTTCTTTAATTGCGGTTTTCCAAAAAAACTTCTTGACCAAAAGAGATGGAGGAGGAGACTGGAATATCCATTTAAAAACAGGGATAATCTCTGTGGAAGAAAACCAGAGGTTACCGTATTACGGTTATCAGAATTCCTTATTGTGAAGCAATAATAGTGACTTGATTTTTGGAAATGCACTTCTTAAGTTGATAATCTGGTAAAAAAATATGACAACATTTTTCTCTTTCCACTGTGTTGCTGAATATGAATTATCAAGATGAAGTTACATTACTCTGAAAGATTTCTCGTAAGTTGAATAATGTTTCTCCCAGCGCCCTGGCCTAAAGGAACCCCTCTCTTGAAAGAGATAGTAAGTAGGGTTCAGATGCCCCACATGTGAACTCTAGGCATCATCTGGCTGTCCTTCTCGGTTCACATCTCTGTAGCTCCATGTGCAGCATCCTTTCCAGAGTTCCCACATGGTGAAAAGATCCTTCTCCTTGTGATTTAAGGGGAACCTGGAGAAATAGTGGCCTGCTAGATAAATTTTATTCAAGTAGCATAGATAGTGGAAGGCTGAGAGAGTCAGAGGCTTCATTACATTTCTGACATTCAAGTTTCTGTCGGGTACTTAATCCTGAGGTAAGCCTGTGCCCTGGAGGTTTCCCCTTAATGTTTATCACTGGCCCTCTGCATGTGGCTTTCACAGAAGGTAGATGGAACTGAATGGTGTGCCAAAAAACATTCAGGATAAGCTTCCCCATATTTAGGGAAAAGGAGTGAGGGGGATGTATGCCCTGGCCAAACAGGACAAGACTGACTGACTGGTGGCAGCGGCAGTGAGAGGCAGTTTTCATTGGCTGTGAGCTGTAGCTAGAGCTACCCAAGGAACTGTTGCTGCCTGTGCGGGTTGAGTGTCTCATTTCTGGATCCTTCGAAGCAGCGGCCAAGTGCCATTGGTCAGGGTGCAGTTTTCATTGGCTGTGAGCTGTAGCTAGAGCTATCCAAGGAGCCGTTGCTGCCTGTGCGGGTTGAGTGTCTCATTTCTGGATCCTTCGAAGCAGCGGCCAAGTGCCATTGGTGAGGGAGGTCGTGGAGGGTTCCTGTGTGGTTCTAAGTTGAGGCTACAAGGCCTCTAAGGCCCCTTGCCACTTGGTGATTTTGTGCACCCATGTGTGCATGTGAGCATGTTTAACAGCCTACCTCTGTACCAGCTTTACTCTGTATGATAGGAAAGAAAATAGTCATTGAGCTACTTCAGCTACGGTATGCGTGCGATTTGATGGGCTTTGCAGCCCCCCCTGCACATACTGCTCAGAGACGTTGCAATATTGGGGCTGCCTGGAATAAAGGTGGAAGGAAGGGAGGAGTTTGTTGAGAAGAAAGCTGAGCTGGCCTACTCTATTTTAAAACGTTGTTTAAAAAAGGGTGGAATGCTGGGGGAGAAAACTACTGATCTAGGGGATTTTGGTCAGGTATATACCACACACAGATTTAGAAGAGTAATGATGGCTTACTCTAGGTAAGCTATGGTCTAGGTATAGGTATGATGTGGTGTGTGAATATACATATATATAGGTGTGATGGTGGTATACTGCCGTAAGTGTTTTCATATGGCTGTGTAATAAACTACTTCAGCATGTCTGTTAAATAGCATTTATTTTTTACTTGTAAGGTGCAGGGAGAGGGAGGTTGGAGTGGCCAGAATGTTTTTACTTGAAAATAAAAGCTGTCATGTTTTATTCTTGCAGCTGTCAAGCACTGCGCATTTCAAAGAATTAAAATATTTTGTAGCATCTGAATGCAGAAACTGAACTCTCCTCCCCTTCTTTCACATAGGTTTCCACTTGAGTGGCACAGTGACAGAACCTGCAATACAATCGGAGCCAGAAACTGTTTGTAACGTGGCCATCAGCTTTGATCGTTGCAAGATTACCTCAGTGACCTGCAGCTGTGGAAACAAGGACATATTTTATTGTGCCCATGTTGTGGCACTGTCTTTATACCGCATCCGCAAGCCAGATCAGGTCAAATTGCATCTTCCCATTTCAGAGACTCTCTTTCAAATGAATAGAGACCAACTACAAAAGTTTGTACAGTATTTGATCACAGTGCACCACACAGAAGTTTTGCCAACTGCTCAAAAATTGGCAGATGAAATTCTTTCCCAGAATTCAGAAATCAACCAAGTTCATGGTGAGTATAGATACTCATTCTATAGATTGCTTCTCTGGATTATTTTTCATTTATAAATTTAATTCTTTTGCATGAAAATGAATTAAATATGAATTAGATCATCAACATTGCTCTTAGGTAGCTGAAGGTTTAAATTTAGTTTTGCATCCTAAAACATTTCTTTTGAAATGTTTTGTACCTTCTACTAGATACCAAGTCTTTTCTGCTCAGAAAAATTTCTCGTTTGTTAAAGCTTGGCTCTTATATGTTTATGTTTTGTAAAATTTCATCAAATACTGGGTATCAGTTATAGTGAACACAAATTCACCTTTGTCAGCTGTTGTCAGTAAACTGACTTGCGCATATTCAGAAGTTTTTTCATTTTCTTAAAAAATTTATTTTCCAAGGCAGTAAGTTTCTGATATGATGCCTCATATTAAGAAAGTAACTTATTCTTAGAAAAAGATGAGAATTTATATAGAGAGAGTTTAGGATATGATTATTATTGTGTGTAAGAAATCTCAAAAAGGGTTTCTTTAAAGTCTTTTATACACTGAACTTGTTATCTCACTTATTTGTAAACACATGTATCAACTGTCAACATATAGTTGAAATATGGAACCAGTCAGTCACTCAACCCTATCCTTTTAGGTTTTCTTCAAAGTCCTTACTTGATGTAGCAGGTATAAATGTTTAAGGAAAGCAGTTTGAGATTTCTTAAAAACTTTTAAAATTGTGAGATATAACACAGAAAAGTGCATAGAATATGTATGTGTAGATTAACAAAGTGAACCAACATCCAGGCCCAGAAATAGATGACTCTCGGCACTTTGGAGGGTTCCACATGTCCCCTTCCAGTCAGTCATAGGCTCCTTTCTGTTTCCCATGGTAATCATTGCCTGATTTTTTATGGTAATCACTTCTTTGGTGCTTTGTGTTTTAACGTTAACATCACTAAACACTGGTTTAGTCTTATCTGATTTTAAACGTTATGTATCTGACTTCTTTCATTCAAAATCATGTTTATATGATTTATTCATATTGTTTCACGTACCTTTAGTTCATTCATTTTCATTGCTCTAAAGCAGCACCAGAAATACCAATAGAAGTACAGTGTGAGCTACATGTATAAGTTAAAATATCTTGTTAGCTTCACTTAAAAAGAAGCAAGTAAAATTAATGTTTTATTTATCTCAGTATATCTAAAAAATTCAATATATTCATATCATACCAACATTCATAAATATCAGTTCAACAAAAATATTGATATATTTCACTTCTTTTCCATATTAAGTCTTTGAAAATCTGTTGTCTGTTTTACACTTACAGCACATCTCACATCAAGCTCTAGCCACATTGCAAGTGTTCAATAGCCACATGGCTAGTGGCTACCTTATTGGACAGCACATACTCTATAAAGTATTCTAGGTATGAGGACACCACAATTTATTTGTCTCTCCCACTGTTGATGAACCTTGTTTTGAATAGAGCTGCTGTGAACATTCTTTTACAAGTCTCCTGGTATCTTGTGATACTTTTAATATGTCTTTTATGTCAGGGGAAAATCCACATAGACATATTTCTTCTAGTGCTCTCCATGTCAGTCTCAGCTTTATTAAAGGAGCTGTTATAAGGTGTGTAAAGCATTTTACTTGGTAGAGTCTGCCAGTGTTGAGTAACAGGATTGTAAACAAGTCTGCCACAGAAGTACCCTGGACCCACCAAAAGCACATGCATTCAAGGACTTTTTAAGCAGGCTTCTGCTCTGTCATATCATCTGTCTCAATCATGTTACCTTGTGAAAATTCAGGCCAGCTAACAGTCATCTCAGATTTCTCAGGAGCCTATTTGTGGCTTCCTATTAAATCGCTCATTGAAGGCAGAAGAATAGCATATACCATTTCTTCAAACTTTTATGCACTCTCTCTTTTTCCTTTTTTTAAAGTTCATATATTCCATTTGGTCATTTTGTTCTCTGAGTTTTAGTTTAACCAGAGGTCCACATCAACAGTAAGGTGTTTGTTCTGCATTTGTCTTCCTTGTTTTGAAGGATAGCAGCCCCCGAAGTTTCTTATCTAAAAGCTTTTAAAATGCATTTCTGTGTCGAAATAGTGGGACTAATGAAACAATCTAAGCTAAACTTGGGTGTGAGAAAGTGTTCACATGACATTATATTTCTCTCAGACTTTCTAAAATTAGAAGAAAAAGATATCTAAGGAATATATAGATATATTAGATATATATTAGATATATCCTTATATATCTAAGGATATATCTAAGGAAATATCAAGGGCAGAATGCAGGTTAGCTTTAGACTCAATGTGATTTTCAAATAACTTTTGCATGAGAACAGTTTCACGAAAGCAGTGAACTTGAGAAGTTTATCCTGCCAGCTTTCTCTCCACTTAATTTATCCTAAGATTTGCTCCTAGCCTGGAAATGGGCCAATTACACAAGCTGCCTTCCTGCCTTCCATTCTAGTGTGACAAGTGGCAAAAAAAGAAGAGGCCCATGACCTTAAGTGTTGAAATGGGAAATCTGCTCCCTGGAGGGTCTTATTTTAACTGTTAGATTGATGACTTAGTAGGGGGTGGGATTTAAAATGTTTTGCAGTTATTTGACTACATGGTCCCACCTGCCTCCAAACATCTGTACATTAAGCGTTTTCTAAGTCATTTTAAAAGCAGTATTTCCTTGTATGGTTTCGAGGCGTGTATTTTTTCTTTGAGAAAAATGTCTTGAACATGAATATTGGGAAGAGTTCATGTTTCTCTAAGGAAAAGCATCACTTTTACCTTGCTAGATAAATAGGGTTAGGATAGGATTTAGATTAGATTATCTTAATAGGTATCTATAGGTATCTATCTTAATAGGTATCTATATATATCTTAAACAGAATGAGGTTTAGCTTATCTAAATCCTTTATAAGAGAAATTCATACTATAATTTTTAAGTAAATACAAACTATGTTGATAACAGGTTTTTCCTTTTCCTTGTGAACTTGTCCTAATGCTTCTTAAAATTCTGTTAGTTGCTTTACTTACTATTTTGAAATATTTTCTTTTTAAAAGAATTTTATGCTGAGGAATTAAAAGCTTTTTCAAGTCTATTTCAGGCATATTGTTTCTCAAAATTTCTTTGTAAGCTACATATTGCAAATTTATAATTGTAATAGTTTCTAGACTAAGAAGCCAAGGAGAATGTGTTAGTGACTTATCCAGGATCACAGGTTGAGTGAAAGTAGTCGGAATATAGAAGTAGTCATCATAATAGTTCAGTCCTTGTCAGTTTTTTACATTTCATTTTGTTTTCATAAAATGTCCTGCATAATTGTGATTAGATTAAATCAATCACTGTATGCTAAAAAGTGGGTGTAAGATAGTTAATGTTAATGGCCCTCCAAGGAGATTGCCAGTTGTAGTTTTGCATTGATAAGCAAAATTGTTTGTCTTGGTTTTATATTAAAATAAGACTTATGGGCTTCCCTGGTGGCGCAGTGGTTGAGAGTCCACCTGCCGATGCAGGGGACACGGGTTTGTGCCGGGAAGATCCCACATGCTGCGGAGCGCCTGGGCCCGTGAGCCATGGCCGCTGAGCCTGCGCGTCCGGAGCCTGTGCTCTGCAATGGGAGAAGCCACAACAGTGAGAGGCCCGCATACCGCAAAAACAAAACAAAACAAAAAAAACCAAAAAACTTTCTAGCTTCCATATTGTTAAGAAAAAGCTATTGTCTTTGCTAAGTATGTATTTGGAAATTTACTGATTTCTTAGTGCTAACCCACTCTCTTGATTAATTCAACTCAGCCTTTTTTGGGCTTTTTTGCTTCTTATTAAAGGAGTGCATTATAAATTAGTAAATTGTGGTGTAGGGACAGAACATTGAATTTGAAACCTGGAGGCCTAGAGTACAGTATTGTCTCTTCTGTGTATTAGCTATGTGACCCTGGGTGAGACTCATTTTTTTCCTCATATTTAAAATGCTCATAATCTTCACTAGCAGTGTTGGAAAAATTTTAGTCATATAATATATACATGTGTAAAATATTAAAGAAAAGAGAGAGTTTACCTTATGTTGGAGTACCCATAAGTAGTCATAGTTAACAAGAAGAGGGAAGAAACCAATTGGGGGATGGATGATAATAGAGTTGTAGGTCAGCTTGCTGTGCTCTGACTCTCTGGCACATATTTCCTCCTCTTCTACTTTTTTCCTTTTGCTCTTTCTTTTAGTGACCTCCCTATGGGATAGCCTGTACTGGGCAAACTACAACAAAAAGGGACAGGTGGAGTGGAAACTGTGGCATTGGTCTCTGCTTGGAACAGAGGGAAAGGGTGTCATTTCTGTGGCCCTTTTACTCTCAGAGCTTGAGTCAATCCCAGAAGTAGCCTAGATTCATCCCTCACTTCAGTGCCATGTGTCCAGAGATACCATCTCAGTTAGCCAGATGTAGAAGGGATGTAAAGTTGACCCTTGAGCAACTTGGGGGTTAGAGGCGTCAACCGTCTGCACAGCTGAAATTCCACGTGTAACTTATAGTCATTCGGTCCTGGGTACCTGCGGTCCTCTGTACCTGTGGTTCCTCATGCCCACAGTTCTTCTGTATCTGCAGTTCCACGTCTGTGGATTCAACTGGGGATTATGTAGTACTGTAGTATTTACTATTGAAAAAAAAAGTCCCTCTAAGTGGACCCATGTAATTCAAACCCAGTTGTTTAAGGGTCAGTTGTATTCATGTCAGGTGAGGGTGGACACATGACATCTAAGATGTTTTCCACTCCCGATTCTGTGACTCTTTGGTGATTGTATTTTTTATAGAGACACAGGAGGCACCTAGGATCCATACTCCAAAGATGTGCCTCTTGTAGTTCTACCCAAGTGTGCATTTGAGTGTTGTTCTTTCATCAGACATTTCAATTTGTTTGAAGATGGTTCTTATAAAACTAGCACTATAAATTCCATTCATGCCTTCCTGTCCTGCTTAATTTAGCCTTCCAATGCTTCTGTGTCCCAGTCATCATATATATGTCTATTCAGTCTCTTCCAGATATTACCAAACAAGCAAATCTACTCAGCCATCCCATGTCTGTTGTATAGCTTATGTTTACTTGATTATAAGCTCCATCAGGGCTGAAACTATGACCTGTGTATTTTGCCAGCCTCCCTAAGGACAATATTGAAGAAGTAATGGGCACACTGGGACTTCTCTGGGGGCGCAGTGGTTAAGAATCTGCTTGCCAGTACAGAGGACACGGGTTTGAGACCTGGTCTGGGAAGATCCCACATGGCGCGGAGCAACTAAGCCCATGCGCCACAACTACTGAGCCTGCTCTCTAGAGCCTGTGAGCCACAACTACTTAGCCTGTGTGCCACAACTACTGAAGCTCGCAGGCCTAGAGCCCGTGCTCCGCAACAAGAGATGCCACCACAATGAGAAGCCCACACACCGCAATAAGAAGCCTGCGCACTGCAACAAAGAGTAGCCCCTGCTTGCCGCAACTAGAAGAAGGCCCTCGCGCAGCAATGAAGACCCAACGCAGCCCCCCAAAAAAAGCCCAGGACCAGATGGCTTCACAGGTGAAGTCTGTCAAACATTAAGAGAAGAGGTAACACCTGTCCTTCTCAAACTCTTCCAAAAAACTGCAGAGGAAGGAACACTCCCCAATTCATTCTACGAGGCCACCATCACCCTGATACCAAAACCAGACAAAGATGTCACAAAAAGGAAAACTACAGGCCCATATCACTGATGAGCATAGATGCAAAATTCCTCAACAAAATACTAGCAACACATTAAATCCAACAACACATTAAGAGGATCATACACCATGATCAAGTGGGATTTATCCCAGGGATGCAAGGATTCTTCAATATATGCAAATCAATGTGATACACCATATTAACAAATTGAAGAATAAAAACCATATGATCATCTCAATAGATGCAGAAAAAGCTTTTGACAAAATTCAACACCCTTTTATGATACAAACTCTCCAGAAAGTGGGCATAGAGGGAAACTACCTCAACATAATAAAGGCCATATATGACAAACCCACAGCAAACATCATTCTCAATGGTGAAAAACTGAAAGCATTTCCTCTAAGATCAGGAACAAGACAAGGATGTCCACTCTTGCCACTATTATTCAACATAGTTTTGGAAGGCCTAGCCACGGCAGAGAAGTAAATGAAATAAAAGGAATCCAAATTGGAAATGAAGAAGTAAAACTGTCACTGTTTGCAGATGACATGATACTATACATAGAAAAGTCCTAAAGATGCCACCAGAAAACTACTAGAGCTAATCAATGAATTTAGTAAAGTTGCATGATACAAAATTAATGCACAGAAATCTCTTGCATTCCTATGTACTAACAACGAAAGATCAGAGAAAGAAATTAAGGAAACAATCCCATTTACCATAGCAACAAAAAGAATAAAATACCAAGGAATAAACCTTAACTAAGGGGGCAAAAGACCTGTATGCAGAAAACTATAAGATACTGATGAAAGAAATCAAAGACAACACAAACAGATGGAGAGATATACCATGTTTTTGGATTGGAAGAATCAATATATTTTTTTTTTTTTTTTTTTTTTTAAATTTTTTTTTTAATTTACTTATTTTATTTACATTTTATTTTTTGGCTGCATTGGGTCTTCGCTGCTGCACGCGGGTGAGCGGGGGCTACTCTTTATTGCGGTGTGCGGGCCTCTCATTGCGATGGCCTCTCCCGCTGCTGAGCACGGGCTCCAGGCTCACAGGCTCCACAGTTGTGGCACACGGGCTTAGTTGCTCCATGGCATGTGGGATCTTCCCGGACCAGGGCTCGAACCCGTGTCCCCTGCATTGGCAGGCGGACTCTCAACCACTGCGCCACCAGGGAAGCCCCTCAATATATATTTTTAAAATTTATTTTATTTATTCATTTTTGGCTGCACCGGGTCTTTTTGCTGCACGTGGGCTTTCTCTGGTTGCGGTGCGCAGGCCTCCCACCGCCGTGGCCCCTCCTGCTGCAGAGCACGGGCTCTAGGCACGCGGGCCCCAGCAGTCATGGCATGCAGCCTCAGTAGTTGTGGTGCGCGGGCACAGCAGTTGCGGCTTGCGAGCTCTAGAGTGCAGGCTCAGTAGTTGTGGCGCACGGGCCCAGCCGCCCCGTGGCATGTGGGATTCCCCCGGGACCAGGGATCGAACTCACGTCCCCCGCACCGGCAGGCGGACTCTCAACCACTGCACCACTGGGGAAGCTCCGGAAGAATCAATATTTTGAAAATGACTGTTCTATCCAAACAGTCTACAGATTCAAAGCAATACCTATCAAATTACCAACGGCATTTTTCACAGAACTAGAACAAAAAATTTTTACAATTTGTATGGAAACACAAAAGACCCCAATAGCCAAAGCAATCTTGAGAAAGAAAAATGGAGCTGGAGGAATCAGGCTCCCTGACTTCAGACTATACTACAAAGCTACAGTAATCAAGGCAGTATAGTACTGGCACAAAAACAGAAATATAGATCAATGGAACAGGATAGAAAGCCCAGAGATAAATCCACACGCCTGTGGTCACGTTATCTATGACAAAGGAGGCAAAAATACACAGTGGAGAAATGACAGTCTCTTCAATAAGTGGTGCTGGGAAAACTGTACAGCTACATGTAAAAGAATGAAATTAGAGCACTTCCTAACACCATACACAAAAAATAAACTGAAAATGGATTAAAGACCTAAATGTAAGGCCAGACACTGTAAAACTCTTAGATGAAAACATAGGCAGAACACTCTTCGACACAAATCACAGCAAGGTCTTTTTTGACCCACCTCCTAGAGTAATGAAAATAAAAACAAAAATAAACAAATAGGACCTAATGAAACTTAAAAGCTTTTGCACAGCAAAGGAAACCATAGACAAGACAAAAAGACAACCCTCAGAATGGGAGAAAATATTTGCAAACGAAGCAACGGGCAAAGGATTAATCTCCAAAATTTACAAGCAGCTCATGCAGCTCAATATCAAAAGAGCAAACAACCCAATCCAAAAATGGGCAGAAGACCTATAAGTAGACATTTCTCCAAAGAAGACATACAGATGGCCAAGAGGCACATGAAAAGATGCTCAACATCACTAATTATTAGAGAAATCAAAACTACAATGAGGCATCACCTCACACCACTCAGAATGGCCATCATCAAAAAATCTATAAACAATAAGTGCTGGAGAGGGTGTGGAGAAAAGGGAACCCTCTTACACTGTTGGTGGGAATGTAAAGTGATGCAGCCACTATGGAAAACAGTATGGAGATTCCTTCAAATCCTAAAAATGGAACTACCATACGACCCAGCAATCCCACTACTGCGCATATACCCAGAGAAAACCATAATACAGAAAGACCCGTGCACCCTGGTATTCGTAGTAGCACTATTTACTATAGCCAGGACATGGAAGCAACCTAAATGCCCATTGACAGATGAATGGATAAAGAAGATGTGGTACATATATACAAAGGAATATTACTCAGCCATTAAAAGGAATGAAATTGGGTCATTTGTAGAGACATGGATGGACCTAGCAAGTGTCATAAGAGTGAAGTAAGTCAGAAAGAGAAAAACAAATATCATATATTAACGCATATATGTGGAATTTTAAAAAATGGTATAGATGACCTTATTTGCCAAGCAGAAATAGAGACACAGACCTAGAGAACAAATGTTGTATGGATACCAAGGGGGAAAGGGGGAGGTTGGGAGGAATTGGGAGATTGGGATTGACAGATATACACTATTGGTACTATGTATAAAATAGACAACTGATGGGAACATACTCTGTAGCAGAGGGAACTCTACTTAATGCACTGTCATATCCTAAATGGGAGGGTAATCCAAAAGGGAGGGGATATATGTATATGTATGACTGATTCCTTTTGCTGTGCAGTAGAAGCCAACACAACATTGTGGAAGCAACTATACTCAAAAATAAGTAAATAAATAAAAATTAAAAAAAAAAAAAAGTAATGGGCACTCACAGTTTGTTAAACAAAAAGTAACAGTGTCCTTTATTATGTAGTAAAGGCCATTTATGAGTAACTCATAGCTAAAATCATACTCAGTGGTGAAAAGCTGAAAGCCTTTGTTCCAAATTCAGGAACAAGACAAGGATGCCCACTCTCACCACTTCTATTTGACACAGTATTGGAAGACCTAGCCACAGCAATCAGACAAGAAAACCAAATAAAAGGCATCCAGATTGAAAGGGAAGAAGTAAAACTGTCATTATTTGCAGAGAAAGCCCTAAAGTCTTCACCCAAAAACTGGTAAATGAATTCAGTAAAGTTGCAGGATGCAAGGTTAATACACAGAAATATGTTCCATTTCTATACACAATGAAATATCAGAAAAAGAATGTAGAAAAAAGTCCTGTTAAAAATTGCATCAAAAAGAGTAAAATACTTAGGAATAAACCTAACCAAGTAGGTGAAAGACCTATACTCTGAAAACAATAAAACACTGATGAAGAAAATTGAAGATGATACAAAGAAATGGAAAGATATCTCATGCTGTTGAATTGGAAGAATTAATATTGTTAAAATGGCTATACCACCCAAAGCAATCTACAGATTTGATGGAATCTCTATCAAAATACCCATGACATTTTCCACAAAACTAGGACAAAAAATCCTAAAATTCATATGGAACCACAGAAGACCCAGAATTGCCAAAGCAATCTTGAGAGAAAAGAACAAAGCTGGAGCTATCGCCCTCCCACACTTCAAACTATACTACAAAGCTACAGTAATCAAAACAGCATGGTACTGGTACAGAAACCAGACACATAGGTCAGTGGAACAGAATAGAGAGCCCAGAAATAAATTCACACACCTATGGTCAATTAATCTACAACAAAGGGGGCAAGAATATACAATGGAGAAAAGACAGTCTCTTCAACATGTGGTTCTGGGAAAGCTGGACAGCCACATGTGAAACAGAGATTAGAACATTTCCTCCCACTGTAAACAAAAATAAATTCAAAATGGATTAAAGACTTAAATGTAAGACCTTGAAACCATAAAACTTCTAGAAGAGAATATAGGAAGAACACTCCTTGACATAAATCATGGCAATATTTTTTTGGATCTGTCTTCTAAGGCAAAAGAAATAAAAGCAAAAGTAAACAGCTAGGACCTAATTAAACTTCGAAGATGTTGCACAGCAAAGGAAACCATTGACAAAACGATAAGACAGCCTACAGAATTGGAGAAAATATTTGCAAATGACATGACCAACAAGGGATTAGTATCTAAAATATACAAACAGCTCATGCAACTCAATATCAAAAAAAAAATAACCCAATCAAAAAATGGGCAAAGACCTGAATAGACATTTTTTTCAAAGAAGACATACAGATGGCTAATAGACACATGAAAAGATGGTCAACATCACTAATTATTAGAGAAATGCAAATTAAAACAACAATGAGATATCACCTCACTCCTGTCAGAGTGACAGTCATCAAAAAGTCTACAAATGACAAATGTTGGAGAGGATGTGGAGAAAAGGGGACCCTCATACACTGATGGTGGGAATGTAAATTGTTGCAACCACTGTGGAAAAGAGTATGGAGGTTCCTCCAAAAAAAAAAAAAACTAAAAATAGAAGTAACAGGACTTCCCTGGTGGTCCAGTGGCTAAGACTTCACACTCCCAATGCAGGGGGGCCCGGGTTCAATCCCTGGTCAGGGAACTAGATCCCACATGTATGCCACAACTAAGAGTCCACATGCCGCAACTAAAAAAGATCCTTCATGCCGGAGCTAAGACCCAGCACAGCCTAAATAAATAAATATTAAAAAAAAAAATAGAATTAACATATGATCCACTCCTGAATATTTATGCAGTAAAAATGAAAACACTAATTCTAAAAGATACTTGCACCCCAGTGTTCATAGCAGCACTATTTATCTAGAATAGCCAAGATGTGGAAGCAACCCAAGTGTTCATCAACTGACATATAGTTAAAGAAGAAGTGGTATATAAATGCAGTGGAATACTACTTGGCCATATAAAAGAATGAAATTTTGCCACTTGTAGCAACATGGATGGACCTAGAGACTATTATGCTCAGTGAAATAAGTCAGACAGGGAAGGACAAATACTATATGATATCACTGATATGTGGAATCTAAAAAATAATAAAAACAAATGTATGTAGCAAAACAGAAACAGACTTAGGGACACAGAAAACTAATTAGTGTTACCAGAGGGGTGAGAGAAGGAAGGGAGGGGTAAATTAGGGGTATGAGATTAAGAGATATAAACTACTGTGTATAAAATAGATAAGCAACAGGGATATATTGTATATAGCACAGAAAATTTATAGCCATTATCTTGTAATAACCTTTGACGGAGTGTAATCTGTAAAAATACTGAACCACTATGCTGTACACCTAAAACTAATATAATACTGTAAATCAGCTATACTTTTTTTTTTTTTTGCGGTACGCGGGCCTTTCACTGTTGTGGCCTCTCCCGTTGCGGAGCACAGGCTGCGGACGCGCAGGCTCAGCGGCCATGGCTCACGGGCCTAGCCGCTCCGCAGCATGTGGAATCTTCCCAGACCGGGGCACGAACCCGTGTCCCCTGCATCGGCAGGCAGACTCTCAACCACTGCGCCAACAGGGAAGCCAACTACACTTTTAAAAAAAAGTAACCGTATCATTTCTTATTCCATTTTGTTCTTGGTAAGAACTTGGAGATTTATTCTTGTACTCATACTTGTTCCAAATCTAGCAGTGAGTGACAGTTGGAGTTGTTTGATGGAGGCCTCATGTCACATCTCTCTTCATTTTGTTTCTCTGTCGAGGGTCATAGTCCTTGTAATTGGGCTTGCATTAGCAACCAGTTTGTGCAGTTATCCTAGGGAGATAATTTTGTTATTACAGGCATTATCCTTTCTATTGTAGACCGTTCTGGTGTTGACAGTTGGTGAAACAAAGGTATGACCTACTACTGGTGGTCAATGTAATTAGCAAATCTATCTATAGGACAGAATTAAAGTTGCTTTAAATGTGCTATCTCAAACTACGGTAGTGTGAAACTTAAAAGTAAAAAAAAAGAAAAAGAAGACTGCATGTTGAAAAGATGTATGGAAGTATAGAAGTATCTGAAGATAAAAAGACAAGAACTCACTGGCTCCCACCAGCTCTCCTGCCTTAGTCTCCAGTAGCTCCCTTATTCCCTGGCAACCATGGCTGACAGTGTGGTTTAGAGTCTTCAGAGGCAAGTTTTCTTTGTGCACACGTGTATGCAATTTTTAAAAAACAATTTTAAAAACTTATTTTTTGCAGTTTCTTTTTTCTTTTAATATATCATGAATATCTTCTCTTGTTAGTACAAATAGGTCTTGTACTGTGTTAAGTGTTGCATGTAGTATTACATACTCTGGATATATTTAATCATTAACATACTGAAGGATTTTGAAGTTGTTTTCATTTTTTTCTTACTATGTGCAGTGCTGCCGTGACCATTCTTTGTGTATGTGTGGATTTGTGCAGATGCTTTTGAGGAATAGATTCTTAGTAGTAGAAATGCCAAAACAGTTAGTATCGGCATTTTGGGTTTTGTAATTGCTGCCAAATTTCCCTCCAAAAATTACCAGTTTTTCCCTTAAGTTTTAATTAGAACTTGATGTTTCCATAATATGATTTTTATTTTGTTCTAAAAAATTGTTGAAATATACAATCATGTACACATGATCATCTTCACATGAAAAAACATTTTAGCAAATGAGAAGTAACCTTAGGACTTTTGTTTCCTAATTGGGAGGAGTCACATCTCTGACGTGTCATGTATTTGATAGGGTAATGCAGAGACAGCCAAGTTACTTTTAGCCCAATACCCTTTATCCTTTCTCTTTTCACCTCCAAATCTTGCCTTCCCTAACACCCTATAGCCATCTCTGACACTACCCCAACTCTCATAATTTTCAAAGAATTGTTACCAGCTGTGATCAGTTTCCTTGCCATCCCTGTCTCCTTTAACTGATCCTAAATCTCCATGTTGGCTAGATGAGCTTATTATTCCCATCTCCCTCCCTGTAGGTTTCTCTTACCTCCCACTGTAAGAGTATTCAGAGTGTTTAAGAGCTTAGAAGTTAGACAGCCTACATTAGAATTCTGGTCCCTTTGCTTTCCAGCTCTTTGAGTGGAGGCAAGGAACTGAATCTCTTCAGGGCTTTGTTTTCTTATTTGTAAAACGTGGTTAGGAAAAGAGTGCCTATTTCATAAGGTTAGGAGGGTTAAAAAGGAGTAAATCTGAGTTGCTGTTATCTCCATCATTGTGATGTGGCAGTTGACGTGAGTCTTCAAGACAGTTGAGGAAAATATTTGTGAACTTTTTTTTAAAAACATCTTTAAAAATAACCTGAGCAGGGGCTTCCCTGGTGGCGCAGTGGTTGAGAGTCCGCCTGCTGATGCAGGGGACACGGGTTCATGCCCCGGTCCGGGAAGATCCCACATGCCGCGGAGCGGCTGGGCCCATGAGCCATGGCCGCTGAGCCTGCGTGTCCGGAGCCTGTGCTCCTCAACGGAAGAGGCCACAACAGTGAGAGGCCCACGTACCGCCAAAAAAAAAAAAAAAAAAAAAAAAATTCTGAGCAAACCATTCTTGAACCTTGCAAACATAGTAGATCTCTTTTAATAAATCTGAAGAGTCAGGTTATGTAAAAATGAGACTTACTGAGAACTGTGCATTTAATTATTTGTTTGTGTACAGGTAATTGCTAATACATTTGTTAGCTAAGTTATGGAAAATGACTTACCTCTTAAGCATAGAGTACTCTGAATTTTTTAAATGAGCATTGATGAATGTACAAATATTTTATTGCTTTTTATCCATATAAAATACATGATTATTTCTGTACATGAATAAGCATATCATTGAACTTCTGAAGTAAATTAAATGATAATAAGAGATGAGTAATAAAGTCAGGTGAGAGGAAAAGAATAGAGGAAGGGCTATAAACCCTGACAGGCCTATTTGAGTTCCCTGAGATATATCCTGATTACCGTACTACTTATTTATTTCCTTGGAATTTAGCTAAAGGGAAGGTGGCTTGTTGAGGGAGCAGAGCCTGGTGCATGCCAGGGCTCCCTGTCATTAGCCTGCAGGCTAAGGAAAACAGGTTGTCCTCTGACAGCTCCTGGAGAGGACACCACACTGCACCATGGCAGTAGAATTACGTGGACTGACCATTGAGAATAGGTGATAAAGGATCTGGCTCCTTCAGCCACCACAAAATTGTATATTGAAATGAAGGCATTAGTCACTAACTCGAAATGGGGATTTCAGTAAGAATAAAATTTAAAGCTTTTCTCAAGTGTGTGTTTATTCAATGCACATTATTTTTCAGTGGTCTAGTTCTTGTCCTCTCTAAAGAAAGATTTTTTTCTGAGCCTGAATCTCTAAAGTTTGCTGCCTTGCCTTTCCTCTCTTGGTGCCAATGGTTGATATCAGGATTTTGCCTTCAGCTTATAAGACAGGTGTACTGGTGTCTTTGTAAGCCACAGACTTATTGTTTCCTATCTTTAACAGCAGGCACTAAAACTGTAGGAGATGGCATTCTTCTATAGGTCCTGCAAAAGAGGCTGAATTAATCACCTCTGCACTGTAGACATCTGCTGCCTGCATTCTGCCTCTGTAGACTGAATTTGACAATTTAATTTTAACAAAAAAGAACACTGCTACATAAATATAAAACGCTTAAAGCATTATTTGGACAACAGTGTTACTAAAGCATGAAGATGTAAACTAAAGCCTTTCGCTTCTTGTTTGAATTTGTTTTCCAGCAGTTTAAGAAAAAAGAAAGCTTTAAGTTCCCCGTTAGAACCCAAAGCTGTGGATAATTCCACATACCAAACATAGTATAAGCCAGTTGTGAACATGTCTTAATATCTCAGTTTAAAATTTGCAGAATGATTTGGTGTTGCCCAGTGCTTAGAAGTGACTGTTTTTGTGACAAGAGACAGATATCTCAGTCAATATGTCCTAAATTTACTTCAGTCAGTATGCTGGAGAGGCGTCTGTCTGATGACTTAGAACCCTGAATACTTTTCAAAACTAAGATCCAAAATGTGCCACCATGTTTAAGATTCTCTCCAAATATAGACTAGTGTTTCCCAGCCACACTCCCCACCCCCATTGCCCCTGCCTTTTTATCTGTGGCAAAGATTCTGATTCAGTAGGTCTGAAGCGGTGCCTAAACATCTATTTTTCACGGTGTACCTCAGGAGTTTTGATATACTCCTAATTTTGGGAACCGCTGGGGTAAGAGTTTTTGATATTGGGGTAAATCAAAACTAAATCTGAACCAAATCAAGTAGCAGGCAGGGAAAGCCAAAGACTTGGACAGTAGTCCTTCTTGTCTCTGAACTCTCCTTTGCTCTTCTCCTATGGCATTATGTAAGCAAGGTAGGAGGGTGAATCAGATCCACACACCCTAGCTGGGAGTGAGAGACGAACTGTTTCACTTTTTTCAACAGATAATTTCACTTTCCCTGAAGGCTTGAAACTTTGAAGAGTTAAGCCTCAGTAATAAAATGCTCACAAAGATTAATTATACACTTGTAAAAGTTATAGCATTTATAATTATAAATATAAATAAGGGTTAAAAAATATGATAGGTTTTAAAACACTTTAATGGATCATTTAATTTACATACACAGGTTCTGGTTCCCCCCAACTGGGGGAATATCTAATAGCAAATGTATAAATACATGAATTATGATTCTCTTTGCATACCTTCCTCAAAGCTAAATGCTGAGAGGTTTGTCTTTGATTATAGACAGCTGTTAACAAGTAGAAATAAATTTTGCAAATCTACATTTTATACAGGGCTTGGGCAATACTTTAATGCATGTAATCAAGACATGTTAGCGTTTAAACTTTGGAATTAAAGTTTAATAAATAGGACTCCCCTGGTGGCGCAGTGGTTGGGAATCTGCCTGCCAGTGCAGGGGACATGGATTTGATCCCTGGTCCGGGAGGATCCCACATGCCACAGAGCAACTGGGCCCGTGCACCACAGCTGCTGAGCCTGTGCGAGCCACAATTACTGAAGCCCGTGCGCCTGGAGCCTGTGCTCCGCAACGAGAGAGGCCGCTGCAGTGGGAGGCCCGCACACCACAGCGAGGAGTAGCTCCCGCTCGCCTCAACTAGAGAAAGCCCGCACACAGCAACGAAGACCCAACACAGCCAAAAATAAATTTAAAAAAAAAATGTTTAATAAATAAATTTGCTCTTTTGCGGGGGGGGGGGGGGTTGTTGTGGACATTAATTTCCTGGTCTATAACGTACAGTGTACATGTCTTTATTCCTAAAATGTTGAGTTGTGTTTAGAGTAAATTTATGTTTTATTTTTCAACTGATTACTTAATTTTTTATTCCTACATTATAGAAGTTTAAGGTTGAGGAAGTGGAGGCCTGTCTTTGTGCAGTTGTGTGTCTGTGTCTGTGAGTCTGTGTCTGTCTTTCTCTAGAATCAAAGGGATGAGCTAGATTAGGGGTTACAGATGTAACCCCAGTAGTTAGTTAACTCTTCACGACGTTGTGTGTCCTTAAATTTTCCTGTAAAAGAGAAACACGCTAACAGATCTCAGTATCCTTCCTTAAATTTATCTTTGATTTACGGTTGACAACTGCTGCCTTGATACCTTCAGGGTTAAACTTGAGCTCCAAGGTTCTGGGATATATTCTTCAGCAGGGGAGAGAAATGGGAGACCGGATTTGGCATTGTGGCTGTGGACAAGTCATAACCACTCTGAACCTGTTTCTCCTTCTGTAGAAAGGGGATCATAGCTATACTCACCTCCAGGGGACATTGTGAGAAGAAAATGAGATAATGCATGTGGGGATACTTTAGCAGTGGTTCCTTTCTGTTAGGGTTCCTTTTCTTGTTAGGGGTGGAATGTATTTATGCCTTTCTCTCTCCCTCTTTTCCCCCGTTCCTCCCAGTACTTGATTGCCTGATAATGGCAAACACCGGCTAGGTGTTAGGAGGCAGTGGTGAACAGGGCAGATACAATCCTTGCTCTCTGGTAGCTTAAATAACTCCCTACTTGCCTACTCCCTACTTGGAACAGCTTTCTCTGCCTTCTGGAAGAGCCAGTCTCTCCTGCTCTTCCTAATAGGCTACTCGTTCCCGTTGTTATCCTTCCTCATTCTCTTGCCCAGCCTTTAAGTATTGGCCTTCCTTAGGGTTCCATCTTAGACGCTCTCTTTACCCTGTATTGCGTCCCATAGTATATCCAGCTCCCTACTTGAAATCCTGTCCCCTCTTCTTGACCATCTATCTCAGAGGTACTTGAAATTCACCATGTCTAAAACTGAACTCATGGACTTTCCTGGCGGTGCAGTGGTTAAGACTCCACATTTCCACTGTAGGGGGTGTGGGTTCAATCCCTGTTCAGGGAACTAATATCCTGCATTCTGCGCCGTGCGGCCAAAAATTTTTTAATAATAATAAAAATAAAATTGAGCTTATGATCTAAACACTGCCCCTCCCTCCCCCAAAACTGATCCTGCTCTGGTGGTCTGTGTGTCAGTGAGTTGTCCAGTATTTCGTCCAGTTGTTTAATCCAGAAAACCATGTCTCTCTCAGCCCCCTGATCGCCCATATCTCATGTATCTACTTCTTCACCAAGTCCTTTTGCCTTTATATCCTAAATTTCTGTCAGGTTCTCCATTTCTGTTCTCACTGATGTTCTGTTCTCACTGAAGAGTATTCCATTCTTCCACTTCGGATAACCTTGTCGTGAATTCCCATTCATTACTTTTAGGGAGAAAAACTAAGCTCCTCACTTGTCGGGGCTCTCTGGCCTGGCAAGAGTTGTCCCTTCTCTTCTCCAGAGTTGCCTTGTATTGCTCTTCTTCCTTATCATCTACTTTTGAGTTGCATGGACATGGACTATCTTTTGTTTCATCCACGTACCATGTTCCTTTATGCCCGAGACCTCTGCCTAAGCTCTTAGTCTCACGTGCAGACCCAGTGCTTCCTTTTCCTGCCTTAATTTATCTTCTAATCTACTTAAGGCAGATCTCAGCTCAAATTCCATTTCCTCAAGGTATGCTTATTCTGCCAATTCAAGGCCGGGTCAGAGCTCTCTGATACGATCTCCTGGCACTTTGTCCTCTTCTATAAACAATTAGTTCATTTATTATTATATATTTGTATGTGTGATTATTACATTTGATATTTATTTCACATACTTAAAACAGTGTTTCTCATATAGTGGATTGCAACCCATTATACATTATGAAATCAGTTTTAAAAATTATGACAAGCCTTTTAAAAAAAATGAAATAGTATAGAAAATATCAGACCACTTACAATAAGGGTATTTTTTCATCATACCTTTGCTTCAGATTAATAAATAGGTGTGATCATATAAGTGTGCAGATACACAGGTGTATTGAGTATGATATAAATTACATTTCTTATTGTGGGTCTTAGTCAAAAAAGTTTGAAAGCCACTGAACTAGATGGTAAATTCTGTGAGGAGAGGAATTCTCTTTTGTACCCCAGTCCATCCCCAAGTCTAGCAGAGGGCACTCACTCAGTAAATATGTCGGCTGAATGAATGAAAGCACACTTTTTCAGGGAGGTTCACAGACCCATTGTCTTCCTCCTAGGGATTAATGGACCCTGGTTCTAAGCACATGTTAGTGATTATTTCCTCGGCCAGTTGAGTCTGCATTAGATCATTAAAAGAAAAGAAGTGTAGAACCACACCTACACAGGTATTTTTTTAAGGGTTGATAAGGCAATGAAACACTATAGAGAAGAGATTTTAGATTTAGTTTTTGTATTACTTATGAATCTTAGGCCTTAAATACCATTTTATTTTATTTTATTAATAAATAATGAAACAATTTTCACCTGCCTAAATATCTGGGTAATTCTTGAGTTTCTGAGGTAGTCTACACACAGGGCTTGTTACATAGCTGTTCTCTTTTATGCGTACTTCAGCAATAAAATATTTACGCAGTTTTGGCAAGGTGATACTACAACCTGGTTTAGTACAACAGCTGCACTGCCTGTTCCCATGTGGCTTGATTTCCCTTTTTAATCTTTGGTTTTCTGCAACTAAAGACTTACGTCAGCATGTAGTTTATACAGCAGCAGATAATGGTGAAAGCTTCTTGAATTAACATTGTAAAGAGAAATACGCTGCTGAGTTTCCTTTGTTTCATATTTTTCTGATGTCTCTGAAAAGCATTTTAGTAACGTGTCCTACACAGTAGAGCTTTTATAAACATCACATATTTACAATGAGACATTCTTGTGAATTTTTTTTTTCTTTAGGGAACCTGTAAACTCATCTCCAAAGGTATAGTCTCTGATCTTAAAAAAGGGAAACATCTCAGCTCTAAAGTCTTCGCCGTTTGGCTTAGCACAAATCAGCAAAGTTCTGGCAATAAAAGAATAATTTTTACATTTACTTTCGGTCATACATTTGTATGTATATTGAAATTGAGATTGGATTAAAAAGTGTTTAGGCAAAAAATACAGAATCTTATTTCTTTTCAAGTTTATTTTCAGAGCCCTTTTAGCCCAGAGTTTTTCCTAGCATATGTGTTATTTTTTTCTTTCTATTTCTAGGTGCTCCTGATCCAACAGCAGGTGCTAGTATAGATGATGAAAACTGCTGGCACTTAGATGAAGAGCAGGTTCAAGAACAGGTTAAACTGTTCCTTTCCCAGGGCGGGTACCACGGATCAGGGAAGCAGCTTAATTTGCTCTTTGCAAAGGTATGACTTTTTATTTTTAAAGAAATATTCTAAATATATATACATTTATAGAAAGTATATATGATCATGTTTACAATAGGATAAAGGCTTCTTTTTAAATTCTTATTTATTTTTTTAAGAACTGGGAATTCCCTGGCGTTCCAGTGGTTAGAACTTGGTGCTTTCATTGCCAGGGCCCAGGTTCAATCCTTGGTTGGGGAACTAAGATCCCGCAAGCCATGTGGCATGGCCGGGGTGGGGTGGGGGGAAGAATAGACTAAGTTATTATCAACCATTAGAGACTTCTGTGTCGTAATGCAAGCATTAATTTACTTAGGTGTCTTTAGACAAGATATGGGCCATTTTTGTCTTTCTCAGCTCTTATTAATAAAATGGTGGCAATTTATACAATTTTGAAAAGCTGTTCAGTACTAAAAATAAAATAGCTTAATGTTATTTGAAATGCCATCTTTTCAAGTTTTTTCTTCTTCTAGTTAATTTTCCCAAGTAGAGCATACCTTTGAATATAGTCCTTAAGATGTGCTTTATATAATTAGTTTAATGTCGATATCTTTAAATTAGTTTCAAGAGCATAAACTTTGGAGTCATACAAACCTGGGTTTAAATCTCAGTTCTAAATCTTATTGAGTGTATGTACCTTGGCAAGTTATTTAAGTCAGTTTCCTCATCTATAAAATTAGCTAATAGTAGCATATCCATTCAAGTTGTTGTGATTATGGTGTTAAATGATAATGGTGTCTAACAGTAGTTGGCCCTTGGTAAATGTTAATTTTCATCACCAAAATTTGATAGCCTAAGAAACAAAGTTATCTTCATTATAAGTTCATTGTGAACAGAAGCTGTGTCTTGCTTTACACAGAACTCTTAGTACCATAAACACATGTCTAAATACTGGATAAAATTCTTTTTAAATAATGTTAAAGCAATGTCTTTTCATTGGGGGTACAGCCATCTTTATAGATAACGTATTCAAATTGGTTTTAAGGGAACAGATAACTGTGTTCATTGATATTTCTGTTAAACAACTTCTCTAATATCTATAATACTTAAAAGCTTTTGTAGTTCAGAAGAATTAGAGTAAACTCTGTTACCGCTTATAGCCAAAAATTAGTGTATTCTGATTAATGAAAACCCTTTAAATGAAGATTTATCCCGGACCTTCCCTGGTGGTTCAGTGGTTAAAACTCCATGCTCCCAGCGCAGGGGGCATGGGCTCAATCCCTGGTCAGGGAACTAAAATCCAGCATGCGCGTGGTGCAGCCTTAAAAAAAAAAAAAGATTTATTCCATATACCATACTTAGATTGCCAATTTTTCAAGAATTTAGATTACAGTAAAAATACATTTAACTCTAAAATTATTTCACATGATTTAATCATTCTTTGGTAATTCATAGGCACTTCAGACTCTTGTAATACTTCACAGTCAACAGTCTGAAAATTAATTACCATTAGGCTGTAATTAATGTATATGTATTTGAGTGTTGGTTAATAGTTCTGGTTTGTATGCTTAATAGTAAAGCATTTATTTTCATTGCTATTGCTAACTGAGTAGTAGGGTAGAAATTTATTAGGAAAATAAATACTAAATTAAATCCATGATATATAGAGGTAATATTAAAGTTTTGGTATATTTAGACACACAGGAAGTATTTCATAGATTCTCTTATCAGCAGAGAGTACACTGTGGCCTAGTGGAAGCAATGTGAAAGAGGTATTAGACTGGCCTGCAGTTGCTATTTTTATCCTTCTATATGATGTACACATTGTATATGCCATATGAAGTAAGAGCAATATCTAATTTTGGAAATGGCATAACTTCCAGAGTTAAGGCAGATCCGGGTTCTGATTCCAGTTGTTCCTCTTGTCCTTTGGACAAGTTACTTAACTTCTGAGGGATGGCTTTATAATTTGTAAAATGGGGATTATAATCTGGCCTACTTTATATGGTTGTTGTGAAGATTAAAAGGTAAGTATGAATGTAAAACTCTTCAGCAAGATGTCCGATAAATGGCAACTCCATTTCTTTCTCCTTTTTAGTACTTCTTAAGATTACTCAAAAAACCCTTCTGGAAGCATACCCTTGTGATTCAGTGCAGAAGTACATTTGAGTTCTCTACAAGGCTCAAATTCTGAAGCCTGGTTTGGGGGGAGGGTTCCATTACTTGTCAGGGTACAGGACTGAGGCAGAACCTATTGATCTAGAGGTTTAGGCTGCTTTATTGAAGATCTGCTGTTTCCTCCTTCATGTGGCTTTCACATAGAAAGAATTTTGAATAAAAGGACTCCCCTCTCCTTATCTACTACTTATGACCTTGCTCCACTAATTTTCTACACAGAGAACTGATGTTCAGCTGGGATTCCTATTCATTGAACACATAGCGGTATACACTTTAAGAATGGATGGATTCATTTAGGATTTCCTGTAGAGCAACTTAGCCTTGTGTTTCTTTTCTTGTTTTCTTGTTTATTTGGGAAATGTAACAGAAGAATAATGGACAGAGCTCGAGGTTCCAGCAGAGAAGCCAAGTTAACTTACTAGGTCAGTGGTTATGATTCTGCTTCAAGGATTGCTCATTTGGAGCAAGAGAGTTCTGAACCTACAGCCCTTTACATTTCCTCTTACCATTGCAAAAACAGTCCCATCTGAGTGAATAGAAGTATGCTGTTGCTCTTTACATGGAAATCCTCGGTGAGAAAGAATCTAGTGAAATTACTAATTTACCTCAAAAACTGAAGCACTCGTAGGACTTGTACTTGAATGTACTAAAAACCACTGAAAGAGGTTTAAATTGTACAGTTTAAATTGGTGAATTGTATGTACGTGAATTATGTCTCAATAAAGCTTTTTTAAAAAAATGGAAGGACAGATGCTATTATTATAAACACTATCAGATCAATTTAGAAGATCTCTAAAGAGTTCTCAGTACAGTGCTTTAGACTCTACTACTCTGGTGGTTAAGTGCGATCAGTTAGGGAGTCAGGAAGGTACCCAATGATTTGTCTTGTTTATTTTGGTATTATTTTTCTGTAGGCTGACAAAAACATTTGGGGGGAAAATTGGGAAGTTACGCAAATTTCTTTTCCTCGTGTGGATTCTAAAACATAATTTTTAAAAATTAATGATCAGTTCTCTGATTAAATAGCCATTTAGGACAGAGGCTCATTTTTTTTGTTGTTTTTTTCTTTTTTTTAAGGTTTTTTTTTTGATGTGGACCTTTTTTTTTTTTTTTTTTTTAAGTCTTTATTGAATTTGTTACATTACTGCTTCTGTTTTATATTTTGTTTTTTTGGCCGCGAGGCATGTGGGACCTTAGCTCCCTTCCCTGACCAGGGATTGAACCCTCACCCCCTGCATTGGAAGGTGAAGTCTTAACCACTGGGCCGCCACGGGAGTCCCTCAGAGGCTCGTTTTTAACAACTTTTGTTTGCTTAAGAAGGATGGTGTGAAGACTTGACCACCACCACCACTCCACCCTCCCTCCCCAGAGAAATAAAGTAGTCTGTCTCTGTATTGCTGTTCATTTTTTAACATTTTTCTGAAGGTCTGTTTTTTCCCCACTAGGTGCGGGAGATGTTGAAGATGAGGGACTCAAACGGGGCCCGAATGTTGACTTTGATAACAGAGCAGTTCATGGCCGACCCTCGTCTGTCACTTTGGAGGCAACAAGGCACTGCAATGACTGACAAATACAGGCAGCTCTGGGATGAGCTGGGTAAGTGTAAATTTCCTGATGGATTGCCACTGGGTTGTGTGTGGACAAAGACCATGGTCAGAGTCCTGCAGAAGAGAGAGCTACTTTTATATGAACTTGTTGCCATTATACACTGGTTAGAAGAACAGGAAGAATGAGGCATTTGCAGGAACCAATCTTGGCAGTGTTTTGGGGGAATTGTCTGATGTTGAGGAAAGCAAGCACGGGATCTGCTTTTAAATATTTGAAAAAAAAAAAGCTATATGTCAAAACAGGTATTTGGTATAATAGAACTGATTACTTATTTCTAGACTGATACTGTAATCAGTTCAACTAAAATTTGGCTGTCTTCCCCTTTTGCCCACATTAAAAGTATCAAAAGTAGCTTGAATATTCATTTTATTTTTTTTTGTTATTATTGACTTAGATGGACTGTTGATTGTCAGAATGGAAAAGACACTGCAAACTCTAATTTGTATTGCTTCCCAAATCCGTGGTGGTAAAGATATAAATATAGCAGGTGGTTGAAAAAATGAGAAATCTACTACTCATGTTTACTGGGAAGTTTGGGGGGGATGACTCTTGTTACTCTGTGCTCATTGCTAGGGAAATTAATAATGTATTTGTTATCTTGTCTATTAAGAAATCTATATGTGACAAATGGAATTTTGGGCAAATATTTTGTCAATGCCTATATTAGTTTTACATTATGCATATATTTATTAGAAGATCCTAGTTTCAGTGTAATTGAATAGTAGAAGTCTTCATACCTTCACCTTCTGTCTTCCTCTTGGCTAATGATGGACCACATCATGCTATTGATCCCATGTCTAGACCAAGAGAGGCTGATGTCTGTGAAGATACTACATGATAATAATGCTTGGAAGGGACCTTTGAGATGAACTGTTTACAGATAAGGAAACTGAAGTCTGAGGAAGTTAGAAGACTTCCACAAAATGACATAGTGTGACCTAGGGTTGTACAGCAGGTTGGTAGAGAATTGGACACCAAAATTTCCTTTTTCCCATTAATAGGATGTATGTTCAGGAACTGAGCTATGGATGACAACTCTTGTTTGTTTTGTTGTTTGTTTTTTAACGTGTGTCTGCTATTTGCCAGCTGTTAGATATTTGTTGACCTTTTCCCCTAATATTTTTATTAAGTATCTTGTAATAATCTTAGTACTTCCCTTGGGTCACCTGAAGTAATGCTTAGTGGCCATCCCCTCAATCAAAATTTAAATCAATCTGTAACTACAGTGGATCCTTGCAATGTATTGGAAGGAAATGTTTGGGGGCCCAGTGTGGTGGTTGGAGAACACAAGTGTAATGCATGGTTTAAACAAAAATTTTTATAGAATACTGAGTGATTTACAAGTAAAGACTCCTCAGTCTTGTAACTCTGTAGTAACGGTTGAATTGACTAGTTGGTTTATGGCAGTAAAAAGGATTAGCATTTAAAAAAAAACTATTATTGGATTAATATTAAATGAATAAAATTTAAAGAGCTTTGGTACTTAAAGAAGCTTAGAATTAACAAATAACTAATTAGAAAGAAAATACCAACTAAATTTTTTGGTTACCAAAAAAAAATGTACAAGTGATATAGTTAAATAAAATTTTCAGGGTTTGCATTTAATCCATTAGTCATATTTCACTTCTGCAAGTTGGCTTTGAAAATTATGTACCTCAGCCCTCAATCAAAAGGATTAATTCTCATTAGGTGGAAGTTTCTACTAGCTAATGCTAGTTATACCCTCTGATGGACTACTTTTCTAGTTATGGACCAGGCTTTAAACAAGTTCTTTGATTTCAGTCCAGGATGAAGAATATATATTCTTGCCCTATATTTTCTTTTTTCACAAATCACCCTCCCTCCCCCGAACCCAATCATCACTAGACTGCTATCAATTCTCCTACATACTGTGATGGTGAGCAGAGGTCACTTGCCATTTTAATGAATTCTAAGTTCTGTGAAGAATATCATGTAGGAGTAACAATAGTTATCACATCTTAATATTCATTCACCAAAAAAGTTAACTAAAAGTTGCTTCTGGACTTCAAAAGGAAAGAATTTTGCTTCTTAAGAAAATGGGGGAATTTGACTTTGTGCCCCTGCACAGGGCTCACATTGCTTCAAGGCTCTGCTGTGGAATTAAATGCTGAGCACTGCCAGATGCCAGACATTGAGAAGAGGCTGAGTTTTGTCGGCAAATGGGATCTGCAAGTTAATTGGTGTTTTCTGCAGGCTTCTGGCTGTGAAATGAAATTGGAAGCCCTTTAGCCACATGGATAATACAGGACCTGAATACAAATGTCACATGTCACCATCAGGACCCACTGTGAGACAATAGTGTTCCCACTCCAACACTGCACCATTACAGATCATTTAAATATGGGGATTACATTTAAACTAAAAGCCCCATTTGCCTTTTACTGCAATTTAAATGTCCTCTTAGCAAAAGCTAAGTGACAAATTAAATGAAAAAAGTGCCCACATTTTTAAAGCTGTAATGCAAAACAACCTTTTATTGCTTCTCATGTGCCACGAATGAATCATTATACTTGTCAACCCTAAACCAAGCCATAATTGGAGCAGCTACTGTTATCAAAGTAGGGCCGCTCTGTGACAGCTTAATAAAGCTGAAACTGTTAAATTAAATCTCAGATGCTTAACTCCTTAGCACCGGTAGATTCGATAGGTCCATTTCTGGCAATGGCCAGTACCCCAGGAGAAAAAAAATTCCTGGCATGAAAGCCTTAATCTGATGAAAGCATACTAGTAAGAGTATCTTAGCCAAGTAACTGCTTCTTGGCAGAGAGATTTAGAGGCATCAGATTGTCAGCCAGATTACAAAATTGTATTTTTTCATAAGATCAGATATCCCCCTCCCCAAGATTTACAACTTTTTGAGTATATGTGATTTATTAAAATTTAAGTACCGATGTTTCAAAATTAGTTTTAAAAATAACATATATTCATTTAACTCTTTCTTTCAAATAAAGATACGCATACTTATTTGAGATAGCAAAAGGCCCAGTTTCTTTGCCCCATCCTCTAGCTAACAAAGGAATGATTATGCTCAGTTCTTTCCTAAAATAAATGCCTATGATATTCATTTGGTCTGAGTTAATTTTTCTGATTTACTCCCTGATTTTCATAATGTAGTGTGAAATAGATACAGATGCATACTATTAAGATCCTGTTTAGTGCATCTCATTTACAGATACATTTATCTTGCATGTGAATCAGTTTTTCATATATTAATTTTACTTTCTTTACATAATATTCATTTTCCCAAACATATGGCAGTCTTCTGAAGATGAGTGTTGTTGTATCATGATCAGCTATAAGAACATGTATATATTAAAATCTTAAGACAGCCCATTGCAACAGTAGAGGCTGCATATTTGGTAGTGGCTACACATATTTGGTAGAGCTATAGAATACATACCTTTTTAGTTGTGTTCTTTACTCCATGCAGATTTTCTGGAATACGGATCACAGAAATAACCCTTGGATCTCAAGAGTTATTTCAAGCCCAGTGCAAATTGGTGAGCACACCTACTGTTAGCCCTAATGGCTGTCTCTTCAGCACACTTAATTACCGTGGGGGTCTTTAGGGATGAGGGGATATATTGTAACCTCTCATCTGTGTTGATGGTTCTCTTTCCTTAAATGTCTTCCAAGACTGTAATTTTATTTTGCTTCATAAAACTATAGGTTGTGGCTTCCAGTCTATTAAAACCTAATTAAAATGGATGTCATTAGAGGAAACAGTTAAATAAGATTTAATTACAGTTTTAGCACAGGGAAAAATTCTTAAATTTTCATAATATGTATTGCATAATATGTTCCCCCCCCACCAAATTTTAAATACTTTCTCTCTGAGTCAGGTGTTTTGCTCTCTAGCATGTAACCTTGTTTCTTTGGGAGAGGCTGGGCTTCCATTGCAAGAGCCTTACTGCTCTGAGGTGTGCTCACTCAGTTCATAAGAACAAGGTGGTATCTCTGAGTTCTTTTCAAAGCTTTTGATACAGGTACCTCACTGTGTGTGGGCAGAAATAGCCATAGTTAGATGTTTCTTTCTAGTTTGCATTTCCTTATTGGGCAATAGATATAATGTTCCTTGGTAGGGTGCTGGATAGATAGAGTGAGTATAAAGATTCAGGGGACTTGGAATCAGGATAAATCTACATTCAGCAATAGAGAACTTAGCCCACCCACTGGGACCACAGATATTGCAAAGTACTAAAAATTACCTACTCCGTGGACCTAGAACCCTGTCCCAGCTATCATTGCAGATACAAGTATTGGCCTCTTTTGCACCCACCCACATTATTCTTGAATAAGGAAGAAAACATATGCTTAAGTCACACATTCAAAATGGTACTGTAAGTAACAGGAGGGCCTTTGTGCACAGCCAGAACTAAGATTCTAGAGGCTCTGCTCTGGAGGTAACTGTGGAGAAATTTCTGGGATATGCCATCTTACGTCTCCAAAAGCAAAAGGCTTAGTAATTCCCCCCACTGTTTGGAGCCCCTTACTTAGTTTCTATGGTAAGTTCAAACTCAGACTTTCCACATTTTGAAGTTGATGGTGGCTAGTGAATAGGCTAAGGAGTGACTGCTTCTCATTGAGAACTGGAAAGCATTCCAGTGTAGTTTGCCATATAAGTTGATACGTCTTTGCTAGTGCAATGGAGAAAACAGCAATTCCCAGAGCCCCCTTGCAGCGAAGAGATGTCAGTACAGACTTGGAAACTTCCATGTAGCTGTAAGTGTAGTATGTAATCCTAATGAACCACATATCAGGGATTGCTTGTCACCTACCAGTTTGTCTTCCCTGGGTGCAAGGAGAATATAGCTTAACCACTTACACCATTTCTGTGCCTTCCTGTTAACACTTCTTTCCAGAAGTCTTGTTGTGGTTTCTCGATCAGTATGTATTAAGCATTTGCTATGTCAAGGAGAATAGATGTATTAAATATTTGATTTTACCGTTGACGATGGTACCGGGAGTATGGAGGGAGTAGAGATACAATCATCAGGAGAAAGGAGAAATTAGAACAGGCTGGAGTGAACTGCAGAGCGCTTTGATAGAGTAATTTATTCACATATTAGTGAATAAGTAGACTGAACTTAACATGGTTTTACAGGAATGTTCATGGAGGTGAGTTGTAGGGAAGAAGTAGTGAGAATACTACAGAAAGAAGGAATAACATGAATGAAGACAGGGAGAACTCAGTGGGGGAAGGTGAAGAGGTTCAAACTCATTATCCAAAATGTTGTCTTTAAGATTTTCAGTCCAACCTTGTTATTCTTCGTTGTTACTTAACTTCAGGGGGAGGAGGAGGAGGAGAGAGAGTAGACATTACAGGATCTAGATTTTTGCTTTGTTTTATTTTCCATTTTGGTCCAGCTACTAAACATAACGCAGATGCCAACAATTATTTATCAGGCACTATGCTAAGCACTTAATGCATGCATTATTTTATTTAATTCTTAAAACAACCCTGTGAGATAGGTAGTTATTAGCCCCAGTTTTATAGCCAAGAAAACTGAGGTACAAGGAGACCAGATAACTTGCCTAAGGTCACAGCAGCAGAGCAGGAATTTGATCCTACGTGTCAGTGACTTCAGAGACTTAACCACTAAACTAGATACCATCCTCAGCTTATTTTAAAAGACTGATATGCCTCTCTTCCTGGCAGTCTGTCTCCTCAGAGGAGAGCAGGGACAAAGTCAAGCTCACCTAG
This sequence comes from Phocoena phocoena, assembly GCF_963924675.1. Classification (NCBI taxonomy): domain Eukaryota; kingdom Metazoa; phylum Chordata; class Mammalia; order Artiodactyla; family Phocoenidae; genus Phocoena; species Phocoena phocoena. The sequence continues at coordinate 48,642,834 of NC_089221.1, forward strand.
ATGGCAGTAAATCCTGCAGAAGCTGCCTGTCCTGCCATGGGTCCACCCGCCTCATGGTCCCACAGTCCTGACTGCAGTTGTCAGCAGAGCTTACCTAGTCTAGTTGCCCATCTGTGTTCACAGGGGCTCTCTAACTTCAGACTCTGAAAAAACACACTAATGTAGAGTAGCCAAATATATGCTATTGATTGAGAACTGTATTATGTAATAAGTGTATCATAATATACAGATACTACATACTGTAGATGGGGTACATTGAAGTTTTGGTCTCATTTTCCAGTCCCTTCTGTTATGGAGCCAGTGAAAACCCTTAGGTCACTGTCTTTGTCCTGGCCTGTGTTTACCTCCTGTGGTCTGTAGGCTCTGCAGAGCCCCTCCTGCACATGGGCTAGGCCATCCTGCTCTGGGATGGGGTTGTATGCTCCTGTCTCAGCCTCTGTTTTTCCCCTCATTATTTGGAGCTCCCTCTAAATACAGAGGCTTTGTCAATTGTACTGCTCAGGAGGCTTTGCTTCCCTCCAGCACTGTTCTCAGAATGTCTATCTGCTGCTGAGTCCTCATTACTGGGGCCTGGTTTCTTTCTCTGTTGTGTGGTCCTACTGCTGTTTGTCTCTTAAAACTGAGACCTCTGTGTTCTTGGGTCAGAGGGCTCTGGGTTCTGTTCTGCTGTGGGGATGGGAAGAGGGGTTTATTCTCTGCTGCTTTAAGTCGGCAGAGTAATTTCTAGTTTGGGTCAGAAGTTAACCAAAAGAGAGAATGCATATTTCTATATGGTGGGCAAATCTACGGTAACTACTTCCTGTGTAATACTATCAACCATCCTTCTCTTTGAATGCAGCTGCTAGGCCTTAATTATCCATTCAATACCCTGTATGGGAAATAGTGAAAATAAAGAGAAAAGTTAAAAAATACATATTAATAGAAAATAGGAGATTCTCGGGATTAAAAGCGATGTTTACAGATGATTTGATCCTGTTTAGCCAATTGGAGACTCTTAATGATATTCATTGTCTAAGTTATTTAGGTGTACAATTGAATAATTTTAACAACACGTGGGGATCACCCTTTTGTGTGTTTTCATAAAACTCTTCTAAGTATAGACCACGGAGATTTGACTAGGAGTTAAGATGTAATACACTTTAGTGTTCTATATTATACATGTAGTGGGCTGGTAGCATTGTTTGTACCAAGAATAAATTCCAGTTACTTTCTTTTATGCTGTCTTTCTATTTATAACATGAGTCCACCGGTGGTAGATTTTGTTCTCACATTCGTGGCTAATAGGAAATGTCAGAGCATTGGTATAATGTGTTCTTTTCTTCCTCACAACAATTTCAGAAAATTTCTCTCCTTACTTTGCTCACTTCTTAAAAGCTAGTATTGCACGTGCCCTCAAGAAACTGCCACCAAAGGGAAATCTGGCTGGGGGAGTCTCCTTCCTAGAGTGTGGATCTCTAGAGTGTCCCATCGTGGTAGAGCATAGGAGGAGTGAGGGAGTGAAAACGGAGAAAGACAGACTGGGGATCATTTCCTTTCACCATTTCTTACCCTGAAGTGGCAGCATACAAAAATTAACGAGGTCTGAGAAGCCTCATTTTAAGCCATCTGCGATTCCCAGGGGCTTCACGGGGAATCAAGGATGCCAGGAGCTAGAATGAAAGAAGTGGAAGCCAAGGGAGGACTGCAGCAGCCACTTAGGCTGTTCTCTGCACGTGCTGGCACCTAGCAAGGTGCTTTGCTAATGTTGTCATGGTTCATTTACGCTTAGGTGGGCTAATGAGGTCTGGGGAGAACCCAAGGAAAGGAATAATGGTTGTCACTCAGATAGGGAGTTCAGACCCTGCCTCGCAGAGCCCCCCTGGGGTGGGGCGGGAGGGAGAAGAGTGTGGTAGGAGGAGGCAGGGCCTTCTCCTGTCGGTAGAGCGCCTCCTGCCTCTTTACACACTAGGCTTTCCACTAAGATTTCTCTAGGGCAAAGGATTCTGAGATTTAAAATACGTGCTTGACAGTGACTATCTTCAGTAGGCTTTTAAACAGCCACTCATCTTAAGGGTATACCTGAGAATGACTTTTTTATTTATGTAAATAACTTTCCCTTATATTTTAGGTGGAAGGCAGGCTGGCAAATGATTTGCAGTAGGTGAATCTTTGTGAGGCTGCTGTAAGCTTGTCTGATAACTTCGTAACATTGTTTTTAGTGCTCAAGTTCAAAATTCCAAATGGAAATAAGGATAGGACTCTATGTAAAGTACAGGTGCCATCTGACATTAAATTGCTTGAATGAGTTAGTAGATCTTAGTTAGACTGATGAGTTAGACTGATCTTAGGGCTATTTTCTCCGGCTCTGATCTAGAGATGAATTGCCAGGAGTAGTGGCAGTAGTGGTTATGCAAAATGTGGCTCACTGCCTCAATTCTGTGAGCAGCGATAACCTTTGAAATGGAAATCCAAATCTCTGTGATTCTGAGCTATGACCAGCCGCCTCTTGTTGACCTCAGGTTGTGCTTCCCAGCCCCTTTTTGGGTAATTTAAGAATTCGCTTCAGCAGACCTGGAGGAGAGAGAATCATTCATAAATTAGGAATCAGACTTAAGCGATAAACAATCTTGAAATGGCTTAGATTGGAAGCTACAGTCTTCCTTTGTGGATGAGCAAGGGCTGAGGGGGTTCTATGGGAGGATCCTAAATAGGACACTTGGGTCAAATATAAGCTGGGAACGGGGAGAAAATTCTGTTAGGAGGAATGCTTTCAAAATGCTGCCAAGAGCACAAAAGTCTTAATTCACCTCTCCCCCACCCTGTCTGCTCCCAACACACACACAATTAAAGATGAGAATATATCCAGCAACGTATTCACCATACATATTGATCATACACAGAAAATGCTCTTTGCTAAACAATTAGGATCCTGTATAGACCAAGTAATCTGAGAGATTTTTTGTTTGTTTTGAAACCATTAAACTACTCTCTGTGGTTAATATTAATAGTCTTCTTGTCAGTTGCTGTCTTTATTGGGGCATTTAAACTAATTTCATGGCCATCCTTGTTCGTCCCTGTATTAGTGGCCATTTAATAATCTCACCCTACTTTTTTCCTTCTTGTCTACTAATAGAACATTGAAAGTGATTCATTTTTTAAAAGTTAGTTTTCCAGTAAAGGTGAGAAGAAAAATATGCCTGGCATAGAGTTGGTGCTCAGTAAATACTTGTGAATAAAAAGTGAATGAATAATTGAAGTGTAATGCTAGACACTTATTTGGAAGCATTAAGAAGTAAGCATTTTTGGTGTACTGAAAACAGTGATTGAAAGGCATTGATCTTCACTGTGTCATCAGTTTTCCTTTCCTACCCTTCTGGTTTTTCCTACCTTCCTGCCCATGTACCAGGTGAATCTTCACGGATGTCTGTGTACTGAGGAACACACGTGCGCACATACAGATGCACACTGAAATATAAACACAGTTTAGGGTATGGAAGGGCAGTGATTCCCCCCTTGCCATCAGTGCTGCAGGTAATCTATTGCATTAATCAGCTAGCCAGTGGGAAATGCAAGGGAAGTGATTATACTATCATACACAATACAATCAGCATGAAGCACTTGTCAAGACCAATACATCAAAGTTTAATTCAGTAATAGAATGAATTAGAGCAAAATGAAACATTCTGTTCTTCAAGAAACTCAGTACCCATCACAGATTCTTTCTGAACTCTATAGAAAAGTCAGTGTATTAAGAAATTGTTTTTAATGAGTAAAATTGCAGTTCCAATATGACAGAATACTATAAACCCATTTCCTTGGGGTTGTTACACAACTATAGCTGAAGTGTTTACCTGTCATCAGTATTCTATAATCATAACCATTGGTAGATTTGATTATTTTTGGTAGGGCTCCTGATTATCTGTTGTCCTAAATTAGTTCTCCATGGTAAGTGAAAGGAAGGTTGTTGTACCAGTAGCTCAGGGAAGCACTTATCTGTAAATACGGTGGACAGTAGGGTGCCTTACCAGTACAGCAGGCAGATTAACAAGAACCTACTACTCATAGTGCCCTATGGTAGGCACCGCCATTGGAGAGCTTATAATCTAGTTAGAAAACAGAATATGTAAAAATTAAAAAGCAGCCCAAGTAAGACAACAGAAGAAGTGAGGTTATATAATGTAGGATGTGTTTCAGAAAATTTTGAGGATAGATCTAATATATTTCATACTGTAAGTCACAATTCTGTATCAATCTGTAATATATATTCAAAAGTAATTCTTTACCACACTTAACCAGGCATGTTTTTTCAAAGGGGCAAGTTGCAATAAGTTCTGTCTTAAACAGGATTGTTTCAGTGTTTAGAGCCTACAACTAGAATATAAAGAACAGGGTTCTTGGAGCCAGATGCTCTCTAAGTATGGATTCTGATCCTCATATTCACTAACTGTGTATCCCTGGACAAGTTCCTTATCTTAGATAGAACCCCAGTTTCCTCATCTGTAAAAAGGCATAATGAGGATTTTTGAGGCCTAAGAGAAGATAATTTAGATAATATACAACACTTTCTTTCTCATCCCGGAAGTCCTTTGTCTATGCTGGGAAAGTGGGCCCAATGGGAAGCTTGTAGGAGAGAGACACCCTGAGAACCTAAAGAGTATTTTCAGAACTAGATTTATATAGACTTGGAGTCACGACTGTTGGACGAATCATGGTACTGTTTATGAAGACAGTTCAGTTAAGCAGCCAGTGCAGAGCACGTGGGAAATGTTCTTGTAGGCTACCACATTCCTTCTCCTCACTCTTGACTGCCCCTTTTGTATCTCAAACTAAGACCCCATTGGTCATTGTGCCTTTTTCTCTTCTTTCTACCTTTCCTGGCTTTCCTTTCCTCCCTCCCTCAAAAAGGAGAAGGGTGGTGAGTGGTGGAGGAGCTGGCTCTGGTCATTTCCTATAGAACCAGGTTCCTAATGAGGTCAGGGTGTTTTTGATGAGCTGTGTGCATGTTGACCCAGTAGCACTTGAGCTGTGCATGTTGACCCAGTACAGTAGCACTGACAAGTCAGATGGGGTGGAAAGGCTGCATATGAATTAGATGAGGGCCACAGGTTTGCCTGAAAGGAACATTATCCAGGATACCAGTTAGCTGTTTTGGAATATCTGTGGTTTATTTTCTTTCTTGACCACAAAAAGATGGTTATTCTACTTCCATCTTTTCTCAGAGCCTGGGTAGATGATAACCAGTTGTATGCTGTTTTGCTGAGGGTTCAGCCCTGCTTGACCTAAGTAATCTCAAACACTCTCTCTTTACAGTGTCCCTGAGGCTTTATTTTGAAATTTCCCCAGAAATATTTTAGTGAATTAGGAACTAGCATACCAAATTTAAAGTAAAGAGAATGTTTTTACCAGTTAAACGTATTTTCCAAACATGGGTTACTAACATATTAAGACTGAATTGTACTGAGAACAATACTATAATTAGGGTCGCAATTTTTGTGTGGTCTGACCCAAGAAATTTTGTGACTACGGTTTTGCTAGCACAACTAATTCTGCCAGTGATCTTCTATTTGTGACTGCAATTAGGCATTTCATGGCCTCTAAATAAGTATAATTAGTTAATTGGATCATGCATGAAATTCTAGCCTCTTATATAATAGCCTCTGAGAACAAAAATAAATATTATGAATTGTTTTATAACTATGGAACCCTGGGAAATACCAAAAGTGATTGTTTTATACTTTGCCTACTACTATTTCATAAGAATAAACATGATATTAAAAAGTAGAAATTAAATTTTCCATGTGAAAGTCTTCATTTTCCACCTTTGAGACAGAGGGAAAAGGGAGTCACTGGCCTTTCTTCTTCTCACCTTTAGAGAAGGCGGTATTGGTTGCCCTGCCCCTTCGTCCCCCGCTTCCCACTGCCACTGCCCCTGCGCTGTCTCCAGTAGCATTATACACATCGTATCTTCTGGAAAATAGGGAGAAGAGTACATTTATAAAGAATTCCAAAGTGTCTTTTATAAAAAATGTCCAGCTTTTATATTAATTGCTGAATTGATTTGCATATTAACAAAAACTCATGGGGCTTCCCTGGTGGCGCAGTGGTTGAGAGTCCGCCTGCCGATGCAGGGGACGCGGGTTCGTGCCCCGGTCTGGGAAGATCCCACATGCCGCGGAGCGGCTGGGCCCGTGAGCCATGGCCGCTGAGCCTGCCCGTCCAGAGCCTGTGCTCCGCAACGGGAGAGGCCATAACAGTGAGAGGCCCGCGTACCGCAAAAAAAAAAAAAAAAGAAAAAGCTCATGAAGTAGAAAGAACTTTAAAAACAAGTTATATTGATTGTGGGGAATAGCAAGAAGTAGAGAATGGCCAGCTGATTTATTCAGTCACAAATCATAATGCTCCACCCAGCAATACACCCAGCAGGCAAAGAGCACACTCAGTCACACACAAGTGCATTATCCCAGAAATGCTGATGTGACTCCAGTCTAAGAGGCCTCATATTAGTACCTCATCATATTTTTAGAGAAAACAGATTTCTTCTGACTTGAATAATCAATCTTGAATTGTAAGTTGAGCTTTTGATTGTTTATCTGCAGTGAAATTACTTATTTGCTATGCCTGTCAGTTCTGAAAAATACAGAGTTTTCATTTGTTTCATTAGATCTTTTTAGATGGACCTGTGGTAGGTTTTTGTTGGATATGTTTCTATTAATATATATGCAACATGTTCTGAGTATACAAGAGTAGGTGGTTAAATAAAGTACAGGGTTTATAATAGCTGTACGTTTAGGGTACTTCATAATTTTTAACAATAATATACCATTTGTATTATACTGCTGAAATATGAGGGAGTGGATCAGTGATTCTGTCAAAAGACTAAAATCACTGATCTTAGAATTCATATATGCTGACTGCACATAGGAAGCCTCACTTACAGAGGTACTTTTTGACCACGTATCTAGGCAGAAGGCTAAACACCATAGTGTTTAAGAGTGTTAGTTTGAGGGGGGGATCATGGGCCTTGGTAACAAATCTTGGCTGCCGTCTTTAATAGCAGCACAACATTTCTACATGTCTCTGAACCTCAGTTTCCTTATTTGTAAAGTGAGTCTTTCTTTGAGGGTGAAATGTGATAATGTATGTAAAGTACTTCACATAGGGTTAGTGTGAAGTATATTCAATAAATGGCAGAAAGTGGATAAGTAAGTATGCCATTCACTTTCAGAAATATGTTAGCTGAACTAGATGGAGTGATCTTTGTACCCTAAAGACAGACATTTTAAAACTTTAAATGTAGACTCTATTTAGAAATCTAACATGGGTAACATGATATTGTTAGGGTTTTCCTCGAAGGGATAGAAATTAACATACAAATCAGCACTTAATACTGTGTGTTGGCATACCTTTTATGCTGTTAAGTTTTCATAATGGCTTTTTTGTTTTTTGCTTGACTTGCAGCTCTTTTCATATGTTGAGTGGTTTGTTTGGATTTGATAATTTTAAGTAACAACATTCTAATACCCATTGGTAAATACCTTCGTTTTCCATTTTGTAATCTAGCTGAGTTACATTATTTCCCGGTAATAGTGATAGATTACAGTGGCCACAGATCCTTCGCTACTCTTTCATTGAGATGTGGGGTCTGTGTTCTCTCATTTTTGTAGATGTTTGACCAACAAAATATGACAGTAGATGTTTCGGCCAGTTTCTGGGCCCAAGCCTTAAAAGTGACTGGCAGTGTCTACTTCCTGTCTCTTAGAAGGTTCTATCCTAGGGCCCTGAGTTTTCATGTAAAAAGTCTGGCTATCCTGAGCCTTCAATGTTATGAGAAAGCTCACACTGTCCACGTAGAGAGGCTGTGTTAGGGCAGGGGAAAAGTAAGGAGGAGAGAATCTCTGACCTACAGAATTATGAGATACAATGATACATTGTTATATTAAGCCAGTAAGTTTAGGGTAGTTCTTTTACAGAGTTATAGATAACCAGAACAGTGGTTATACATCTGACAATACTTCATGCTCTTTCTAATGGTTACCTTCCAAGTCTCTAGCAATGTCGAATAGAATAATGTGTATAAATGAAGTTCTGTTATTTCAGTTAACTTTATCCCTTACGTTGGACTAAGATGTTTGTCAAAACTGAATCTGTATTACTAGGAAGTAGTGCAAAACGGTCCTAGAGTATTATTCTACATCGCCATTTTTAATAAAGGTACTTTTTCCTCACCTTCGTATTCTCCTTACACCAAATTTCACCTGGCTTGACTTGCAGGTTTTTCCCCTCCAAAAATAAGAATTTGGGTTCCAGTAAGTTTTAATTTTGAGTTCCTGTAGAAGACTGGAACCCTTGACACTAAGAAGGGACGGAGAGTGAATGGTAGACTAGAAGTTTTGGCCGAGATTCTGAGGTGGGAGGGGGAGGGGAAGGGAGGCTGAGGAGGGAAGGGTCTGAATGGGCTTCCGCACTGCTCTTTGTCCATGCTTTGGCATGAGGTTACCATGGGCAGAGGAAATGTTATATAAGCCTGTAGGGTTGGGGTTGAGTTTGAGAAATGCCTCCTCCATTCGAGTAGGTAAGGATACAATTACCCAAAGCATCTCAGACCTCTAAGTGACTGTGGGCCTTGGGTGGGGCCTGGGAGGCCTACTGGAAAATAAAACACATTTAAAAGCCTGTCTTTGAAACCACGGGAAAAGAAGACACTAAAAGATGTTTCTAGCTAAAAACATATAGCAGGTGGAAATTAATTGCACAAGAACCCATTATTACTAGCCTAAGTGTTTAATGTCTCTGATATATTTTTAATATGTTCTCTTAATTGTTTTATTTTATTAAATGTAGAAATATTTATAACGGTATTCAGAGAATCACAAGCTGAGTCCTTCAATCTTGTTTTCACCTTTCGAGTCTCAATTTCCTCAACATCCAAGTCTTCTACACCGGGGTTTGCTGGAGTGCACCTTTTGGTGCTGGGTGGAACTCTACAGTTTTCAGAACATTTCTGCACGTATTATCTTACTTAAGTGTAAACAGCCCTACAAGGTAGGTAGGAATTATTATCTCTATTGTTTAAGTCAGGGACTGCCACCACAGAGAGACTAAGTGGCCTTGCCCAAGGTCTTACAGCTGGTAATCCATATCTTGTCCTTTCCAGATCAGAGTTTGTGGATCAAATGTTTCTTCTAGTTGGAAATGTAAAACACCGGGCATGTGGGGCAAAATGGTGGTGATTTGTACATCGAAATGTTTGATGGACAAGACTGGCCTTCAGGACATTTAGAATTCATTAATTCTTGTTACCTACATTTCTTGGGAGTGTGGGTGCTTGTCCATTGGCAGTGTGACCGGTAGAATACAGAAGCGACTAAAAAGTCTTTTGTACATGGAATCTAAGAAATGCGAGAAAGAAATGCGTATAACAAAATAGCAGTAGACTCAAAGAGAACAAATCAGCGGTTACCAGTGGGGAGAGTGAAGGGGGCTGGGAAAGATAGTAGTTTGTTTTTCTTAATCCAATACCTCTATGTAGAAAATAAAAAAACAAGGATCTATTGTACAACACAGGGAAATATAGACATTATTTTGTAATAACTTGTAGTGGAGCATAATCTATAAATATATTGAATCCATACGTTATAAAAAATAAATTAAAATATTTAAAAAATAAAAAGGCTTTTGTGATGATTTGTCTTCTGTCTCCGTGTGATTGTCCACGTTAATTTGCCTATTTGGGTCAGGTATAGGATGCAAACAGATTTTAAGACCACTGAGTGGATTGGAACCATTCACCTTGTGCAAAAAAAAAAAAAGGTTTTGTTTTCCTTCATCCCAGGAGAGTTGCCTTCCTTGTTTTGCTTTACTTTTACTTGTAGATTACAGCACATGTTTTTGCTGAAATCACTGAGTGCAGATTAGGTGGAGTAGTGGAAAGGGGAGTAAAAGCGTGCTGGGTGGTAGAGAAAAAGCTAGACTAGAGCTGAAATGTGCCATGGATAATTCAGAAACCAGATGATGCACACACTGGTGATTTGATAATTGCCTTTATATACTTTGAGGCATTGAAGCTAGGAAAGCAATTTAAAAGTATTGAATTTATTTTCATTGTACTTCATAGCAAATAATTAAGTGTCCTTTGTAAAAGAACCAGTAATACTTTCTAGATACCAGCTCATCTGCTAGGTGCTGGAAATGCTAAGTTTTCCCTGAGTGCTCTGTCCTATTTTTGGTTGAGTCCTTTTAAAAGGGTTTGTATTTCTGAGGGACAGCAGAATGAAGTGTTTAATCATCAAAGAGCTTTATTTTTAAAGCTACAAACGTTGCAGGAGTGTGTTGGAGGGGAAGGAGATAAATGCTCACAGTGGGACTCTGAATTAATAAAATTTGGAGGATGACTTTCTCAATTTGGTTAACTTGGTTATTAAGGCTAATTACAGCTTTTGTAGTGGTGACTGTTCAGGTAAAAGACCACATCTATTATAGCTCTGAACTTGAATCTAACATTAAGAACATCCTTTCAAGATGAAACCTCTCTTTAGGGAGGTGAGCAATAAAAAAACATTACTGGCTTAAATTAATAAAGGCTTGGCTTTAAAAAAAAATTTCTCATTCTGTAACGGAAATTTTCGAATTAGAGAAATGTAAGCGTGAAAATCTAGTTTTATAACTTTATTTTTTCCTTGAATCATAGAAATCACTGTTTAAAGTTTGCAAGAATATTTAGGATCTTGTTTTTAAGATCTTGTAATCTGTTTGCATTTTAGTTTTCTCATCTTTAAAGTGGATGTATTATTTCTGATCATGGAGGATTATTGTAATGAGTTAATGAAAAGAATGTTTGTAAAGCCCTAAGTATAGTGCCTATAGCACATGATAGGCACCCAAGAAATGGTGACTATTGGTGATAATAATGATTATTGAATTAAAGTTGTAATTGGTGTTCCTATATTTATTTCCTCAAAAGAACTTTTTTAAAGAGTAGAATTATATGGTTTTGTCAGTATTGTGCTGGCTTCTATAAGCTCTGAGTTTTCACCAAGTGAAAGTGAAGCTTACTGGATCATTATCACCTTGTCAGCTTCTTCATATGCAAGTCAGTCAGTCCTTCAGCATTGTATACATTGGTTAGTATTTTCCTAATTTTATCTTTGAGTTACTTCAAAAGAACTAGTGCTTAGTATAAATTTGGTTTTTAATTCTATTTTTTTAACTTTGTATTGTGCTATATCTTTAAAAAGAAAAAGAAATTGAATGTGAAAAACAGTGGATTTGAGATACATATATATATGTTAGAATATATAATTTCTACACTTAAAAAAATTTTTATTGGCATATAGTTGCTTTATAATACTGTGTTAGTTAATACCATACAGCAGAGTGAATCAGCTATATGTATACATGTGTTTCCTCTTTTTTGGATTTCCTTCTCATTCAGGTGACATTGAGTAGAGTTCCCAGTGCTATACAGTAGGTTCTCATTAGTTATCTATTTTATACATAGTATCAGTAGTGTATATATGTCAATCCCCATCTCCCAATTCATCCCTCCACTTTCCCCCTTGGTGTCCATAGGTTTATTCTCTATGTCTGTGTCTCTATTTCTGCTTTGTAAGTAAGATTGTCTATACCAGTTTTTTCAGATTCCACATATATGTGTTAATACACAATATTTGTTTTTCTCTTTCTGACTTACTTCACTCTGTATGACCATCTCTAGGTCTATCCATGTCTCTACAAATGACCCAGCTCAGTTCCTTTTTGTGGCTGAGTAATATTCCATTGTATATATGTACCACATCTTCTTTATCCATTCCTCTGTTGATGGGCATTTAGGTTGAAGTTAGTTCTATCTTAGCTTTTCGTTGACATGGTGATGCTTTTAAGCTGATTTCCAAAATAAATTATAGGTCACTCACGTGGACTGAAATACAGAATTCTGAATTATAAAATAGACACATAGAAAATAAATAAACTTGTTTTGGAAAGACATTTACATATTATTTGTCCATAGTAATTTACTTGGTTGCCCTTTTACACAAAACCTTGGTACTACACTAACAACCTGATAATGAAATTTCTAGTCTCACAGCACATCTTTCAGAGCAACTTTTTGATTTTAGTTTTATCTGATAAAGTATTCAAGAGTAGTAGAATTATAAGACAAAAACATCTTGGAAGAAAAACATGAAAGATTCTTAATTCTGAAGGATTACCTGTTGAATATTATAATTTTATTTTTTAAAAAGATATTTTGATGATTTGGAAAATGACTTCAGTGTAGCCTTATAAATAGAAATGCCAATTTTTGATCCAATCTGTAGCATTCATTAGATCTAATTTAATTATTACTATGTAACTTATTTTGTGTTGTTATGTTGTCCATCAGTCCAAAATCTAAAGCCTGGTAAAGTTGTATCCCATTTTCCAATGGGATTCAGTAGGTAAGGCTGCCACTTATAGGTTCTTTAGACACCATTTTGATTTGTCTCTTGTTTTGTGACAGTATGTGGTCATGTTTCATTTGAAGCTGTTTTTCCTGGTTCTTGGCATGGGAAACGCATATGATTAATAGGATGGTGATTTGTGCGATGTCCATTGGCTTGTAGAGAAATCCTGCAGAGAGAGCACTCATACTTAGGTCTTTGGAATACCAGTAGATAAAATTGTTTGATCCAGATATTAATTAGCAATTTTAAAAAATTTACTTTGTTACATACAGTAAAATTCCTAACTATGGTGTAAAATACATACCATAAATACTTAACTATAAAAATACATATACCTGACATTTTTAGTTTACAATTTTGAGTTTAGACAAAGGCATAGAGTCATATGATCAGTGAAGATATGGAATGGTTATATCGCCTCCAAAAATTCCCTCACAGTCCCTTTATAATCAATTCATCACCTACTCCCTGTCCCTAGCATTGGTAGTCTATTCTCAATCCATTTAGTTCTGCCTTTTCCAAAATGTCACATAAATGGAATAATAAAATGTGTGTGTACACACATATACCCTTTTGATTCTGGCTTCCTTCACTTAGTATAATGCATTTGCGATATTATGTGTATTTCAGTGGTCTGTTTCTTATTGCTAAGTAGTATATTATATGAATGCACCAAGTTTGCTCATCCATTCACCAGTTGAAGGACATTCAGGTTGGATGGCTTTTGCATTTACGAATAAAACTGCTATAAACATTCTTGTAAAGTTTTTATGTGAACCTAAGTTTTCATTTCTCTTGGGCAAATCCCAAGAGGTAGGATTGTTGGATCATAAGGTAAATGTTTAACTTCACGAGAAACTGCCGAACCATATTCCAAGGTAGCTATATCATTTTGCACTCGCAGCAGCATTTATGAGCATTCTGATTGCCAGCAGCATTTTCAGGTTTTAAATTTCTTTTTCTAATATTAACCCTTATGATAGGTGTGTAGTGGTATCTCGTATGGTTTTTTTCTTAATTGAAGTATAGTTGATGTACAATATTACATAAGTTATAGGCGTACAATATAGTGATTCACAATTTTTAAAGGTTATAAATAGTCCATTTATAGTTATTTATAAAATATTGGCTATATTCCCTGTGTTGTACAATATATCCTTGTAGCTTGTTTTTGTCATAATAGTTTGTACCTTTTACTCCTCTATTCCTATATTGCCCCTTCCCCCTTCCCTCTCCCCACTGGTAACTACTAGTTTGTTCTCTGTATCTGTGAGTGTGCTTCTTTTTTTATTATATTCATTAGTTTGTTATATTTTTTAGAGTCCACATATAAGTGATGTCATACAATATTTGTCCTTCTCTGTCTGACTTATTTCACTTGACATGATACCCTCCAGGTCCATCCATGTTACTGCAAATGGCATTATTTCATTCTTTTTTATGGCTGAGTAGTATTCCATTCTTTGTATATACACTACATCTTTTTTATCCATTCTTCTGTTAATGGATACTTAAGTTGCTTCCATACCTTGGCAGTTGTAGATAATGCTGCTATGAACATTGGGGTGCATGTGTCTTTTTGAATTAGTGTTTTTGTTTTTTTCAGATGTATACCCAGGAGTAGAATTGATGGATCATATGGTCGTTCTATTTTTAGTTTTTTTGAGAAACCTGCATACTGTTTTCCATAGTGGCTGCACCAATTTATATTCCCAGCAACAGTGTATGAGGGTTTCCCTTTCTCTACATCCTCGCCACATTTGTTATTTGTGTTCTTTTTGATGATAGCCCCTCTGACAGGTATGAGATGATATCTCATTGTAGTTTTGACTTGCATTTCTCTGATGATTAGTACTATTGAGCATCTTTTCATATGCCTTGTTGGCTATCTGCATGCCTTTGGAAAAATGTCTATTCAGTTCTTCTGCCCATTTTTTAATTGGGTTGTTTGTTATTTTGATTTTCTTCTTGTTTTGTCAGTGGTTTCCTTTGCTGTGCAAAAAGCTTTGCAGTTTAATTAGGTCCTACTTGTTATTTTTCCTTTTATTTCCTTTGCTTTAGGAGACAGATTCCAAAAAATATTGCTATGATTTATGTTAAGGAGTGTTCTGCCCATATTTTCCTCTAGGAGTTTCATGGTTTCCGGTCTTACATTTAGGTCTTTAATCCATTTTGAGCTTATTTTTGTGTATGGTGTTAGAGAATGTTCTAATTTCATTCTTTTACATGTAGCTGTCTAGTTTCCAAGCACCACTTATTGAAGAGACTATCTTTTCTCCATTGTATATTCTTTGTCACAGAGTGATTGACCATAAGTGCATGGGTTTATGTCTGGACTCTATATTCTGTGTCATTGATCTATGTGTCTGGTTTTTGTACCGGTACCATGCTGTTTTTATTACGGTAGCTTTGTAGAATAGTCTGAAATCAGGGACTTCTTTCTCAAGATTGTGTTGGCTATTTGGGGTCTTTTGTGTTTCCATACAAATGCCATTGGTATTGTGATAGGGATTGCATTGAATCTGTAGATTGCCTTCGGTAGTATGGTCATTTTAACAATATTAATTCTTCCAATCCAAGAACACAGTGTATTTTTCCATCTGCTTGTGTCATCTTCATTTACTTTCATTAGCATCTTACAGTTTTTCCAACTACAGGTCTTTTACCTCTTTAGGTAGGTTTATTCCTAGGTATTTTATTCTTTTTGATGTGATGGTATATGAGATTATTTCCTTAATTTCTCTTTCTGATAGTTCGTTGTTAGTGTATAGAGATGCAACAGGTTTCTGTTTATTAATTTTGTATCCTGCAACTTTTCTGAATTCATTGATAAGCTCTAGTAGTTTTCTGGTGGTGTCCTTAGGATTTTTTGTGTATAGTATCATGTCATTTGCAAACAGTTTCCATTTTCATTTTCATAAGGATTAATGATGTTCAGCATGTTTTCATCAGCAGTTTGCCATCTGTATATCTTCTTGAGTGAAGTGTCTTTTCCAAATTTTTTGCCCATTTGTAATAGGGTTATTCGTTTTCTTGATGAGTTTTGGGAGGATTTTACATATTCTAGATATAAGTTCTTTGTCAGATGTATGATTTGCACATATTTTCTCCCAATCTGTGGCTTGTCTTTTCATTCTCTTTATATTGTTTTTTTTTGCAGCACAAAAGAGTTTAATGTAGATGAAGTCCACTTCATAAATTTTATCTTTTATGGATTATGCTTTTGATACTGTATCTAAGATTATCTCTGCCTAACCCAAGGTCACAAAGATGTTTTCCAGAAGTTTTATGGTTTTAGGTTTTATATCTAGGTCTGTGATCCATTTTGAGTTAGTTTCTAATAAGTTAGCTGAGTTAATTTTTAATAAACTGTGTGTTGTAGATTTAAGTTCATTTTATATGAATATCCAATTGTAGTAGCACTAGCTTTTGAAAAGATTTATCTTTTCTACATTGAATGGCTTTGAACCTTGAATTGACCATATCTTTTTTTTTTTTTTTAACATCTTTATTGGGGTATAATTGCTTTACAATGGTGTGTTAGTTTCTGCTTTATAACAAAGTGAATCAGCTATACATATACATATGCTCCCATGTGTCTTCCCTCTTGCGTCTCCCTCCCTCCCACTCTCCCCATCCCACCCCTCCAGGCTGTCCCAAAGCCCCGAGCTAATATCCCTGTGCCTTGCGGCTGCTTCCCCCTAGCTATCTACCTTACTACGTTTGTTAGTGTGTATATGTCCATGACTCTCTCTCGCCCTGTCAAAACTCACCCTTCCCCCTCCCCATATCCTCAAGTCAAATTGACCATATCTATGTAGGTCTGAGCTCCCTAATCTATACAATGGTGTATGTACCTGTTCTTTCACAATACACTGTCTTGATTACTCTTAACTTTATACAAAGTCTCAAAATTAGGTGTGGGGAGCCTTCCAACGTTTTCCTTCTTTAAAATTGTTTGACCATTCTATATTTTTGTCAGTATGTACACCAGTGCCTGCTAGGGTTTTGAGTAGGGTTATGTTGAATATATAGATCGATTTGGGGAGAATTGATACCTTAATAGTATTGAGGTTTCCAGTCTGCTTTTTAAGATTGTCTTTGATTTCTCTTGTCAGTGTTTTGTAGTATTTAGCATAGAGACTCCGTACATGTTTTGTTAGATTTATAACTTAAGTATTTCATGTTTTTTGATAGTATTATAATTGGTGCTTTTGGGGGGTAAATTTTGATCTGTAATTGTTCAATTTTAGTACGTAGATATACAGTTGGTTTCTTGCTTTGAACTTGTATCATATGACCTTACTAAACTTACCTTTTTTGTAGGTTAGTTGTCTACAAATAGAGGCTATTTTATTTTTTCCTTTTAAATCTATGTCATTAATCTCCTTTTCTTGCTTTATTGGCCTGGCTAGAACTTCCAGTGTGATGTTGAATAGGAGTGATAGAGCAGACATCTTTGCCTTGTTTTTATCTTAGAGGAAAAACATTCAGTCTTTTGCCATTATATTAACTGTAGGTGGTTTTTATTGCAGATGACCTTTATCAGGTAAGTTATCTTCTGTTCCTAGTTTGCTGAGACTTTTGTTTATTATGAAGGGATGTTGAATTTTGTCAGTTGCTTTTTCTGCATCTGTTGAAATGGTCATATGGTTCTTCTTCCTTAGTCTGCTATATAGTGAGTTACACTAATTTTTAATGTTGAACCGGCCTTGCATTCCTGGGATAAACCCTATTTAGTTGTGGTGTGTTTTCTTTTTTTATGTATTTCTTAATTAGATTTACTAATATTTTGTTGTGGTGTTTTACTTTGACATGTAATTATATTTACTTGTAATGTCTTTTGTCTGGTTTTGCTATCAGGGTAATGCTGGCCTCATAAAATAAGTTGAAAACCTTCCCTTTCTTCTTTTTTCTGGAAGGTATTGTATGGAATTGGTGTTATTTCTTTCTTTACTGTTTGGTAGAATTTTCCAGGTAAACATCTGGACATGCATTGTTAGAGATTTAAACTGCAGATTTAATTTCTTTGATAAATTTAAAGCTATTCAGGTTATTATTTCTTCTTGAGAGAACTGTGGTAGTTTGTGGTTTTTCAAGGAATTTGTCCATTTCATCTAAGCTGTAGAATTTATGGGAATAAGTTGTTCATAGTATTCCTTTATGAGCCTTTTAATGCCTCTAGGATCTATAATGATGTGCCCTTTTTTATTCCTGATACTCATAGTTTGTCCTGTCTTTTCTTGGTCAGACTGATTATAGCTTTATTAATCTTTTTAAAGAAATAGCTTGGCAAGAGGGAAGACATATGGGAACATATGTATATGTATAGCTGATTCACTTTGTTATAAAGCAGAAACTAACACACCATTGTAAAGCAATTATACCCCAATAAAGATGTTTAAAAAAAAAAAAGAAATAGCTTGGGCTTCCCTGGTGGCGCAGTGGTTGAGAGTCCGCCTGCTGATGCAGGGGACGCGGGTTCGTGCCCCACTCCGGGAGGATCCCACATGCCGCGGAGCGGCTGGGTCCGTGAGCCATGGCCACTGGGCCTGTGTGTCCAGAGCCTGTGCTCCGTAATGGGAGAGGCCACGGTAGTGAGAGGCCCACGTACCGCAAAAAAAAAAAAAAAAAAGAACTAGCTTTTGGTTTCATTAAAAAAAACTTAGGTGGTGTTTTCCATTTAATTGATTTCTGATCTGTTATTTCCTTCTTTCTGCTTGCTTTGGCTTTGATTTCTCATCCTTCTTCTAGTTTCTTAAGGTGGATATTTAGATTATTGATTTGAATCTTTCCTTCTTTTCCAATACAAGCATTTAATACTATAGATTTCTAAACTCTTTTTAGCTGTAGATCACAAGTTTTGATATATTTTATTTGCATTTTCACTCAGAACAAAATATTTTCTGTTTTCTTTTGTGACTTCTTTTACTCATGAGTTATTTGGAATTGTGTTAACTCCCAGATATCTGGGAATTTTCCAAATATCATCCTGTTATTGATTTCTAATTTAATTCTACTACATTAGAGAATATAATTTGTATGACTTCACTTCTTTAATATTTGTCAAAGTTTGTTTTATGGCCCAGAATATGGACTACCTTGGTAAATGTTCTTTGTGCATTTTAGAAAGTATAAGATTTTGTTTTGTTTTGTTTTTCTACTAATGCTAAGTGGAGTGTTCTATGAATGTCAGTTAGATTAAGTTGGTTGATAGTATTGTTTTAGGTATTCTTTATCCTTGCTAATTTTCTGTCTACTTGTTCTGTTAGTTATTGAGAGAGAAGTATTGAGATCTCCAAATGTAACTGGATTTGTGTGTTTCTCCTTTCAGCTCTGTCACTTTTTGCTTCATATATTTTGAAGTCTTAATGTTAGGTGCAGCATCCTCATTTAGGATTGTTATGTTTTTTGTAGAACTGACCCTTTTATCATGTTATGTTTCACTTTATCTGGTGTAGCATTTCTTGTTCCAAAGTCTACTTTGTCTGATAATAATATGGCCACTCCAACTTTGTTTTGAAAGTGTTTGCATGGTGTATCTTTTTCTATCCTTTTCCATTTAATTTATCTATGTCATTATATTTGGAGAGGGTTTCTAGTACATAGCATAGAGTTGGATCTTGTTTTTCAACCTGATTTCACCATCTCTTTTAATTGGTATGTTTAGATGATTTACATTTGCTATAATTATTGATGTAGTTCAGTGTAGGTCTACCATTTAATCATTTGTTTCCTATTTATCCTCTCTGTTTTTGTTCCTTTGTTCACTCCCTCCTGCCTTCTTTTCTCCTTCTTTGGATTATTTTAAAACATTTTTTTTAGTATTTCATTTTAATTTATCTATTGTCCTTTTTGTTTGTATCTCCTTGTATTTTTTTTAATGGTTTCAGTATTACAAGAAATATACCTAACCTTAAACAGTCTACTTTGAGTTTATACTTTGCCACTTAAAAAAGAATGTAGAATCTAACAACCATATAGGTCCCTTTACTCTCCCTCCTTTATGCTATAGTTTTCATGTGTATAACATCTACATACATTTAAAATACCAGAAGACAATGTTCACGTTTTTGCTTTCAGTTGTCATACTTATCTTAAAGAACTTAGAAGGACAAAAGTAGTCCATGACATTTACTTAGGTATTTATTATTTCTGTTCCTCTTCCTTTATTCATATAGTTCCAAGTTTCCCTCTGGTATTATTTCTCTTCAGCCTGAAGAACTTCCTTTAGCATCAGGTCTCTTGAACAATATATGTTGTTAGTTTTTCCTGATCTGAGAAAGCCTTCATTTCACCATTGTTCATGAATGATATTTTGCCAACTCTGGGTTGATATTTCCATTTCTTTTAACACTTTAAAGACATTGCTGCACTGTCTTCTGTCCTGTATAATTTCTGACAAGAATAATGATTTGAGTCATTCTCCTTTATATGGCATTTCATTTTTCTCTGACTGTTTTCAATATTTTTTTTTTCTCTTTGGTTTTCAGTGATTTCATTATCACTGGGCATGGATTTTTTGGTTAGCTCAGCTTCTTTGATCTGTAAATTCATATCTTCAATTTTGGGAAGTTTTCAGTAATTATTTCTTTTGAGTTTTTCTGTAGCTATTTCTCATCTTCTTTGGATCTCCAATGATACAGATGTTACTTTTGATATTTTCCCACCTGTCTTAAGGCTCTGTTCATTTTCTTCTGATTGTTTCTCTCTCTTCTTCAGATGAGATCATTTCTGTCTTCAAATTTACTGACTTTTACCTCTGTCATATCCATTCTACTATTAATCCTATCTAGTGAATTTTTTATTTCGGATATTGTTTTTTCAATTCTAACATTTCTATTTAGTTCTTTTTTTATAATTCATATTCACTTCTGTCAATAGTGTTTATCTTCATCTGGTGGAACATAGTTATAACAGTTGCATAAAGTCTCTGATTGATAATTCTAAAATCTGGTTCGTTGTTTTTTTCCCTTGAGAATTGATCACATTTCTCTTTTTCTTTGTAAGCCAAGTAATTTTGGATCCTGAACATTTTAAATACTGAATTGTAAGAGTCTGGGTCCTATTATAATCCTCCAGAGAAATTTTTGTTTTTTTAAAGCATACATTCAATAGGCTATATTCAGACTTTGAGTTCTGTTTTACCTTCTTTGGGTGATGTCAGTAAAGTTTTCAAAACCTTTGCTGTGCTGCGTTGGGGCAGTATCATGCACGTGAGGTGTGACCGGTATTTGTGCCTATTTTTGCACAGGGATTTTTGCACAGAATATCCAGGGATCTCCCTCTCTAGCTTCTGAGTGGCAGGGGGTTCCCTTTTCCCAATCCTCTCACCAGGTAGATGAGGTTTCTCTCAAGTTGTTGCTCTATATGCCTTCTACATAGTTCCCCAAATGGGGCTAATCTTATGTGCAAGCCAGGAGAGAAAAGAGGGGGGAAAGTAACAGGAAGTCACCCCCATATGACTTTAAATTTCTTCAAGTTTTATTTCCACAAACCGCTTGCTGTTGTTTACTTTTCAGAGTCCTCAGATTGCTGCTTTTTGTATTTTGTCCAGTTTTTAGTTGTAATTATGGGGAGAGATAAGCCGTAGTGGGCTTTACTCCATCTTGATCTAGCACATTTTTGTTTCTAATTGGCATTTTAAAATATAGAAATGTGAATTATAAATATCTGTGGCTTAGGTTGTGGCTATGTTTATTTTCTGTTGGTAAACATTATTTGATATTTAAAATAACAGATTCTCTAATTGAAGAAGCTTGCTAATTTTAAATGTGGAAGAATGTAAAGCATCTCTTTTGGACAAACAAAACATAAACAGACCATTCTTACCTGTATTATTCACTTGGTTAACACAACTGATTAAAATAAACACAGATACACATACAAACCTTTTCAAAGAAAAAGTATTGTGAATGGCTTTGAAGTACTGGTATCTGTCTTGTTTTGAAATTGGTAAAGTAAAAACTTTTTTTTTTGGCCACATGGCAAAGCCTGCAGGATGTTACCCATGTCCCCTGCAGTGGAAGCATGGAGTCCTGACCACTGGACCACCAGGGAATTCCCAAACTTGAACTTCTAAAACTTGTGGAATATTTGCTTGAATTAGCTATCTTTTTGAAAAATGTAGAAAGGAATGATACATTTTATCAGTACCTTAATTTTTCAAATTATGAGTTATACCTTCTAAATTCATTAGGGCTTTTCCTTTGAAAAACAAGTGAACTTTTTAATTGAAGTATAGTTGATTTAAAATATTGTGTAAGTTTCAGGTGTACAGCAAAGTGATTTGGTTATATATAGAGAGAGAATCAAAATATATATATACATATTTGATTCTTTTCTATTAAAGGTGTTTACAAGATATTGACTGTAGTTCCCTGTGCTATACAGTAAATCCGTGTTGTTTATTTTATATATGATAGTCTGTTAGTCCCATATTCCTAATTTATCCCTCCCTCCCTTTTCCCTTTGGTAATCATAAGTTTTCTATGTCTGTGAATCTGTTTGTTTTGTAAATAAGTTCATTTGTACTACTTGTAGATCCCACATGTGATATCATATAACATTGTGTCTTTGTCTTTCTGACTTAACTTCACTTAGTATGATAAACTCTAGGTCCATCCATGTTGCTGTAAATGGCATTATTTCATTCTTTTTTATGGCTGAGTAATATTCCATTGTGTGTGTATGTTTGTATGTATGTACATACCACATCTTTATCCACTCGTCGGTTGGTGGACACTTAGGTTGCTTCCATGTCTTGGCCATTGTAAATAGTGCTGCTATGAACATTGGGGTGCATGTATCTTTTTGAATCTGAGTTGTCATCTTTTCCAGATATATGCCCCGGAGTGGGATTGCTGGATCATATGGTAACTCCATTTTTAGTTTTTTAAGGAACCTCCATACTGTTCTCCATATGTGGCTGTACCAATTTATATTCTCACCAAAGTGTAGGAGGGTTCCCTTTTCTCCACACCTTCTCCAGCATTTATTATTTGTAGACTTTTTGATGATGGGCATTCTGACCAGTGTGAGGTGATACTTCATTGTAGTTTTAGTTTGCATTTCTCTGATGATTAGTGATGTTGAGCATCTCTTCATGTGCCTGTTGGCCATCTGTATGTTTTCTTTGCAGAAATGTCTATTTAGGTCTTCTGCCCCTTTTTTGATTGGTTTGTTTTTTGTGGGGTTTTTTTGGATATTGAGCTGTATGAGACATTTGTGTATTTTGGAAATTAAGCCCTCGTCTGTCACATTGTCTTGAAATATTTTCTCCGAGTCCACAGGTTGTCTTTTCATTTTAAAGCAAGTGAACTTTTGATAAATGTTTAGTGATTTCATTCACAAAAAGACATAAATTTAGTAATTTCATTTATATAAAGGTTAATTCCTGGTTAAATCATTTAGGGAAGCATGTTTAAGTAAATTTTATTTTTAAAAGATCCGTTGATATATGGATATGCATACTAATTAATGAGCATAATAAAGTTTGAAATGCTTATAAGGAGACTGGGAAATAGTTTATTCATGTCCATTGTTATGCCTTTATGATTTTATTTTAAAAAGATACTCTTAAAAGTAAATTTAATTTTTGCACAGAAGAACCATTTAGAGTGGCTTGTTGCAGCATCCATGAATAAAATCTGCTTGTAAATTAAAGTAACAAATTGGTCCTTAAGGTTGTATTCTTTATTGACTTTTGCCCAAAATGTCACACAAGTAGGAAAGTGATTACAATTACCATTTGAAATATCTTTCATCTTTATATGTAACAGTGTTTGGATTCTTTGGTTCAAATTTGTGCTCTTTTGTCCTCTTTACATTAACCTCTATGTGAGATTTGTTGCTTGGACAAGGGAGAATTGCATTTTAAAACTGCAGACTTGGGTCCATTTTGAAATGGTTTATCATTAGCTATTAGGATTGGACACTTGTAAACTTGAAAAAAATTTACTTTCCTCTCTCCCTTTAAATTAGGTGCTCTGTGGATGTGTATAGTTTTAAATCCCCACTGCAAGTTGGAGCAGAAGGCCAGCTGGCTAAAACAGTTGAAAAAGTGGAATGGTGTTGATGTCTGTCCATGGGAAGATGGAAATCATGGCAGTGAATTACCTAACTTAACCAATGCTCTGCCTCAGGGTGCGAATGCTAACCAAGGTGAGTACACAGTGGTAATCTGCTCACTTTGTATCTACCTAATTGTGCATCTATGTTTATAACACTAACTTACAATAGATTTGGGAAAATTATTTTACTCACTTAAGAACTTACTATATAACTCACAGACTTAAAATATGTTTTGATATGAATGTGTGTGTGTGTGTGTGTTTTAAGTTTTATGTGAGACCTTTCTATAACTTTTTTTCATATTCTCAGAATACAGATGGATATAATACTTACATATACTACTAGTATGTGTTAAAATTGCCTATTAATTATTTAGTTTGAATATATTTTAAAAAATCATGGAATGGGTGGGTAGTATATTGTAAAACAAAATATTGAGAGGCTTGAGGAGCTGTGTGTTTTTATATCTGTTGGTCAGTTCATATTTGAGCTACTATACAATTTAATCAGTTAAAAATTCTTAGTTTTAGAATATAGCAAGTAAACATTTAATGACTGGGGCTGCAGGAGCATGGGGTGCTGCTGGCATTCAGACCAGGAAAATTCTTTATTGTGAAGGACTGTCTAGCATACTTGTTCCCACCTACTGTAGGCTAATAGTGCCCTCCGGTCTTTGGACAACTAAGAAGTGCTCCCAGACATTTTCAGATAGCCTCTTAAGAATCTTGGTCTCTCATTTCTGTATTGGTTTTTGTTTGTTTGTTTGTTGTTGTTGTTTTTAAGCTTCTCCCTCTCTATTGGACCCACCCATTTAGCTCAAGTCTCTCTCATCTTAAAAAATCTTTCCTTGCCCCCATTGTCCCTGCTAGCTACCACAGAATTTCCTCCTCTCTTTCAGAACCAAATCTTTAAAGTAGTTAACTCTTGCAAATAAAAATTTCATTCACTAACTCTGTCACTCCTCTTGTGTAAGTTTGTGCTGCTGCTCCCCCTTTTTTGAGAAAACTTGGAAGACTTTAAAGTTATGATAGATGCAAGGTGGGAGTTAAATGACATCAGAAGGATTCAGGAATCGAGACTGTCATTCTGTTTTCTGGCCCCATCTGGAGTTGGTACTCCTAGAAAGAGCTGGACAATGTGCTGAGAATGAAATGTGATGTTAGCATAGTATTTTCAGTCTCTACAAAGAGAGAAAATAATATGTATTACTCCATAGGGACTTGTCCAATCAAAAAGAAGTTTCAGGCCTTGGGAAAGATGATTGTCTGGCTCTCCTTTGTCTAGAGATGTTTGCCTTGGGAATTCAGTATTTGAAATCTGTCATATCTTTATTGCCCATGATGATTTTATTTAATAACTTCAAAGAAAATAAATCTAACCCTTCCTTATACCGCAAGTTTTTTTCCAGAAGCTCAGAATTTTCAAGTTTAACAATTCAACATTTATTCTCTTCTATTGCTAGAAAAAGGTATGCTTACGTCTCCATAGGCAATAAATTTTTTTTAACTTTATTTTATTTATTTATTTATTTTTTTTTTGGCGGTACGCGGGCCCCTCACTGTTGTGGCCTCTCCCACCACAGAGCACAGGCTCCGGATGCACAGGCCCAGCAGCCATGGCCAACGGGCCCAGCCGCTCCACGGCATGTGGGATCTTCCCGGACCAGGGGCACGAACCCGTGTCCCCTGCATCGGCAGGCGGACTCCCAACCACTGCGCCACCAGGGAGGCCCTTAACTTTATTATATTTGGAGTTTTCTCTGTGTTTCTCTCCCCACCTGCTTTTTTGTGACTGCCATCCTAACATTTTACAGTTTACTTTTTTACTTTCCATTTGGTTGCTTTCCCCTTGGTTAAATATGAATATTCCAGAGGCTTTAGAAAACTCTTAGGAAGTGGTCCAGCCTCCGGAAAAAAAGAGTTCATTTCATTTATGGTTTGGCCCAGGGATATGAAGTCAGGACTAGTTTCTAAGGGCAATATTTACAGCTGTTGTGCCTAAAGGCACCAGGGCTCCTCCTTTTAGCAGAACACCCACATTCTCCAGAGGGGCTGTCAGAAGAGACCTCCCTACAGAGGGGCTCAGGTGCTCAACCTGCAGTACTTCTGCTGGAGGGCTGAGCGGGCTGGCAAAGGGAGAGCCTTTGGTGACAGCAGAGCCCAGCAGCCATGCCGCTGGGCAGCGAGTGCATGTGGTACAGACCATGGGCAGAATTGCATGTGTTTGCACATCAGAGTGAAAGTGAAGCACAAATCAGGCCCTGTCTTCGCTGAGATTATTTGTTAGAATTAACTGACAGCATTAGAATCCACACCCTTAGAAAGAGTAGTGTGTTTGTTTTTTAAATATACCTGAATGAGAGCCTTTTTAAAACTTTTTTGGTTAAAAAATTAATATTATTTTATACTTTAAAATTTTTTACAAATTAGTGCTTATCGTTATTTATTTATTTATTTTGGCTGCGTTGGGTCTTCGTTGCTGCACATGGGCTTTCTCTCTAGCTGTGGTGAGCAGGAGCTACTCTTCATTGTGGTGCGCGGGCTTCTCATTGCGGTGGCTTCTCTTGTTGCGGAGCACAGGCTCTAGGCATATGGGCTTCAGTAGTTGTGGCTCACGGGATCTAGAGCGTAGGCTCAATAGTTGTGACGCACAGGCTTAGTTGCTCCACAGCATGTGGGACCTTCCTGGACCAGGGCTCGAACCCACGTCCCCTGCATTGGCAGGCAGATTCTTAACCCCTGCACCACCAGGGAAGTCCCTGTGTTTATCGTTTCAACAATTTGGTTAAGATCATCTGTTTCTTTTTTCTGTTATTGCGAAAGTCAAAAAAACACAGATATCTAAGATAAAAATTGACCATAATTTTGATACTTAATCAATTTTTGTTTGTATATCTTTTTAGTCATTGTCTATGTACGTATTTTTTTTTGTTTCCATGCTATTATAGAGCTTTGTATCTTACATTTTCGTTTAAATACCAATAGTATTTAGTCTTTTTTGTTACAGTTGGTTGTATCAGACTCTTAGAGCTAACCACTGTCCTGGTGTATGTCCTGTACGTTGTGCTATGCTCTTACAGTCACATACAAACATGAAAAGTTAAGATTTTAATTTCTTCAATGGAATCATACCCACAGCTTGCTTTTATTATTGATACCACAGTGGGTCAAACAGACAGAACTCTCATTCTTCTAATAAGTGTATAATAATACGTTGCTTTCTAAAGTCTCCTTTTAATTTTAAATTCTGTTTCTATGATTTGAGTTAAACAAAATAAATGAAATTAGAAAGCTATTTAAAAATACTCGTGTGAGATTTGGACTTTGGAATATTTGATTGATTGACTATACGAAGTCATGGAACCAGTTTCTTGTTTAGTAGTGGTAGATTTATTCTGCTCTGCAAAAAGCCGTGGTAGGTTCCAAAGGCTATTAAATGTAGGGCCAACTCTTCCCATTTGCAAAGTGTCCCTCCGTCTGCTGCTAACAAGGAGTCTGGGCAGGGGCCAGAACAGATACATCAGTGTTTAGACCTCTCAAATTATGTCATCCATGCATTTTGATATGTCTGCCATTCAAATACAGATGTCTAAGTCCACCTGAGACCAAGCTGAAGTAATGTCTCTTTCTGTTAAAGACCATTCAGAAGCCTTTCAGAACAGCCTAAGTAGCTGAATTTGGAGTGAGGTTATCTGTGTTTTGATCTTGACTGCCATTGCCTGGCCGTGTGACCTTGGCAAGTCACTTTACTTCTCTCAATTTTCAGTTCCATCAGCAGAATAGAGGGGTTGGTCTAGATGAGTTTTCAGAGCTCTTCTTGATTCAGTTGTATTTTGATTTTTATGATTTCCTTTATGTCTGTGCTTAGCCAAAGCTCCAGGGAGAGGAAGATGAAACTTTACCAACTAAGGAAGCTCCAGATTTTACTTCTCATTTAGTTAAGCCTCAGAACAGTGAGGGGTGATACTTGAGCTAAATAAAGCACACATAAATAAAAATAGTTTGTTACCCTGATTGTCAGCTGAGGCTCTTTCTAAGGTTTCTGCCACAGTTTAAGGTAAGTCTGGAGTTGGGGACCTAAGGGGTGGGAGTGCAGGTAGAATTTGAACGATTTTTTCCAGAAGAACTGAATAATCCCAGAGGTTGGGGTAAAAATATCCTTTATTCCCCAAACATTTCTTTTCTCTGTCAGGTCCTGAAACTTGAACCCTCTTCGGAGTGTGTGCTTCTGCTCTTTTGTGATGCCCTGGCATACACTATGCTGGGGACATCACACCAGTCATGGAACCTGCACAAGAGTCAGGAGGCAGCCTGTAGGGGCAAGGTAAGTGCGCTGGTTTGTTTTGTAGCTATGTTGTGTGGCTTTGTGAAATGTTAAATATATGCATTTATGCCCTTTGGGATATAAAGTGACATTTAATCATTATATCCCAAGAAGCATAATAGTTTTAATTGTGCAAAACCGCACAATATAGTTAAAAAATACAACCAAAAGCACAACCCTTCTGCGTATTTTTAAAGGCTGATTGCATCTTCCTGAAAGGTTCCATGGCTGGTGTCTCATCTCTTGCATAGTGTTTGTGAGAGCTGTTGATCCCATCAGGGCAGTTCACCACAGCACCTCAGAAGTGGGGAGCAGTGAGTTTTCATGTGATTTTTGTGCCGAGTGCCTCCTTTCAGTGTATTTGGCATGGAAACTAGACTTGACGGTTCTTTTTGCAGGATGCCTTTAACCTTAGCTCTGATGGCTGCAGAGTGTTTGTGTTTGATAAAACAAGTGAGTGAATGGTGGCTCTTTGGTCTGATTTGCCTCCTAGTACTTAGGACGTGAGAATATTCACCCTTCATCCTTCTGCTTAGGGGGTGCAGGACAATGTGTGTGGGTGTGTTCATGAACATCTGGCCACAGAATGGTATGGTATGACTGATTTATTCACATGTGAACAATAGCTGACACGGCTTTCTGAATTGTGGAAAAAACAGATTCATCGAACAGGCCACATCGGACAGTGTTCACCCGAGCCATCGAGGCGTGCGATCTCCACTGGCAGGATAGCCACTTGCAGCACATTATCAGCAGTGACCTGTACACCAACTACTGTTACCATGACGACGCTGAAAACTCCCTCTTTGACTCCCGCGGGTGGCCCCTCTGGCATGGTAAGTGGCCAAACCGGAAAGACATTTCCATGACTTACTTCTTTGTTTAGTTTCTATAGCATTATTGGAGTGGGAGGAGGAGAGTTGAGGGATTCAATGGGAGATGGATGAATGCTTGGCAATAGGAGTTTTCATTCAAATCCAAGTTCAGAAATGGTTTCTTGTGTCTTTTTAATAGTATTTCAGGGGAAAACATCTTACTATTAAATCCTGTTTTTATAGATATATCTGATAATGGCACCCTTCCCCCCCTTAACTTTCTGTTTTAGAACATGTTCCTACAGCCTGTGCACGAGTGGATGCATTACGTTCTCATGGGTACCCCAGAGAAGCACTGAGACTAGCAATAGCTATTGTTAACACGTTAAGACGGCAGCAACAGAAACAGCTGGAAATGTTCCGAACTCAAAAAAAAGGTAAATGTGTGAAGGAGTCTGTTTCCATTGGAATGGGCTTCTTGGTGATGATGTCACTAGGTTTTATGCTCTTTGGGGAGAGAACTTTTAAAATTAGAGCCATGGTGATGGCTTTACTCACCACTCATTTGAAATATTTAATAGCTGATCTGTGAGAAATGTTAGGCATCGCCCCACCCCCACCCATTGAATGTTGTAAGAAATAAAATTTTTTTACAAGTTTCTTAGGTTGGTTAATTTTTTAAAGGGGAGGTTGTTTTTTTTTGTTTTTTTTTTTACTGTTTGAGTTATGTCGTATGTCGGAATTATCTAAAATGCAAGTTAGCCAGATATTTCATTTTGTGAAAGAGCATTTTAATTGTGATAGTAAGGGCTCTGGGGGGGTAGACTGCCTATGTTTGAATCCTGGCAGGAGGTCCCAGCTGGGAGACCTTAGGCATTGACTTGACTATGGAATGGGGCTCAGTTGAGGACCTGTCTCTTAGAGTTGTTGAAAAGATTAAACTAGTCAATTTCTGTAAAGCACTGAAAGCAGGGCCTGACAGAGTGTGGAAGCACTATAAAACAGTTTAATTGTAATAATTTGTACATCAGGACATGGTATGTATTTAAAGCGATCAAACAGAACTCCTGGGGACTGCTCTGGTGGTCCAGTGGTTAAGACTTCGCCTTCCAATGCAGGGGGTGTGGGTTCAATCCCTGGTTGGGGAGCTGAGATCCCACATGCCTCTTGGCCAAAAAACCAAAACGGAAAACAGAAGCAATATTGTAACAAGTTCAGTAAAGACTTTAAAAATGGTCCACATCAAAAAAAAACCTTAAAAAAAAAAACAAAAACTACACTCCAATGAAAGCTAAGGAAAAAAGCAGAACTGGATTTTTCAAATTCTGTAAATAACATTCGATGAGCTGTCAACTGACAGGACACATTTAACTCCTCTTTATCTCAGTTTATGAATCTTTTAAATTTTAAATAAGCATTACTTAGTAGTAGTAATTGCAAAAGGGTTGTAAGGTGCATAGGCCCTGATCAAAAGAAAGACATATGTATGCTTTTTCTGATTAATCCGTGCAATTCTTTTTCTTCTGTATGTGTAAATCTTTTAATTTTTCTTTATTAGGATTGTTTTGCTTTTACTCTGGAATTTTATATCTTATTCAGAGAGAAGTAGTTTTAGTTGTGTTTTTTTGCTTATGTTTTTGTTTTATTCCTTGGATGATTTTACACACATTTAGGGTACAGCTTAAAATTATCAGTTGTTGTTGAAGTGGGCTGGAGATTGGAGCGAGTGTTTGTTGTAATTTTTGATATCCTCTATATTGGAAGTATTAAAAATGTTAACATTATCATTTATATGATGAAAGAAAATTCCAAAGTTACCATTGGAACCAAGGAAGGGGGAGCTCAGATGGGATTGGAATGTGATATCCCCAACAATCATTACTTTGTCCAGTTCTTTGTGTTTGTCATATCAACACTGGTTACCAGCTGTATTTACAAAATATGTTGCCTGGCCCTTTGCAAAATTTTTCTGAAATCTCCCTTCCCCTAAACACGCACAATCTATGGCCAAAAGACATTTACTTTTGAAAAGTATAAAAGATTGAAATACTCAGGCTAAGAGAGAGTGAAGTACTTTTTATACTGCAACAGGAGAGCTTGCTCACGGTGATTATCAGAGTTTTGAAATTCATGTTGATCTCTATGAAGAAATGTTTTTTAAATTAGTTTAATTAAAATGTTACAATATCTAAGAAATACAAAGTGTAAAAGTGTTAGTTCATGTAGGTAAGTTGGAACACATGTTAAGATAGACTCCTTTGATTGTCTTTGAGGTCTCTCTCAGACTCATTTCTCTTTTATCCTGCACACAATGAAAACTTTAATTTCAGACTGTTCTTTACTAGCACTGCACGTTTATATCCTTCCCTACTTTCTTTTTGTTTGTCCATATTCAAAGAATAGGTTTTTTGTAACTGTTACAATTCCAAATTGCTATAACAGTTATTTTTTATGGGGCTAAGGTTAGTAAATGAAGTATCTTGTACATTTTCAATATTATTTGGCATGATATGTCAACTTTTTAAAAAATTGAGATATAATTGACATATAACATATTAGTTTCATGTGTACAGCATAATGAGTCCATATTTATATATTTTGAAGTGATCACCACAGTAAGTCTATATATAAATATATATGTATGTGTGTGTGTGTGTATATATATATATATATAGAGAGAGAGAGAGAGAGAGAGACTTGTTCCTAAGAGTGATGCTCATGTTTCTGCTTTCATCCTGGTTGTGTATATGAAAGCCAGTGACAGAAATTGAAGGGAAAGACCTTTCCAAGGAATCTAGCACCTACCTTCTATAAATTTTAATACATTGTGCCAGGTCATGCTTTATTTTTATGTACTAATAGCTGATAGTCCAAAACAGAAGACTTCTAAAGGAATACTGAACTTGCAGAATGGCTTTTTAGCTATTTACAAGCCAATATTTTTCTTGTATATTTTATATTATATATAGATTTTATTATAGTTTCCTTTAAGAAGGAACCACTATTATTTATAACTTTAGTAAACACTTAGATGTAAAATATTGCATTGTTTACAATAATGGAATATACCTTAAAATATTTGCGGCTTTTCTCTCAGCACTCTTGAGAACTTGAAAGTTCTAACATTACGTGAGGAAAATGAAAAGGATATGTTTCATCCAAATTATATGTTATCTTCTGCTATAGTTCCCCTTTGTGGCAAAGGTCCTCTCTTAAATGACTTACAGATCCATGATAAGGAAGATTTTTATAAGGTGATAGGGGAGTCATTTAATAAATATTCATACGGAAGTTCAAGTCCGACCCAGGGTACAGCTGCCTTCTAGACTCCATTTTAGATAACCCAGTGAGCACTGACTCTGAGAGTACCTTCTTAACGTAGTTGTAGAGTTAGTTATCCAATCATAATTCCAGGGGGACTTCTTAGTTCTCTCTAAAGCCACTCCTAGGAAGTGAGGAGAGTTGTCCTTAGCTTCTCAGGTAAAAATTTAGAATTCATTTTCCTCATAATTTAATAGTGTAAGTAGTAATGTTAACATAGTAGCCTGAGCATATGAATTAAATAGATGTTTGAGAGCTGTCTTGGGAAGTTAGCACCATTTATATTGATTCACAGATGAACCTTTAGAACTTAAAATAGTTCACAGGTTGGGGATTTTATGTACCCTTGTTTTTTAATTAAAGAGGAATTTTGAATTGAATTTAGTATTAATTTGTCAGGATGCTGGATATGGTAAAGCCTTTCTGTCCTCTACTTCTCTCCATGTCTCAATTCCCTTTTCTTACACAGAGCTACCCCATAAAAGCATAACTTCAATAACCAATCTGGAGGGCTGGGTTGGACACCCCCTGGACCCCGTGGGCACTCTTTTCAGCAGCCTAATGGAAGCCTGCCGCACTGATGATGAAAGCTTCCCTGTGTTCTCAGATTTTACAGGTAAAACCATTGACATTTGTCTCATGTGCTTTTTTCCCCTAAACCCTGAATGGCATTCATCATTGGTCATTGTTTTTCTTCACAGTTTGTTTTATGAATCCATATAGTTAACAGTACTAGCAGTTCGCAGGAAAGGGTACTCACACTTTTCAGGCAGGCTCCTACAAACTGGGAAAAGTCTTAGAGTTGACAATTGGCAGCATGTATCAAGAACCTAAAAATATTTATTCCCTTCTAGTCAATGATTGTACATCTAAGAATTTATCTGCATTTATGACTGTTTTCCAGCATAAAGATATAAAATAAGGATGTACATCATGTGGGAGGGAAGAAGGATTGTCCCTTCACTACTCCCATGGTTGGATTAGCTTGGAGATTTAAGCATCTAGCCTGTGGTGGTTGCCTTCATGGATTATGGGTGACCCAAACTCTATCAGGAGGGTGTGGGTATGGTATGACTTTGAATTCACTTTTCTTGGGAGTTGGACAGTTGAAGTTTGTTAAGAATTTCTAATAGAAACACCTTAACAGAGATAAGAGAATCCCCAAAGAATCCTTCTCTTGTGACTGATGACTCTTTGATAACAAAAAGGACCATGGAATTGAGTTACATATACGTCGTATTCTCTACTGTTTTTGTTATAACTTACAACATTGTGATAAAAGTATGGAAAAATTTTTTTAACGCCAGGCTTTAAAAAATTGATAACTATTGCAGTCATCATGTAATTTTACTCTTGTTTAATTAAAAATTTGTTTACTCTTAGGTATGCTTAGTATCTCTCCTTAGATTTATAGTTTTCTTTGGTGATTCATTTTTAGTGAGAGAAAAATATTTGTAATATTCTATCCCCCAGAACATACACATTTAGTCATTCATGGTCATTTTTTTAAAAGATATTGGAAAACTATATACTTTAACCTAAGAAACATGGTTTTCTGGCTTTCTTGGAGTTAAGTCAATAATTTATTTAAGAGTACTAGGTAAAATAGATCGTACTTATCAGGGAACCTGCAAAAGTAGTTTCTGAACTCTGATTTCTTTTGTGACAGAGAATATGGGACAGTGCAAGTCTCTGGAATACCAGCATCTACCTGCACACAAATTCTTAGAAGAAGGGGAATCCTATTTAACGCTAGCTGTGGAAGTAGCCCTAATAGGGCTGGGACAGCAGCGTATTATGCCTGATGGGCTGTATACCCAAGAGAAGGTTTGCCGGAATGAGGAGCAGCTCATTTCCAAGCTTCAGGAAATTGAATTGGATGACACACTGGTGAAAATTTTTCGCAAGCAAGCAGTCTTCCTATTAGAAGGTAGTATGATAAAGAACTTTCTCACTTGTTTAGCCCATTTTATTTAGCCACTCAGCTTTCTTATGTTGGGAGTACAGTTTACGTTGGGAGTACACTTAATATGGTGGTTATCTTGATTGGTATGGTCACTGAGTGTCATAGGCATGTTCACGTTCCAAAAAATAGTATCACTTAATAAAAATGTTCAGATGTTTACATGTTTATCGTTTGATTTAGGTGGTCGTGTAAGATAACCTGCTAGAAATGAGCCCCATTTAAATGCCACCAGCTTTAAAAAGGACTGTTTTTATTTAGTCTGTGTTGTTCCTGAGATAAATGCAAGTTTGATATTTAGTGAGTTATTGCTGGTAGCCATATTCCTCTCTGCTTGATCAATTAAGTAATAAAATGGAAATTGGCTGGCATTCCTCCAAATTATTGGCTGTTACGTTGACGTCTGGGTTTTGAACATGTCATTTGCACATGCTGACAAAGGACCAAAGACTGCAGAAGTGAATTTCCACTGCGCTAATTATTTCAGAGAATACATTAGGTATACATTCATCAAAGTAAAGGTTTCATAGAATCACTAAGGCAAAGTCTAGTTTTCTTCTTTCTATAAGGTCAAGAGCTAAAGGGCCTAATACATTTTGGATGGCATTATTTTTTTTTTAATGTTTTTTTTTTTCTTGAAAAGAATAAGTGTAATTAATGTGGTAGCCTGATTTTTTACACAGATTTAGGTGATGTCAAATCTTTTAAACTGCTTCTGTCTCTCAAGTACATGTGTGTTATTTCTGTGGATTTCTCTGTGATTAATAAGCTCATACAGTACGGTATCTTCATCTTATATTCAGAATGGCTATATATAGGGAAGGGATTTAGAGAAAATAGCATTTCAAAACTTTTCATATGTCCAAACCTAAAGATCTATTTGAAAAAAATATTTTCATTAAATATATTATACATTTATGTGTTTTAGAAGTGCACCTTAAAGGGGAAATATTCTTCTGAATAAAACATGCTTAATTTTGGTAAAAATTCCTAATAATTTTTTGAAGCACTCTCCTGAAGTTTTTTTCCCTAAAGATAAAAGCCCATCTTGACAAATTTCAAATGATCTTGATCCTTTCGTTACTGTCTTAGTTTCCTGTCATATATTTCCTTTTGATATAAGCAATATCATTAGCCATAAACTTTTCTATGCTGGCTCTTAGTTAACTCTTGGTAACTGCCTTATGATTTTCATTATACTGAGGGAAAAGATGAGGATGTGTGGTTTTCATAGTTGATAGTGTCTGATATCTGTTCATCACTTACCTTTTTAAATGTCTCCGTGTTCATTACTCATGAATATTTTTTAACTTTGTCTTAGTCTTTGCTTAGTCCATACCTTCCCATTAAACATTTTAGTGAGAACTGTGCTCTGTAAGGAGGGCTGATGACCCACCCCATGCTCCTCTCTTTTCCCGACCTTGCTAGGCCCTAAAGAGTGGTTGGTGCAGGACAGGAAGAAGTCCAAGGGGAAGCCAAGGGACCATTTCTATAAACTCCAAAAGATAAGCGCTCCATGACTGAGATGACTGCACTGGGCACCAAGGTCTTCATACACTTATACTCTGTGAATTTCAGGGGCAGATTAGTTAGCAGACTCAGGTATATGAAAAAGAGGAAGCAGTAACCCTGTATTTTGTTGCTGAGTGTTAAATCACTTCTGGACACAGTATGGGCACGTTGAATCAATTGGCATATTGGAAAGGCACTTCTGGGGAACTTAGATTTCAAATTTCAGTTTTTCATTTTTCAGGACACCAGAGTTCAGGCATTATACTGACTATTAATCAACAGATAATTCTGTGATACCTGACTGAAGGTTTTGCTTGTTGGGAGGTGTTATTATGTTGATTATGCATCCTGGCCTTCCCTGCATAGTATAAAAAGGGAACTTGATGGTACAAGGGAAACACTGAAAGGAAATGGAAGAGAAATGAAGATGGAAAATACACAAGTTTGCTGTAATTAGTCCTTAGAAAAATAGAGTTAATGTCTTAGTGTGTTCAGGCTGCCATCAAAAAATACTACAGGTTAGGTGGCTTAAACAAGAGAAATTTATTTCTCACAGTTCTGGAGGCTGAGAAGTCCAAGGTCAAGGTGCTGGCTAATTCAATTTCTGGTGAGGGCCCTCTTCCTGCCTTGCAGATGGCTGCCTTCTCCCTGAGCCCTCACAAGACAGAGACAGAGGTCACTCTTTCTGCCTCTTCTCATAGGTCACTAATTCTGTTGGACCAGGTCAAGGCCCCTATGACCTCATTTAACCTCAATTACCTCCATAAAGGCCTTATCTTCCAGTCACATTGAGAGTTGCGGCTTTAACATATGAATTTGGGGGGAGGGCAAACATTCTATAATATAACAAATAATCTGGCCTCACTATATGAACTAAAGGTAAAATTGTAATGCCTTATCAGCTTTTGAAGAATATCAGATCGCTAAAACATTTTTAAATGTCTTAAAGACAAAAAAAAGAAAAAAAGATTAATAGATTTGATAAAATTAGAAATCTAGGATGGATTTTAATTTGTCTACGTAAAAAAATAAGTTATTTACATGACTTTCAAAGTACTTTAATAAGGAACAATTCAAAAATACTAACCAAAGAATAAAACAATGAAATTTAAAAACAACTTCTGTTAAAATGATCTAAAATGTATCATGCTCCTACTCAGTGCCCAATTCAGTAACTCCTCTCACCATTTCCTCTGAACTGCATTTCTTGCATTCTAAACTCTTCACCAGACTTATTTTTCTCATGGAAAACAAATGTATTATGTCCTTTGAGCAGTAGTGTCATGATTCATAATTCTAGAAGTCATGAAACCGATGTTAACCCAAAGGTGACATGGAAACTAACTTATAAAACACTTCACAGTAACTAAACCTCACAGCACCTAAGCGGAAAGTAGTTGAACTAACCACTGTGGTTTCCTTTCAAAATTTATTTTAAAAGTTGGTGTTGTCCTTCTTAGGGTAGCATTCAGAGAGCACACAGGGGAAGTCAGCTCTGCCACCGTGCCTGTCACAACTTACTAAGAAATGAATTTTGACAGTTTAAATATAATTTTACTTTTAAAATTGGTCTTTTGAAGTCCAAATAGTGGTAGAATCAGTTACTTTAATTTTTTTTTTCTTTTGCCTACGGTGAGTATTATTCTGGTCTTTTATTATTAATCCTTTATGAGAATTAATATCTATTTCTGCTTATTAGAAGCAACAATATTTAAAGTCTTTGCATTGGGATTTGTGGTTCAGAATCCTCCCTATCCCTCCCCCTGAAACAGAGGACTCTTTTCTGGAAACCTGGCTTATTTGTGCCCCTAAGACTGACTGGGGCTGGGGCAGTTTCCAACGTTAAGCTGTAGAGTCATCTGTGTATTTGAAAATCTGGATGCTCAGGTATCACACACTGAGATAGGGTCTTTCTTAAATTCAGTGAGGTTTCCTGCTTTGGAGTGTTTATTTCTCTGAAGCAGTTATAATGTGAAAAAGTTCTGCCCCCATAGTTCTGTGATTCTCCTTTTAGCTGTGGCACAGGGAATTGTTCCTGAAGTGAATTTGATATCGTATACTCTACCCTGTAGAATCATTTTACTAAGAATTGTATTCGTTTCTACTATGTCACTTAGATTACATTCTTAACTAGATTAGCATTGTTTATAACTTTACATAAAAAATTTAAACTATACTTTACAAGAAGTCTTAGTTCCTTTTTTAGGAATGTAAAATGTGTATACTCTCTTCCTACAGCCGGACCATATAGTGGTTTAGGCGAAATAATCCATCGGGAGAGCGTTCCAATGCACACATTTGCCAAGTATCTCTTCACCTCTCTCCTACCTCATGATGCTGAATTGGCATACAAAATTGCACTGAGAGCAATGCGGTACGTATTCACAGCCCCGCCGGGCAGAGGCAATCCAAATCCCCCACTGGGAAAAATGGCTGTTAACTGACTTCTCATTCATTCATTTTTCTTGTAGGCAGCAGAAAAACTAAAAAAAGCTTCTTGGGTTGTGGTGGTGGTGGTTTGTTGGCTTGTTTCGCTTTTGTTTTAAAGTAAGGGAAGAATGGTATTCTTGTCTGCTGTCACTCATGTTCATGGTGGCTTTATCCTGCTTTTTCTTGAAGCTAGAATTTGGGACTAGAGAACAACTTCAGGCCGAGTTTAACCACAAGGCAGCAACAGTTGAAACCTTCCTAAATAACGTAACTGTTTAGAAAAAATTAGATTCTTGAAGCAGTGGTAAATAACACGTATACTTGACTGAATATAATAATTGAGAGAGCCCTTCACACCGGCTGTAATGACACATTCCGTCAGTAGCGCAGGAAAGCCATCCTAGCACCGAAACACCTTTATGCTCCACTGGAGGATGAGAGAAGATGGGAGCTGTATCTAGTGTTGAAGGCATCGCTGTTTAGGGGTCTTCCAGGATTTGTTCGCCTCAGTTTTGTTTCCATCCGCCCCTCGGTCCCTCCTTT
Source organism: Phocoena phocoena (assembly GCF_963924675.1). Taxonomy (NCBI): domain Eukaryota; kingdom Metazoa; phylum Chordata; class Mammalia; order Artiodactyla; family Phocoenidae; genus Phocoena; species Phocoena phocoena. The sequence continues at coordinate 48,681,236 of NC_089221.1, forward strand.
TCAGTAATAACAATTAGAACACATTCTCTGCTGCTGACCTTTCTGTTTTCACCCTCCTTTTAAAAAGTCAGTTCACAAAATAATTATTTTTATCACGAATTTGTTCTAGCTGAATATTTTTTAATGAACTCAAGATTAAAATTTTCAGTCTTATATATAGCCTTTTAAACTTTAAGGACCTGAAAGGAATATCTACCTTTCTTAAAACATGAGCTTTTTTCCTTTTATCTTTTTTTTTTTAAATTAACACACGTTAAAAAAAATTGTTTTTATTGTGGTAAAAGTCACATAATATAAAACGTACCATTTCAACCATATTTAACTGTACAGTTCAGTGGCACTAAGTACACTCACATTGTTGTGCAACTCTTTAATTAACACACTTTTGTTAAAGTGCCGATTAGACCCTGTTATTGCCACCTAAAGACAAACCACGTACACACCTAAAAGCTTGAGGTGCTGGAGAACAGTTTGATTCCACAGAAACTTTTCATCGAAGATACTATCTCTGCAGCCAGTGTAATGGATTCAAAAACAATGCCTTTCCTGTATGAGTATAGCTGATAAGTCACAGGAGGCCTCTTTTATGCAGCAACAGAGTGTGTTTGTATTTGTGTGTGTGTATATGTGTACCTGTGTGTCATTGTGTATTGAGGCTGACATCCTTTAATTTGACATGCTTTCCTTGGCAACATGAAATCTCATTAACATATCAGAGAAACCTTAAAAGTTCTCTCTTGTCTGTTTTTAAAATATCAAAAAATAAAATAACTAACATAAGCAAAAGTCCCCCACCAAATTACTTTATACCACTTGGTTTGTATTTTAGAGCACAGTTTTATAAGTACATTCCTATTCCCATTTTGGGAAGCTGAAATGGAAGTTATCAGGTGAAGACAGATGTTCAGCTCTATACTTACTCAAATCCTAACAATTCTGCTCCGGTGGTAAAGGGAAGGATACTAATGTTATGGTGCCACCAGATGCTATTGCTACAGTTACTGTAAAGTTTAAGGGTAAAATAGCTAAGGTTTCTCTGTGGTTCTGGCTTATGTGAAGGTATCTTTCAGGTGGGGAGGCTTGCTTTTCTAACGCTCAGAAACTCATTTATGTCCACCCTTGGTTGCTGCCCAGGCAGTTCGTTCACGGGGGACACTAGCAGGGCACAGGGGAATTGTTTTCCACCTCTTCTCTTCTACCTGCCACACGCCCTCAGCCAAAGGATGGCCATGGGAGGGAGGTGGTGTGAACTACTAGAGCATCGCAAGGCAGCCAGGGGAACAGGAAGGAAAAGAGACAGGTAACTTACTTGCTTCTTAGTCTTTCTAGAAAGAGAGGGGAGATACTGAAGAAGGGCATTTTCACAATCATTTTCTCATCTCTCCAGGGACGTTGACTAGTGTGCTCTACAGCAGCTCTGGAAGGATCTGCCTGTGAATATAGGGGTAGTCTGGGTTTTTAAAAAGCTAAATAGCAACCCCACCAAAATTCTTACTACTTAATTGCCACCATCAAATGCTAGCATCTCTGTCCCTAGATAAAAGGAAAAGGGAATGAGGGATTTGGCTTACCAGAGCAATAATTACTGTTGGGTAGGGCCCCAAGCCCAGCATCACACCCTGACCCTGCTAACTTCTCCTGGTCCCCAGCTCTTACTCCACAGTCCCTAACACTGGTGTACTTGAGGGAAGGTCAGTGTTTTGATGATTGTAAAAAAATTATTGCAGTTATAGCTACTCTACTAATCTCTTTGATGCTTATTTATATTTGAAAGAGACCGCCAAGCATGTGCTTTGTTTCAATAGCTGTTCTTTATTTGTCAACATATTCTTAAAGATACATTGATTAAAATAAGAAGTCATGCTGAATTTATGCAAGACTGTCAAGGGACAAATGCTTGATCATTTGCATCCATCATCTCTGATATGATTGATAGAACATTTTCTAACTACAAATTTCTGAAGTAATAAGGAACTCATTATGCAGAAAGTATGAATATATGGAAACAAGTCATTTTTGTTTTACTTTGTTTTAATAAGTTAAACTTATTTGTCTCAGCTATACACTGATTCCTAACGGTCGTAATCTCAGTTTTAAATATCCACTTGACTATCAGTTTCTTTTGATTTTTTAATGAGTGATAAGATTCAGAAATTTTACAGTAGGTAAACATTAAGACTTGTGTTTCAAACCTCTCCATTGTTACATGTCTTAATTTCCTTGAATGTTGCTGTTTTCTAAATGATGCTAAAGAAAGGAAACCTCTTAGGGTTAGGCGATGGGCAATTAACGAGGTAACTTTAGCATCCAGACAGCAAAGTGTAGCTGTACCAGCTCTTCCCTCACGGAGGACCTGAACAATCGCTCCCAGCATCTACCTGCTCCTCTGGCTTCTGGGCAGTCCCTGTGGCCAGGGTGATGGACAAGTGGTAACTAAGAGCCGCCTGCCTTGTCTTGTCATTACAGGTTGCTAGTGTTGGAATCCACTGCTCCAGCGGGAGACCTCACCCGTCCACACCACATGGCATCCGTTGTTCCCAACCGGTACCCTCGTTGGTTCACTCTAAGCCACATAGAATCCCAGCAGTGCGAGCTGGCATCCACTATGCTCACTGCAGCCAAAGGTACTGGGTTGTCCTGAGGCCTCATGATTATTTTGTTAGTTTGCCTTTTTATTTTAAGGGTCGTGTTTTCCATCAGATTCTCAATAATGGTGCTTATGTTGTAAGGGATCCTTTTCTTTAGATGTTAGCTTATGAAGCAAAACAGGTGCTACTCAGTTGAGCCGGCATTTTCCTCATTTAACTGCATCATTAAACTTGCTGCTGGCAGAGTTTGGGTTTAGTTACCATGCCATGTAAATGGTGGGTGAGCTTCAGAGGCAGATTCAATTCTCCCTGAAATATTCACCAGAAATAAAAAAGCAGGAACCTGAGAGAACTATTTGCTATCTCATGTTGGTTCTGGTTCACACATGCTTTTAGTCGTGAGGGTGTGTCTCAGTGTATCTTTTTCCTGAAGACGGGATTCATAGATATGCAATAACCTTGGGACACTTAGTTGTAACATCTGTGCCATCCGTGAACATTTCATGTAAAGTAACTTGTACTTTGTGTTTTGTTTTGTTCCTTTTTTAATTGCGTGCGTGTGTGTGTGTGTGTGTGTGTGTGTGTGTGGTTGTGTGATTTTTGTTGTTGTTGTTTTGCTTTGCCTTGCTTTGCTTTGATTTGGTTTCCCCTCGTTTGTTGCAGGCGATGTTCGGAGGCTGGAAACAGTATTAGAATCCATCCAGAAAAACATTCACTCCTCATCCCACATCTTCAAGCTTGCCCAAGATGCATTTAAAATAGCAACTCTCATGGACAGTTTGCCAGACATCACTCTTTTGAAGGTGTCTCTGGAGCTGGGCCTGCAGGTATGTGACTGTGGTCTTTCCTGGGGCACCAAGGACTGCTAAATAAAAGCATCATCCTAGGGTGTTGCTGTTGTTTGGGTTTTTTCGTGTAGGTACATGACTCTGGTGCACAGATCTGTTAGACTTCAGGAGTGCACCGGGCTTCGCAGCTGTGGTCATTCCCACCTGAACCAGACTGCTGCCTCATGTGTAGGACTGTACCTTTAGAAGCCCTGTTTGTGTCTTTCAATAAAAAATCATCTTCTGTACTAGAGCCTTAACATCACTGTTTCTCCTTTAATGAATTGAAGAAGAGTTCTTCCTATACATGGCTTAAATAAAGCTCTCATGTATAATAACGATTCATTTGTTAGGGTTAAATTTTTAGAGGAAGTATGGATATTTACTGATGTTTGCATTTTCATGATAGATGGACAGTTCTGACTCCTTTTTTATAACCCTGAGAAAATTAGGGTAAAGGAAGAGGGATTGGGCCGGGGTCCAGTTTCAGCTTCAGCAGGCCTTAGACATATTACCAAGGACATTTTGAGTTAGTCATGTAGATAGATGTTTGCTTCCTTATAGTATCTGAAAAGATTATTGTATAAACCAGGAACTGAAGTTTATATTTCTACTTTTCTCAGGGAATCTCTATTAGCATTTGTGTTTTTCCCTCCATAAAATGCAGTGAAAGAAATTGTCATCTTCTAATTTTCTAAAGTATGGGGACTAGAATGCCGCAATTAGATGATTAATATGGTTTTCTAGTTATGGCTTCTCCTTAACAGTGATTAGTAACGTTAAAGAATTAGACTGTAGAAAAACGCACTTGCCACTTACAGTACTCTACAAGCAGAGGGCATGGGAGATTGCATTTAAGCTATACAATGACATTTTAGAGTTTTCTTTTAAAAAATAAATTCTTGTTGTTTGGCTTATTTTTGTTATCATTTTCCTCTTAAAGGTATGATGCAGAAAGAACCATTAACATGAGTTCTCTGGGTATTTGGACTTCTGGCAGGTTTTTTTGGTAAACGGCAGATTACTGAGAGCTTGCTCCCTGCCTCATTCTTCCTGGGACCCAGGAAGGAATCCCATAGGACCTTTCCGAGGCTTTAGGAGTATTACGTCCCTAGATGCTCTGAATCTTAACAAATGAGGGAAGCAGGATGATATGGTGAATTTTATCTTGTAATCTATTAGAAAGTAAAACACAAAATTAGATTGCTAATGATGCCAAAGGTGATTTCTTTCTATAGACCTGGGGTTATCTTCTTAATCGCCAGGAAGGAACAACCAGAGGTTGAAGGGATAACTAAAACAATTATTTAAAAAGAAAACCTCTTGGCCAACTGAGGGTTCCTAGTCAGGATTAATTCATGAGGTGGCTCAGAAATTTAGAACCATGGAATGAATGTGAAAGCTGGAGAAGGGAAGAGGGCGTGGGCTGTGTTCACTGTGCCAGTCCAGCCCTTGGATTTTGCAGAGGAGAGAAGTGGTCGATTGAGTGACTTGCCCAGGTTGCCACGTCTAGTCAGTTGGCCTACCAGGAGTAGAATAGAACACAGACCTCCTGCCTCCCAGGCTGGGGCAAAGCCAGCAAGGGGAGCTGTGGGTAAGTCCAAATTCATATGCACAGCTTTATTTGAAATAAGGCTCTCCGTCCTCCTGGTAGTAGGGAGTCTGCCTAGTAATTTATACCTTGGAATGAATTGTTTTCTTTTTCCATTGACTTAGGGATAACCTTCCAAAACATTTTGTTATCCTGTCTTCATAGGTTATGCGAATGACACTGTCAACCTTAAACTGGCGCCGGCGGGAGATGGTCAGGTGGCTGGTAACGTGCGCTACTGAAGTGGGTACGTAAATCAGGGGCAGGGGCGCTCCAAGGCTCCCCGTGCTCAGATTTCACTTATTTCCAGGTACAGAGAAGAACATTTTCACTTCTTTACCTTGACTTCTCCAAGGCTCCTGCCCCTTCTGGCAACGTACAGGGGCTCTCTTCCCCGAACCCCACCGTCAGCCTTCAGTTATACACACTTGCATTGTTCCTGTCACATCTGTGGGGCTCCAACTCTTACTTAAAATGGAATAAGTCAGGGAGCAGACACTTTTTATTCAGCTGTTCTGTCACACCTAAGGTGCTTTCAGTAACTTTTGTGATAATCAAGTTTACAGTTTCATATTCCAGAGTGAATCTTTGGTAGGCAGCAAACCATCTTTGGAACTAATTTTAGACTGTGGGTTAATGGTTCAGGTCACTTTAATGAAAACAATATAAAGTTATCTAGTTGCACTGAGTTTTTTCTTCATCTGAGGGCAGTCGTCATGGTATCCAACAGAGAAATGACCACTGGGTGTGGTTTAGGTGAGCTTTGTGAGAATTTGTCGTAGCCATAAGAAGATCCCCGGGCTTCCCTGGCGGCGCAGTGGTTGAGAGTCCGCCTGCCGATGCAGGGGACACGGGTTCGTGCCCCGGTCTGGGAAGATCCCACATGCCGCGGAGCAGCTAGGCCCGTGAGCCATGGCCGCTGAGCCTGCGCATCCGGAGCCTGTGCTCCGCAACGGGAGAGGCCGCAACAGTGAGAGGCCCGCGTACCGCAAAAAAAAAAAAAAAAAAAAAAAAAAAAAAAAGAAGATCCCCGGTTGACCATACAGTGCAATCTGTGAGACCCTTCAGCCAACTATTTCCCCTCTGCAGCAATAAATCATAACTAAAAAACCCATATATTCCTGGCGAGAAGGCCAACACAAACAAAATGGTGGCTGTTGGAAATAAATGTGGGTTAAACTGTCGTCTTCTTATTTGCATCAGAAAAGGATACACACCTCTTGCTGAGAGGACACTGCTACCTCAGTGCTTATCTAAAGATTGACACAGCAGATACTGTAAAAACATTCTTCTTGTTATTTTTCTTTTATTAATGTATAATGGTATGTTATCTTGGAAAAAGGGAAATTGGTCTCAGTATAAAAATTATATTACTGGGGCTTCCCTGGTGGCGCAGTGGCTATGAGTCCACCTGCCGGTGTGGGGGACGTGGGTTCACACCCTGGTCCGGGAGGTTTCCACGTGCCGTGGGGCGGCTGGGCCCGTGGGCCGTGGCCGCTGAGGCTGCGCGTCCGGAGCCTGTGCTCCGCGATGGGAGAGGCCACAGGGGTAAGAGGCCCGTGTACCGCAAAAAAAAAAAAAAAAAAAAAAAAATTACATTACTGAAGTGATGCTTTAGTGAAGCAATACAAGGATAATACCAGTTTAAGAACTGCCACACCACTCCCCCACCCCTGCACCAAGAAATAGGCCTAATTTCTCTTAGATTTAGTACCTGTGCTTTAAATGGCCCACGTTTAGGATTTTCCTACAGCTGAGGCATATTGCGTCTGTGTACTTAAAATGGTTATTTTAAAGACCTTGTCATCCATTTCAAACATGAGTCGTCTGTATGTCTGCTTCTGTCGACTCTTTTCTCTTGATTATAGGTCGCATTTTCCTGCTTCTTTGTGTTTAATCACTTTGTATTGTGTGTACTTTAAACTTACAGGCACACAGACCACATAAAAACTCCCCATTTTGGTGAGGGTTGTAGTTTTTCTGACTCAGATTCTGTGGTGGGTAACTGACAGGAGGCCCCAGTGAACTAGAACTCATTAGCAAAAAGCCATTGTCTGCGATGGCAAGCAAGCAGCAGCACAGTGCAAATACCAGCTGCCGAGAGGATTAGTTCTTTATTACAGCAAGTTCATGTTCCTTTCAGGCATTTCACTGAATAGCAATCTATAATAACCTTATTCTAAAAGGTTGCTCCCAGGCACATTACCTTACAGGATTTTCTGACCTAGCTCATGTCCTGTGATGGTTAACAATGTGAGCATTGATTATAAAGTTGAAATAAGGCAAGACCTCTGGGCAGCCTCTCGTCAGTAATGGGGCTTCTCTGTGCTCCTTGCAGGTGTTTATGCCCTGGACAGCATCATGCAGAGCTGGTTTACGCTTTTTACTCCCACTGAAGCCACAAGTATCGTTGCAACCACCGTGATGTCCAACAGCACCATCGTCCGCCTCCACCTGGACTGCCACCAGCAGGAAAAGCTGGCCAGCAGCGCCCGGACACTTGCATTGCAGTGCGCTATGAAGGACCCTCAGAACTGTGCCCTCTCCGCGCTGACCCTGTGTGAAAAGGATCACATAGCTTTTGAGACGGCATACCAAATTGTTCTTGACGCTGCTACAACTGGCATGAGCTACACCCAGCTCTTTACAATAGCACGGTACATGGAGCACCGCGGGTACCCCATGAGGGCCTACAAGCTGGCCACCCTGGCCATGACCCATCTTAACCTGAGCTACAATCAGGACACGCACCCCGCCATTAATGACGTTTTGTGGGCCTGTGCGCTTAGCCACTCCCTTGGTAAAAACGAGCTTGCAGCTATAATACCTCTGGTGGTCAAGAGTGTCAAGTGTGCAACGGTACTGTCAGACATTTTGCGCAGATGCACTCTGACCACTCCTGGCATGGTGGGACTTCACGGAAGGAGGAACTCTGGTAAGCTCATGTCACTGGACAAAGCCCCCTTGAGGCAACTCTTGGATGCCACAATCGGGGCCTACATCAACACGACACACTCACGGCTCACACACATCAGTCCTCGGCACTATAGTGAGTTTATAGAGTTCCTCAGCAAGGCCCGAGAGACCTTCTTAATGGCGCATGATGGACACATTCAGTTTACACAGTTCATCGACAACCTGAAACAAATCTACAAAGGCAAAAAGAAACTGATGATGTTGGTTCGGGAGAGGTTTGGTTGATAGAACTTGTATGAATGGGGGTGGGGGTGGGAATGGGGGGGACAGTTTGTTTTTACTTGAGCCTGCCTTTGTACCCTTTTTAACTTAAAGAACAGAGCCACACCGGTATTATATGTGTATAGTTATATTGCGTTTGCAGACTAAATTGTCATGTGAAAGTTTGTGTGTTTTTAATTTTCTTCCCTTTTTCTTTGTTTTTATTTTATTATTTTCCTTATTCTTTTTTTTGTTTGTTCTTTTGGTTTTGTATGAGAGAGAGGTTAAAAAGGTTTGGTTTACACTGAGTATATGTTGTCAAGTGGCAAAAGTCCACATAGCTCTCCTGTTTTCTGTATACGTTCACAGCCTCAAAAAAAAAATAATTGAAATGGCTTTAAAAACCAAACAGAACACCTCCATCCTGTGATAAGTACCTCGAATGGATTCAGCTTTACTCCTTTGTAACTCATCTTTACATTTTCAGCATATTTAAACAAACCAACAAAACGAAAATACTAATAGTTAAAAGGCTGACCCACGTGGCTTTGCAGTGCTGTTCGTCCAGAAGCATGGCACACAATGCTTGTGCATGTGGAAACTTAGCGACTGTCAACATACATTCTCAGGGATTTATCAAAAAAATAAAAATAAAAAAAAGAATGAGAGCATTTATTGTACTGTATATATATTATAGTATATGTCTGAATATTGAAAATATAACATTAACTAATTTATAAAAAATATTCTATGTAATGCAAAATACTTGAAGCTGCAGTAGCTTGGTTTTAAACAAAAACAAAAAAAAAACTGAGAGAAAACCTATCAGAAGGACTAAAAGTGCGCCTTGCTTCAGGGTTGGCTCAGGCGGTGAACTTCATGCTGGGCATCTATGCAGAGCCACCTTTCGGATTGCATGGTTTGACTGAGATCTATTGGGAGAAATTATATATGTATATATATTTATACAACTTATGTATACATATATATATGTATACACACAGACACAAGACACACCAACCACAACCACTACACCACACATGCTTGTAACAGGCACTAGAATAAAGAGGGGCAACAAAATACACAGCCAGAGCAGTAAGCCTTAGCATTAAGAATATACAGTATGCCGGAACTGGGGTTCGTGCCTCCTAGCCTAGGAAACGTAAAAGAAATATCCTTTTGACAAAACGCAAAATGTTTTCCAAAACAATTGACATCTGATACATTACGCCTTTGCAGTGAGCTAATAATAAGCTAACCTTTGTGCACAAATAACATTATATATATTATATATCTATTCTGCATAGGTATTTTGACTTTGTGCAGGACAGAAAGTTGTGTAGGTATGACTGTTCTACTTTTCAGTTTTCTTTCTTTTTTTTAAATATATTTTATTTTCTCTAGAATTACTCAAAACAAAAGCAGCCTTCTATCTTGCCTTGTCTTAATGCTTTAAAATAACCAAACTGGAGATCTAACTACCAAACTGTTCCTTATATTATTAAATACCAACTTTGGTTACAGTATAGTGTCTTTACTTTAGCTGATGGTTCTGTAACCTTGTGCTTTTTAAAGCAATTTTTATGTTTTGGTGCAAAAGTTGTCCAGTGTCTCTTGTTCCCTTCATTAGAGAACATGCTAGAGGTATGTTTGTAGGTATTTTTGTTTAGAAGAACTATTTCATGCGCTCCATTTTATTTATTATAATAGGTAAAAAGAAAAAAAAAAAAGGTTGTACTTCATCACCCATGTAAACATGCTCATGAAGTTGAAAGTAATTAAGATTTGATACACTGATATCAATTTATTTATGTAACTAAATCACTGTTTTATAAACTTGTTAATGATCAACAATTTTTGTTTTGATTAAAATTAGTTTTTTGAAAGTTGATTCTGCCTCCTTTATGGTATATCTCTAATTACGCTTGAATTCAGTGATTATGGACGTGGGTGTTACCACATCTCCAAGTGTTTTAATACCATATTCATTCATTCAGTAAATATTTATGTACTGTTTTCTAGGCCCTGGAGATGTAATGGTGAATAAAAACCAGACACTGGAGCTTACTTTTCTGCTTAGTGGAAAAGACAGACATAAATCAGATGATCACAGAGATAAAACATGGGACAGAATAGCCAGTTTTTCTTCAGTCTGTACATTTGGTCATTCTTCCCTAATAAACTATTATTGAAGATGCTCAGTACTTGATATATTTATTAAATGCTAAGTTTGTTAGAGGTTTTTGTGTGTGTGTGGTTTAAAGGAAATTACAATATAAGGGGTAAATGCTACATATACATTATAAACGTCTGTCCCACCCCATCTCCATCAAAAAATCTAAATGCAAAATGACGCAAATACGTTTTTGGTGTGTGTGGTAAAACCACGTCATAAAACATACCACCTTAAGCATTTTTAAGTGTTGTGTGTAGTGTTGAGTGTATTCACATTGTCATGAAACAGATCTCCAGGGCTTCCCCATCTTACAGAACTATATACCTATTAAACAACAACTTAGTCCTCCCTATACCCCAGACCCTGGTAACTGTCATTCTGCTTTCCATTTCTATGAGTTTGGTTGCCTTAGAGACTTTATGTAAGTGGAATTATTACAGTATTTGTCTTTTTTATGAGTGGCTTATTTCACTTAGTATGGTGTCCTCAGGTTTCATCCGTGTTGTAGCATATGAGAGGATTTCCTCCCTTTAAAGTTGTGTAGTATTCCATTGTATGTGTATACCACATTTTGTTTATGCATCTGTCAGTGGACATTTGAGTTGCTTCCACCTGTAGGCTATTGTGAATAGTGCTGCTGTGAACACGGATGTGCAAATATCTCTTTGATACTCTGCTTTCAATTCCTGTGGATATATACCCAGAAGTAATACTGACAAATATGCTTTTTAAAGCTACAATTTTCAGAATATTCAATCCCTTGAAATATTTTAAAAGTTTCTCTTTGGGGCTTCCCTGGTGGCGCAGTGGTTGAGAGTCCGCCTGCCGATGCAGGGGACACGGGTCTGTGCCCCGGTCCGGGAAGATCCCACATGTCGCGGAGCGGCTGGGCCCGTGAGCCATGGCCGCTGAGCCTGCGCATCCAGAGCCTGTGCTCCTCAAGGGGAGAGGCCACAACAGTGAGAGGCCCGCGTACCACAAAAAAAAAAAAAAAAGTTTCTCTTTGACATCCAGTCTCAAATGTGAAAAGGTTAATAAGTCAATGGGTGGAAGTTAAAATAAATGAATCCATGGTGACATATTAAAATCACATTAGTGCTAAGTAGAAATAAAAATCAAAACTATAAAGTGGTATGAGGATTGGTTCTTTTTTGCAAGTTTATTCTTAGTTTTTTGAAAATTGACATTGCCTAAGGGTAAATGTAAATTCATGTGGGTCCATTAAAACACCAGAACATTTCATAATGAAGTGGACCCTAAAAAGTCAGGAGAGTGGCATCATAGGAAGAACAAAGGTGACTTGTAGTAGTAAAGAGTTTGAGGTCTTTGCTGATGGAAAATTAGCCAGTGTTCATTGACTGTGTTTCCTGAGAAATCTTAAAATTATCATGGGCCCTTAGAAAAGAGATGGAGACCAAGGATGTCGGGCAAGTGAACTCACGGTACTTTCTCACTCCCATTTTAGCCAACATTCTTGAACTACCAAGACTTCAACTCCTTGATTAGGACTATGGTCAAGTAGACATACTAATTTGATATGTACGTGTTCTCTCACCTTCCAATGGACCAGTGCTAGAAAAAGCCCTGATACTGTTAAAATTTGAACAGCAGGAAGGAGAAATGGAAGAAGTGACAAGCTTAGATAACTCAAAGGTGGCAGAATTTGTTCTTAATTGAATCCTGGACTCTCGATTTCTGATTTCATTTGAGAACAGAGGCTATCGTTTCAGGGGGGAAATGAATGTTTCATGACTTTCAAATATTAAGTCAGTTGAAAAAGATTATTAAATTATTGTAGTCACAATATTATAATAGTACAATATAGTAGCAAAGGAGAACTGAGCTTTTTCCAAATTGCTGATAAAACTTAAATGGCAGCTATCTCAGAACTTAATAAGTGGTCAGCAACAAGCTAGGAAGATGTAGGGAAAAAGGAACCATCATTATATACTCTGATACATCTCAGTGAAAGAACTGTGAGTGAGGTAAAATTTAAGTTGAACTGTTTTACACCAGTATGAGGACGGATTCAAGCTAGCTTGGGTAAAAGACATCGAAACATGAGATGTACTGGAAGGATTCTGAAAGGTTCGTTCAGAAAACATCTTTTGTGGGCCTTCCATGTGATAGACATGGTTCTAGGTGCTAAGACAAGCAATGAACAAAAAATGTCCTTGTGGAGCATATATTCTAAGTTGGAGGAAGACATAAATAATGTATTAGCTGGTGAGATGTATTATAAGGAAAAGCAGAGGAAAAGGGTACTACTTCAGGTGGAATGATGAGAGAAGACTTCTGGCGTGGTGAGATATGAAGATATATGCCTGAAGATATGCCTGAAGGGGGGGAGGTGACCATGCTAACATCTGGCAGATGTGTATTTGAGGCAGAAGGAACAGCAAGTGCTAATCCCCGCGGTAGAAGTGTAGGGGTGTGCTTGCCTTGTCTGAGATCAGTGAAGGAAAGGGACCGTGGCTGGGGTGGAATGGTTAGGGGATGGTGAGGTGGGCAGAGAGAGAGGAGATAAGGCTGAAGAGTAGGTAAGTTAGACTGAATAAGAACTCATTTTTTAAATTTTTATTGCTATGAGGGCTTATAGTTCATCATGATGATTTTTACTCTGTATTTGAAGGATCCAAAGTAGAGAAAGGAATCTTATGGCCTGACTTGTGAGATGAGAAGCCATGTTGTTAGGAGGGCAAGAGGGAAGCAAGGAGACAAATTAGGAGGCTCTTCAAGTAATCCAAGCAAGAAACAATGGAGCTTGGGCGCTATGGCATCCGTGGACATGGTGACAAGTGGTTACAGTCTGCATATCTGGCAAGGATGAGCCATCTCTTGATATCAGATGCAGCATGTGAGAAAGAGAGGCATCAAAAATGACTCCAAATGCTTGAACTTGAGCAACTGGAAGGAAGAAATTGCCAGTAACTGAAATGGAGAACATGCCGGGGAATAGGTTTTTGAGGGGAAGAGCAGGAGCTCAGTTTTGAACACGTGAAATTTGAGATCCTCCAAGACACCCAAGGGCTGCTTTTAAGTAGGAGTTAGCTCACTAGAGAGGTCAAGGAGTAAAGGAAGGTAATTTGACCCAAAGTAGAGATTCCTACAAATGTTCATCTCCCTGATTGAATTGTGATTGTGACACAGACCTCTGCCAGTCCTTTCTCATCTTCCTGGCTTCTAATTGGTGGCTTTTTCTAGCACTCGGTCCTTTGACTGCTTCTTATTTTTGTCCTCTATGTATTGACTTGATGCTCTTCAAATACTTTCACCACAGATAGGAAACAAGTTTCTGGTCCTCACAAATCACATCTCTCCGTCAGAGATGGACTGTCTTCTCTCAGTTCCAGTTTGCAAAATCCCAAGGAGGAACCCCTCCTGACATGGACTCTGACATAAGGGGAAAGGTCAGAGGGCACAACATGGCCAAACAGGGGGTCCTGGTTATTGGGGTATGGGGTTCCAGAGAAGAGAGATATATTTTCAACTTTACAAGCATCGTTTTTGGTGTCTTCTACGTTAAGAACCAGACAGCCCACTGATGGGCAACCTTATAAATATACAGCTGTGTAAATATAACTCTGGCTTATGAATATTCTGACTTGCTCCTACCCTGTGCTGTCTTTGGTAAGATTATAATATTTCCAACATTTTGGAGAACCGTGGGTTGCTTAAAAGTCAGATAAGGGACTTACGGTCCCCATCCCTCCCTACTTTTATTTTTCTTGGGTTTTTCCCCAACTTTTTATTCTGAAATTTTCAAACATACAGAAGAATTGAAAGAGTAGTGAAAAATGTTACTTCCTAAATGTCCCCATAACCTGTGAAACCTGAAGCATGTTTTGATGATTCATGTTGGTAGATCTTGTGACTCAGCGTGATACGATATGAATTGCACCTGTACCAGGAACCCAGTTCTAAATAGAAAAGGAAGAAAACAGTCTCTTTCCTCTTCTTTTTACATCAGAGCCAAAATGGAAATAACTTCCTATTCTATGTAGGGAGAAGTATGAAAAAAAATTTTTTTTTTGCTTTTCAAAACAAACCTAATTTCAAACTATATTAACAATTAGGATAAACTTTCAGCTCTACTGATAAACCCTAATTTAAAGCATGTGGAACGTTCTAATATAAAAAAGAATTTTGTTTTTCCTCCATGGTTGGTTTTTAAATGGGCTGCTACCTTGTAAGTGTGATGATCCTTTAAGTAATACAAAATGTAGAAAAGATGAAATATACTTCAGGGCAGTCTGAACACTGCTTCCATTTTAGAACAGTGCAATGTGCACATTCACAGATGCTAAAACAATATTAGGGACAAGTGCAAGGACACTTTGGTCCTATCCTATACCTTTATCATCACCATAACTACCACCATAATAATAATGATGGTGACCAGAAGAGACCTTCTACAACTAAAAACATAAAGAAGGAACCACAACAAGACGGGTAGGAGGTGCAGACTCGCAATATAATCAAATCCCACACCCCCCAGGGGCAGGCAACCCACACGCTGGAAAATAACTATATGGCAGAGGTTCTCCCACAGGAGTGAGACTTCTGAGTGTCCGTCTCACCAACCCAGGGGTCCAGCACAGGGAAAAGGAGCCACCAGAGCATACGGCTCTGAAAGCCAATGAATGGGGCTTAATTGTAGGAGCTCCACGGGGCTGGGGGAAACAGAGACTTCACTCTTAAAGGGCACACACAAAATCACGCACACCAGGACCAAGGGCAAAAGCAGTAATTTGATAGGAACCTGGGCCAGACCTACCTGCTGGTCTTGTAGAGTCTCCTGGAGGGGTGGGGGGGCGACTGTGGCTCAATCTGGGGACATAGACACTGGTGTCAGACATACTGGGCAACATTCACCCATGTGAACACAGGGGCTGCCATCTTGGCTCGTTAGCACCAAGATCCTGGCCCCACCCAACAGCCCGTAGGCACCAGTGCTGGGACCCCTCAGGGCAAACAACGAACTGGGAAGGGACACAGCCCCACCCATCAGCAGCCAGGCTGCCTAAAGACTAAAGAGCCCACAGCAACCTCTAGATATGCCCCTACATACAGCCCTGCCCACCAGAGGGCCAGGAACTAGCTCTACACACCAGGGAACAGGAACCGGCCCCTCCCACCAGGAAGCCTGAACAAGCCTCTAGACCAGCCTCACCCAACAGGGTGCAGTCACCAGGAGAAAGAAAACTATGACCCCACAATGCAGGCCAGACCCTACCCTGGGACTAGCTGGGCCATGGGCCTGCCCACTAGAAGGAAAATGCAACCTTTAGGACACACTGGGCCCCATACCCAACATGCAAATGCGTCAGGAACTAAGCTCCCCTGCCCCCTCAATGATCTGAAACGAGCTCTAGGATCCCTGGGTCCTGCAGCCAGACTCCAGGAACAAGCTCTGCCTGCCAGTAGTCTGGCACTAACTCAAGGATCTGGCTTCACATGCCAGAGGGTGGGCAACAGCCCAAGAGTCTTCGGGACTCTGACTCCGCCCACCAGTAAGACAGCACTAGCCCCGGGGGCCCCTAAGATTCCACAACCAGCCAAGTAATTACCAGGTCCCACTAAACAGCAGCCAGCAGCATCTATATGAGGCAGGGCCTGGCAACCAACTGGACTAGGGGCCGATCAGTGCTACCAGAATGCCCACATGTTGTGGCCTACCACAACAGAAGGACCAACACAGACCTCTTAGAAGAGATCCCTAGAGCATATAGCTTGGGTAATGAGAGGGGAGTACACAGCTGGTATGCATAGGATGTCTTCTAAAGAGGGCCACTTCTCCAAGGTCAAGAAATAGAACTAACTTACCACACACATAAAAATAGAAAAAGCAACTTAGACAAAATGAGGTGGCAGAGGAATACGTTCCAGATGAAGGTACAAAATAAAACCCCAGAAGAATAACGAAGTAAAGTGGAGATAGGCAATCCACCCAAGAAGGAGTGCAGAGTAATGATAGGAAAGATGATCAAAGAACTTGGGAGGAGAACGGATACACAGAGGGAGCAGTTAAAAGTTCTTAACAGAGTGAGAAAGCATGAAGAACAACTAGAGATGAAGAATACAATGACTGAAATGAAAAATACACTAGAAGGAATCAATAGTAGACTAAATGATTCAGAAGAATGGAGCAGTGAGCTGGAAGACAGAGTAGTGGAAAACACTGCTGCTGAACAAAGAAAAGAATGGAAAGAAAAGAGGACAGTTTAAGAGACCTCTGGGACAACATCAAATGAACTGATATTCACATTACAGGGGTCCCAGAAGGAGAAGAGAGAGAGAAAGGGCCCGAGAAACTTCGAAGAGATAATAGCTGAAAACATTCCTAACTTGGGAAAGAAAACAGTCAACCAAGTCCGGGAGGCACAGAGCATCCCATACAGGATTAACCCAAAGAAGAAAACACCAAGACACACTGTAATCAAAATGACAAAAATCAAAGATAAAGAGAGAATACTAAAGGCAGCAAGGGAAAAGCACTACATAATTTACAAGGGAACTCCCATAAGGCTATCAGCTGATTTCTTCAGTAGAAGCTCTGCAAGCCAGAAGGGAGTGGCATGATATATTTAAAACGATGAAAGGGAAAAACCTACAACCAAGAATAGTCTACCCAGCGAGCCTCTGATTCAGATTAGATGGAGAAATCAAAATCTTTACAGATGAACAAAAGCTAAAAGCATTCAGCACCACAAAACAAGCTTTACGGCAACTGTTAAAGAAACTTCTTTAGGTTGGAGACCTTCCAGATGGAGGAGGAGTAAGACGCAGAGATCACCTTCCTCCCCACGGATACATCAGAAATACATCTACACGTGGAACAACTCCTACATACAGAACACCTACTGAACACTGGCAGAAGACCTCAGACTTCCCAAAAGGCAAGAAACTCCCCATGTACCTGGGTAGGGCAAAAGAAAAAAGAAAAAACAGAGACAAAAGAATAGGGATGGGACCTGCACCAGTGGGAGGGAACTCTGAAGAAGGAAAGGTTTCCACACACTAGGAAGCCCCTTCACTGGCGGAGACTGCGGGTGGCGGAGGGGAGAATCTTCGGAGCCACAGAGGAGAGCACAGCAACAGGGGTGCAGAGGGCAAAGCGGAGAGATTCCCGCACAGAGGATCGGTGCCAACCGGCACTCACCAACATGAGAGGCTTGTCTGCTCACCGGCCGGGGCAGGTGGGAGCTGGGTGCCGAGGCTCGGGCTTTGGAAATCAGACCCTAGGGAGAGGACTGGGATTGGCTGCGTGAACACAGCCTGAAGGGGGCTAGTGCGCCACAGCTAGCTGGGAGGGAGTCCGGGGAAAAGACTGGACCTGCCAGAGAGGCAAGAGACCTTTGTTTCGGTGTGCACAAGAAGAGGGGATTCCTTCCCAGTGTGCCCACAGAAGGCAGAGCACCGCCTAAACGAGCTCCAGAGACGGGCACAAGCTGTGGCTATCAGCTTGGACCCCAGAGACGGGCATGAACTGCTAACACTGCTGCCACTGCCACCAAGAACCTGTGTGCAACCACAGGTCACTCCCCACACTGCCCCCCCGGGAACCTGTGCAGCCTGCTACTGCCAGGGTGCCGTGATCCAGGGACAACATGGCGCACCTCAGGCTGTTGCAACGTCCTGCCGGCCTCTGCTGCCTCAGGCTCATCCCGCATTCCAATTATGACTACCGTACCCCTCCCTCCCCCAAGCCGGAGTGAGCAAGAGAGACCTAATCAGATGCTGATTTAACTGCTTCCGGTCTGGGCAGGTAACAGATGCCTGAGGGCGACCTACAGGTAGAGGTGGGGCCAAAACCAAAGCTGAACCCCAGGAGCTGTGCAAACAAAGAAGAAAAAGGGAAATCTCTCCCAGCAGCCTCAGGAGCAGCAGATTAAATCCCCACAATCAACCAATCAACTTGATAAACCCTGCATCTGAAGAATACCTGAATAGACAACGAATGTTCCCAAAATTGAGGCGGTGGACTTTGGGAGCAACTGTAGACTTGGGGTTTGCTGTCTGTGTCTAATTTGTTTTGGGTTTTAGGTTTATCTTAGTTTATCTTATCATCACTGGTGGATTTGTTTATTGGTTCGGTTGCTCTCTTCCTTTATATATATATATATATATATATATATATATATATATATATATATACACATATTTTTTTAATCTCCCCTTTCTTTTTGTGATTGTGTATGTGTATGCTTCTTTCTGTGATTTTGTCTGTATAGGTTTGCTTTTACCGTTTGACCTAGGGTTTTGCCTGTTCGTTTTTTTGTTTTTTGTTTTCCTTCTTCCTTTTCTTCTGAGCCGTGTGGCTAGCAGGGTCTTGGTGCTCCAGCTGGGTGTCAGGCCTGAGACTCCGAGGAGGGAGGGCCGAGTCCAGGACATTGGACCACCAGAAACCTCCCTGTCCCACATAATATCAATCGGCAAGAGCTCTCCCAGACATCTTCATCTCAACACTAAGACTCAGTTCCACCCAACAGCCAGCAAGCTCCAGTGCTGGATGCCCCGTGCCAAACAACTAGCAAGACAGGAACACGACCCCACCCATTAGCAGAGAGGCTGCCTAAAGTCATACTAAGTTCCCAGACACTCCAAAACACAACACTGGATGTGGCCCTGCCCACCAGAAGGACAAGATACAGCCCCACCCAGCAGAACACAGGCACCAGTACCCTCCACCAGGAAGCTTACACAAGCCATTGAACCAACCTCACCCACTGTGGGCAAACACCAAAAGTAACGGGAACTACAAACCTGCAGCCTGCGAAAAGGAGACCCCAAACACAGTAAGCTAAACAAAATGAGAAAACAGAGAAACACACAGCAGATGAAGGAGCAAGGTAAAGACGCACCAGACCAAACAAATGAAGAGCAAATAGGCAGTCTACCTGAAAAAGAAGTCAGAATAATGATAGTAAAGATGATCCAAAATCTTGGAAATAGAATGCAGAAAATACAAGAAACATTCAACGAGGATGTAACAGAACTAAAGAGCAAACATACGATGAACAACACAATAAATGAAATTAAAAATACTCTAGAAGGAATCAATAGCAGAATAACTGAGGCAGAAAAACGAATAAGTGACCTGGAAGATAAAAGAGTGGAAATAACTACTGTAGAGCAGAATAAAGAAAAAAGAATGAAAAGAATTGAGGACAGTCTCAGAGACCTCTGGGACAACGTTAAACACACGAACATTTTAATTATAGGGGTCCCAGAAGAAAAAGAGAAAAAGAAAGGGTCTGAAAAAATATTTGAAGAGATTATAGTTGAAAACTTCCCTAACATGGGAAAGGAAATAGTCAATCAAGTCCAGGAAGCTCAGAGAGTGCCATACAAGATAAACCCAAGGAGAAACATCCCAAGACACATATTAATCAAACTATCAAAAATTTAATACAAAGAAAAAATATTAAAAGCAGCAAGGGAAAAGCAACAAATAACATACAAGGGAAACCCCATAAAGTTAACAGCTGATCTTTCAGCAGACACTCTGCAAGCCAGAAGGGAGTGGCAGGACATATTTAAAATGATGAAAGGGAAAAACCTATAACCAAGATTACTCTGCCCAGCAAGGATCTCACTCAGATTCGGAGAAATTAAAAACATTACAAACAAGCAAAAGTTAAGAGAATTCAGCACCACCAAACCAGCTTTACGTCAAATGCTAAAAGAACTTCTCTAGGCAGGAAACACAAGAGAAGGAAAAGACCTACAAAAACAAACCCCAAACAATTAAGAAAATGGCAACTGGAACAACATATTGATAATCATCTTAAAGGTAAATGGATTAAATGCCCCAACCAAAAGACATAGACTGGCTGAATACAAAAACAAGACCCGTATATATGCTGTCTACAAGAGACCCACTTCAGACTTAGGGACACAGACTGAAAGTGAGGGGATGGGAAAAGCTATTCCATGAAAATGGAAATCAAAAGAAAGCTAGAGTAGCAATTTTCATATCAGACAAAACAGACTTTAAAATAAAGACTATTACAAAAGACAAAGAAGGACACTGCATAATGATCAAGGGATCAATCCAAGAAGAATGTGTAACAACTGTAAATATTTATGCACCCAACATAGAAGCACCTCAATATATAAGGCAAATGCTAACAGCCATAAAATGTGAAATCGACAGTAACACAACAATAGTAGGGTACTTTAACACCCCACTTTCACCAATGGACAGATCATAGGAAATGAAAATAAATAAGGCAACACAAGCTTTAAAAGACACATTAGACCAGATAGACTTAATTGATATTTATAGGACATTCCATCCAAAAACAGAACACACTTTCTTCTCAAGTGCTCATGGAACATTCTCCAGGCTAGATCATATCTTGGGTCAAAAATCAAGACTTGATAAATTTAAGAAAACTGAAATCATATCAAGTATCTTTTCTGACCACAACGCTGTGGGACTAGATATCAACTACAGGAAAAAAACTGTAAAAAATACAAACACATGGAGGCTAAACTATATGCTACTAAATAACCAAGATATCACTGAAGAAGTCAAAGAGGAAATCAAAAGATACCTAGAAACATATGACAATGAAAACATGATGACCCAAAACCTATGGGATGCAGCAAAAGCAGTTCTAAGTGGGAAGTTTTTAGCAATACAATACAATCTCAAGAAAC
This sequence comes from Phocoena phocoena, assembly GCF_963924675.1. NCBI lineage: Eukaryota > Metazoa > Chordata > Mammalia > Artiodactyla > Phocoenidae > Phocoena > Phocoena phocoena. Next base: position 48,702,263 of record NC_089221.1, read on the forward strand.
AAGAAACATCTCAAATAAACAACCTAATCTTACACCTAAAGCAAGTAGAGAAAGAAGAACAAAAAAACCCCAAGTTAGCAGAAGGAAAGAATCATAAAGATCAGATCAGAAATAAATGAAAAAGAAATGAAGGAAATAAGAGCAAAGATCAATAAAACTAAAAGCTGGTTTTTGAGAAGTTAAACAAAACTGATAAACCATTAGCCAGATTCATCAAGAAAAAAAGGGAGAAGATTCAAATCAACAGAATTAGAAATGAAAAAGGAGAAGTAACAACTGACACTGCAGAAACACAAAGGATCATGAGAGACTACTACAAACAACTATATGCCAATAAAATGGGCAAGCTGGAAGAAATGGACAATGTTTTAGAAAACTACAACTTTCCAAGACCGAACCAGGGAGAAATAGAAAATATGAACAGACCAATCACCAGTAATAAAATTGAAACTGTGATTAAAAATCTTCCAGCAAACAAAAGCCCAGGACCAGATGGCTTCACAGGCAAATTCTACCAAACATTTAGAGAAGAGTTAACACCTATCCTCCTCAAACTCTTCCAAAATATAGCAGAGGGAGGAACACTCCCAAATTCATTCTATGAGGCCACCATCACCCTGATACCAAAACCAGACAAAGATGTCACAAAAAAAGAACACTACAGACCAATATCACTGATGAACATAGATGCAAAAATCCACAACAAAATAATAGCAAACAGAATCCAACAACATCTTAAAAGGATCATACACCATGATCAAGTGGGATTTATTGCAGGGATGCAAGAATTATTCAAAATATGCAAATCAATGTGATATACTATATTACGAAACTGAAGGATAAAAACCATATAATAATCTCAAGAGATGCAGAAAAAGCTTTCAACAAAATTCAACACCCATTTATGATAAAAACTCTCCAGAAAGTGGGCATATAGGGAACCTACCTGAACATAATACAGGCCATATATGAAAAACCCACAGCCAACATCGTTCGCAATGGTGAAAAACTGAAAGCATTTCCGCTAAGATCAGGAAGAAGACAGGGTTGCCCACTCTCACCACTGTTATTCAACATAGTTTTGGAAGTCCTAGCCACAGCAATCAGATAATAAAAAGAAATAAAAGGAATCCAAATTGGAAAAGAAGTAGTAAAACTGTCACTGTTTGCAGATGACATAGAGAATCCTAAAGATGCTACCAGAAAACCACTAGAGCTAATCAATGAATTTGGTAAAGTAACAGGATACAAAATTAATGCACAGAAATCTCTTGCATTCCTATACACTAATGATGAAAAATCTGAAAGAGAAATTAAGGAAACACTCTCATTTACTACTGCAACAGAAAGAATAAAATACCTAGAAATAAACCTTCCTAAGTAGACAAAAGACCTGTATGCAGAAAACTATGAGACATTGATGAAAGAAATTAAAGATGATACAAACAGATGGGAGAGATATACCATGTTCTTGGATTGGAAGAATCAACATTGTGAAAATGATTATACTACCCAAAGTAATCTACAGATTCAATGCAATCCCTAACAAGTTACCAATGGCATTTTTCACAGAACTAGAACAAAAAAATTTACAATTTGTATGGAAACACAGACACCGAATAGCCAAAGCAATCATGAGAAAGAAAAACGGAGCCGGAGGAATCAGGCTTCCAGACTTCAGACTATACTACAAAGCTACAGTAATCAAGACAGTATGGTACTAGCACAAAAGGATAGAAACCCCAGAGATAAACTGATGCACATATGGCCACCTTATCTTTGACAAAGGAGGCAAGAATATAAAATGGAGAAAAGACAACCTGTTTAATAAGTGGTGCTGGGAAAACTGGACAGCTACATGTAAAACAATGTAATTAGAACACTTCCTAACACTGTACACAAAAATAAACTCAAAATGGATTAAAGATCTAAATGTAAGTCCAGACACTATCAAACTCTTGGAAGAAAACATAGGCAGAACACTCTATGACATAAATCACAGCAAGATCCTTTTTGGCCCACCTCCTAGAGAAATAGAAATAAAAACAAAAATAAACAAATGGGACCTAATGAAACTTAAAAGCTTTTGCACAGCAAAGGAAACCATAAACAAGACAGAAAGACAACCCTCAGAATGGGAGAAAATATTTGCAAATGAAGCAACTGACAAAGGATTAATCTCCAAAATTTACAAGCAGCTCATGCAGCTCAATATCAAAAAAACAAACAACTCAATCCAAAAATGGGCAGAAGACCTAAATAGACATTTCTCCATAGAAGATATACAGATTGCCAACAAACACATGAAAGGATGCTCAACATCACTAATCATTAGAGAAATGCAAATCAACACCAAATTGAGGTACCATCTCACACTGGTCAGAATGGCCATCACGAAAAAATCTACAAACAATAAATGCTGGAGAGAGTGTGGAGAAAAGGGAACCCTTTTGCACTGTTGGTGGGAATGTAAATTGATACAGCCACTATGGAGAACAGTATGGAGGTTCCTTAAAAAATGAAAAATAGGGCTTCCCTGGTGGTGCAGTGGTTGAGAGTCTGCCTGCTGATGCAGGGGACGTGGCTTTGTGCCCCAGTCTGGGAGTATCCCGCGTGCCGCGAAGCAGCTGGGCCCATGGGCCGTGGCTGCTGGGCCTGCGCGCCCGGCGCCTGTGCTCCGCAGCAGGAGAGGCTGCAGCAGTGAGAGGCCCGCATACCACAAAAAGATAAAAAAACAACAAAAAAAAGAAAAATAGAACTACCATATGACCCAGCAATCCCACTCCTGGGCATATACCCTGAGAAAACCATAATTTAAAAAGAGACATGTCCCACAATGTTCATTGCAGTACTATTTACAATAGCCAGGATATGGAAGCAACCTAAGTATCCATCAACAGATGGATGGATAAAGAAGATGAGGCACATATTCATAATGGAATTATTTGGCCATAAAAAGAAACAAAACTGAGTTATTTGTAGTGAGGTGGATGGACCTAGAGTCTGTCATACAGAGTGACGTCAGAAAGAGAAAAACAAATACTGTAAGCTAAAACATACATATGGAATCTAAAAAAAAAAAAAAGGTTCTAATGAACCTAGGGGCAGGACAGGAATAAAGATGCAGATGTAGAGAATGGACTTGAGGACCTGGGGAGGGGGAAGGGTAAGCTGGGATGAAGTGAGAGAGTAGCACTGACATATATACAGTACCAAATGTAAAATAGATAGCTAGTGGGAAGCAGCCTCATAGCACAGGGAGATCAGCTCAGTGCTTTGTGACCACCTAGAGGGGTGGGATATGGAGGGTGGGAGGGAGATGCAAGAGGGAGGGGATATGGGGATATACATATGCATATAGCTGATTCATTTTGTTATACAGCAGAAACTAACACAGCATTGTAAAGCAATTATACTCCAATAAAGGTGTTAAAAAATAAAAATAAAATAAATAAAAACAATACTAACTTAAGGAAAAAAGAAAAACTTCTGTAGGCAAAAGAGAAAAGGCCACAACTAGAAACAAGAAAATTATAGAATATAAAAGCTCGCCACTAAAGGCAAACATTAAGTATATGTAGGAATTCCTCCAAACACAAAGCTAGTAGGGAGGTTAGTATACAAAAGTAGTAAAATCATCTGTATCCACAATAAACAGGTAAGGGATACATGAAACATGTAAAATATAATATCAAGAACAATAATTGTGAGGGGAGGAGAGTACAAATGCAGGGTTTTTAAAAAGCATTTGATATTAAGAGATCAGCAACTTAAAACAATCACAAATGTATATAGACTGCTATACAAAACCTCATGATAACTGCAAACCAAGTCTCTATAATAGATATGCACTTAAAAAAGTAAAATAAAAGGAATCCAAACATAACATTAAAGATAGTCAGCAAATCACAAGAGAACAAAAGAAGAAAAAAAAGACCTACAAAAAGAAATACAAAACAATTAACAAAATGGCAATAAAAACATACATATCGATTTTTACCTTAAATGTAAATGGACTAAATGCTCCAACCAAAAGACATAGGCTTGCTGAATGGATACAAATACAAGACCCATATATATGCTGCCTACAAGGGACTCACTTCAGATCTAGAGACACATACAGACTGGAAGTGAGGGGATGGAAAAAGGTATTCCATGCAAATGGAAATCAAAAGAAAGCCAGAGTAGCAATACTTATATCAGACAAAATAGTCTTTAAAGACTGTCACAAGAGACAAAGAAGGACACTACATAATGATCAAGGGATCAATCCAAGATGATATAATAATTGTAAACATATATGCACCCAACATAGGAGCACCTCAATATATAAGGCAAATAATAACAGGCATAAAAGGAGAAATTGACAGTAATACAATAATAGTGGGGGAGCTTAATACCCCATTTACATCAACAGACAGAAAATCAAAACCCTACAGAAAGCAGGCATACAGGGAACTTACCTCAACATAATAAAGGCCATATATGACAAACCCACAGCCAACATCGTTCTCAATGGTGAAAAACTGAAACCATTTCCACTAAGATGAAGAACAAGGCAAGGATGCCCACTCTCATCACTTTTATTCAACATAGTTTCGGAAGTCCTAGGCACAGTAATCAGAGAAGAAAAACAAATAAAAGGTATGCAGATTGGAAGGAAAGAAGTAAAACTGTCACTGTTTGCAGATGACATGATACGATACATAGAAAATCCTAAAGATGCCACCAGGAAACTACTAGAGCTCATCAATGAATTTAGTAAAGTTGCAGGACACAACATTAGTATACAGAAATCTGTTGCATTTCCATACACTAACAACAAAATGTCAGAAAGAGAAATTCAGGAAATGATTCCATTTACCATCTTATCAAAAAGAACATACCTAGGAATAAGCTTACTAAAGAGGCAAAATACCTGTGCTCTGAAAACTATAAGATGCTGATGAAAGAAACTGAAGACAAGACAAACTGATGGAAAGACATACTGTGTTCTTGGATTGGAAGAATTGGTATTATTAAAATGACCATACTACCCGAGGATATCTATAGATTCAATGCAATCCCTATCAAATTACCAATGGCATTTTTCACAGAACTAGAACAAATAATTTTAAAATTTGTATGGAAACACAAAGTACCCCAAATAGTTAAAACAATCTTGAGAAAGAAGAATGGAGCTGAAGGAATCATGCTCCCTGACTTCAGATTATACTACAAAGCTACAGTGATCAAAACACTTTGGTAAAAAAAAAAAAAAAAAAAAAAAAAACACTTTGGTAATGGCACAAAACAGACACATAGATCAATTGAACAGGGTAGAAAGCCCAAAAATATATCCACACACTTATGGTCAATTAATCTACGACAAAAGAGGCAAGACTATACAACGGAGAAAAGACAGTCTCTTTAATAAGTGGTGCTGGGGAAACTGGACAGCTACGTGTAAAAGAATGAAATTAGATCATTCTCTAACACAATACACAAAAATAAACTCAAAATGGCTTAAAGACCTACATGTAAGGATACTATAAAACTCCTAGAGGAAAACATACGCAGAACACATTTTGATGTAAACTGCAGCAATTTTATTTGGATCTGTCCCCTAGAGTAATGGAAATGGAAACAAAAATAAAGAAACTGGACCTAATTAAGCTTAAAAGCTTTTGCACAGCAAAGGAAACCATAAACAAAATGAAAAGACAGCCTACGAATGGGAGAAAATATTTGCAAATGATTCAACCAACACGGGATTAACTTCGAAAATATACAAACAGCTCATACAACTCAATATCAAAATAACATACAAACCAATCAAAAGATGGGCAGAAGAACTGAATAGAAATTTTTCCAAAGAAGATATACAGGTGTCCAACAGGCACAGGAAAAGATGCGCAACATCACTAATTATTAGAGAAATACAAATCAAAACTACAATGAGGTATCACCTCACACCAGTCAGAATGGCCATCGTCAAAAAGTCTACAAATAATAAATGCTGGAGAGCATGTGGAGAAAAGGGAACCCTCCCACACTGTTAGTCAGAATATAAATTGGTGCAGCCATTATGGAGAACAGTATGGAGGTTTCTGAAAAAACGTGTTATCATATGATCTAGCAATTCCACTCCTGGGCATACATCTGGAAAACATGAAATTGCTGATTGAAAAGTTACTTGCACCCCACTGTTCATCGCAGCACTATTTACAATAACTAAGACATGGAAACAACCTAAATATCTGTTGACAGATGACTGGATAAAGAAGATGTGGTATATAATCACAATGGAATATTAGCCATAAAAAGGAATGAAATAATGCCATTTGCAGCAACATGGATGCACCTAGAGATTATCATACTAAGTGAAGTAAATCAGACAAAGATAAATATCATATGATATCACTTATATGTGGAATCTAAAAAATGATACAAACAAACTTGTTTACAAAACAGATATAAACTCGCAGACATAGAAAACAAACTTATGGCTACCAATGGAGAAGGTGGTTGGTGGTGGAGGGATAAATTAGGAGTTTGGGATTAATAGATGCACACTGTTAATACATATAAAATAGATAAGTAACAAGGTCCTACTGTACAGCACAGGGAAGTATATTCATTACCTTGTAATAACCTATGATAGAAAAGAATCTGAAAAAGAACATATGTGTATATATATATATATACACACACACACATATATATGTATGTATAAATGAATCACTTTTCTATACACCTGAAACTAACACAACATTGTAAATCAACTATACTTCAATTTAAAAAAATTTGCCAATTAGGACATACTAGTACACACCTCCACCAGTAAAAATGAAATAAAGTTATAGTACCACTAACAAAAAGAAAGAGAAAGAGGGACATTAGGAATCTGGAAAAGACATCAATAATAGGTACATTTTAATATCAAAGCAAGATGCTTAAATAAGCCATTAGTCCACTGGATTAAAAATGATGAAAAAAATGCTTTAAAAAATATTCATAAGGTCACTGAACTAATACATTATATTTGCAAAATGCTATGGCACATTTTATTGGCCTCTTGCTCAAGCTAATTACTACTATAACTTTTAATATAGATATTACTCTTAAGCTTTAAAATAACAATTTATGAGAGACCTGAAGAACACTTTACCCACTTTCATATTTTTAGCTTGGCCCAAGGAGGAGAGGAGTTTTGCACTCCTTCACAGTGTTTCTATTGATTTTTTTTTTTTTTTTTGTGGTACATGGGCCTCTCACTGTTGTGGCCTCTCCCGTTGTGGAGCACAGGCTCCGGACTTGTAGGCTCAGCGGCCATGGCTCACGGGCCCAGCCGCTCCGCGGCATGTGAGATCTTCCCAGACTGGGGCATGAACCCGTGTCCCCTGCATCGGCAGGTGGACTCTCAACCACTGCACCACCAGGGAAGCCCTCTATTGATATTTTATCTTATACTAAATTCACCCCATAGGATAAGGAAACATAATTTGATTAGTCAGATAGCCATATTTTATTTGTAGGTGCTTTTTGTGCCTAAATGCATTAAGGCAAGTGCAAAACTTAGTCTAAAAATTTGGAAAATTAATATAAAAAATGTTTTTAAATAAATTAACTCTTACTTTCCACTCTCCTTCTAGGCATGAACAATTTCACTGGAAGATATAAACAACAAAAGTTACACAGCAGAAAAAAATTTTATGATGCTGAAAGTATGCATGCACGGAAAAACCAAATAATATCTAAATGCAAGAAAAAGAAAATCTAAAAAAAGGAAAATATAGTTGAATGTCTCTGTATTCCATTACCAAAGTATTACAGAAAAAAAGTGGACAATAATAACTGTGGTGCTCAATCAGGAGAATTCTGCTTCTGGTAACACAGACACTAGTAATTTTTAAAAGCTCTCTGTTTCAAAACATCTAGAATGCTTACTAATATACAACGAACATATTTTTAAATGCATTTTTGAGCTCATAACAAATAAGAATGACCTAAAAAAAATAATGATGGCAAGCACACTTAGTACTTACTATGTATCATGCAGTGTTCCATGTCATTTATATTAACTAAGTTATTCCTCACAACAATCCTATGAGGCATGTATTATTATCCTTCCCATTTTTACTGATGAAGATGCTAAGTCACAGAAAGCTCATCCAAAGCCACACAGCCAATAAGCGGCAGATTCAAACCCAGGCAACTGGCTCCAAAATCACGCTCACAAGCCACCCTGGAGTTACTATTGCTGTTATTACTATTGTTTCTCATAGAATTAATTATTGTATTTATTGAGCATGTACTATGCTTTTAACTGTAGAGAGGACCCAAAGAAATAAAAGACATAGTTCTGATCCTCAAGAAAAAAAATGCCGCAATGAAGTTTAAAGCAGATGAAGTAAGGTAGATAGAATTCTTCAACACCTACCTTGAATTTTCAATCAATAGAATAACATGACACGATCAACTTTATCTTCATTTGAACAAAGGAAACACAATTGTGTGTGTGTGTTTGAAAACCTAACAGTCCAGAGAGAGGCAGCCCAGAGCACATCCACATTTTCTGTCTCGGGGTCCAACTTCACTAATCTCCATCTTACTATCCTATCACCAGTGAGTGGTTAGGAGTAGATAGTGGAAGGGGAGGACAAGCCCATTATTTTTTTTTTCACTGTAACAAAACACACTTTATTCTCCTCATTCTATGAATCATCTAATAGAGCAGTGTTTATCAGAGCATGGTCCACGGACCACCTATATTAGAACCACCACAGGGGCTGTCAGACATGCAAACTCCTGGACCCCAACCCAGACCCAATGATTCTGACCTCTTAGGAGGGGACCCAGGAATATGGGTAAGGAAGCCCAGTTTCAAGGCTGATTTTTATTTTGTCTTCACATCCTACACTCCCAGGTCTACGTGAAGGGTTCACTATAAAACAAGGCAGACTAGAAGGACCAGGCTTGGAGGATGGGCTTCTGGCAAGCTGGGCCACGCCCCAGCCATCAGAACCCTGCCTCCTCCTCTGCCCGCAGCTCTTGGCAGGAGCACTCTGACTCCCACGTGCCACCAGAAAAACAGCATTTGTCATCACGGTCAGGGAAGAGCTGTCACACATAGAGGCGACATATGACAACTCGAGAATACCTATGGGCTCAAGGCTGGACGAGCGCTCTCTCTGGGTGAGAACCAGTAGAGACAGAAAACGATCAACAAAAGAGCTCTCTTGGAACAAAATTAGAGATAGCTTCTTATGGCAATCAATCCATTAGCCCATATACACATCACTTAAAAAACAAACAAACAAACAAACGAGCCTGAAGAAAATTAGGCAGTAAACTTGGAAGACATGAGCCCTTCCTAACATCACGCTAAGTGGTTCAAACAGCTTCAGCGGGTGCTGCCAGCTCTGGTTCCCAGAGCTGAAAGGGCAGCCATGTCTACTTTTAAACCATTTAATTACGCCAGATGATCAAATGCTTTTTGTCTTTTACATGTCATATCTCAAACCCTCAGATCCCCTCACTGGCTGCGAGACAAAGCCACTGAGCTTCCATATTGGGAACCAGTAAATTTAACTTGTGGCTGAAGTTCCCCACATCAATTTTGATTGCTGTCACTTTAGGAGATTTGGAAGACTCAGAGGCTGTGTGAAAACTCTTCTTTAAACGGCTAGGCAGAGAAGCCACGCTTAAGGTCTGCTTGCCCTTCAGGTCCCCTGGGTCTTTATGATGATCCCGCCAGTGGTTCAGGTGGAACTGAAGTGGGGGTGGGACATTTCTATCTTGACGACCTTCTCAAGGGTCTCTTTCTCTGAGCCCTTGGTCTGAGAGCCCCGAAGTTCCACCACATGCGTTATATAAAGGCCACATCTTTGAGGTAGCGGTTTGTCCCCTCTGAGGCCTTCCTGGTGGGACTTGGTTGTGCCGTGCACAAGAACTCCTGCGGAGGAAGTGGCTTCTTGTATTTGTAAGGTGTTTCCAACCAGCTGTTCTCAGGCCAGGTCACAAGTGATATTCTGCCTCGCTGACTTGGTGACTCAGGAGTCCCTGCCTGACCCTGCTCAAGTGCAGTAAACAGGAAACCAGGTAAGGTCTCAGATGCTTTTTTTTTTTTTCTTTTAATTAAGGAGACATTTAAACATAGCTGACTGTTACCCACCAGTTGGTGCTTGTGGTTTTGGTAACTCCAGGGGGAGAAAGTCTCAGTGCCTGCTGGTCAGTGGGTGGATATAACCTTTTTACAACAAATCACCAAAAAGAAGTGCCTGGTTCATCTTGCTCCTCCAATTAAAGCCATGACAGCATGTAAGCCTAATACAGAGATTGTATGGTGTGGAAAAGTGCTTTATTTCACCAAGAGCCGGGCTCAAATCTCTGAGACCATGTGAAGCTGAGGTGAGGTGGGCTTTGCCCCTCAGGAAAGGTGTGCCAAAAGCATGAGGCCTTTCCCTGGCTCACTGAGTCCTCAGGGCCTCCCTCCCCCCGTTGAGGCTGCGTTGTGGAGTCTGAACTCCTCATGAATGCTGTTGGAGAGAAAGGCGTAGCTAGGGCTCTGCCCTCTCCTCTGACAAACCAGGAAAGCCACAACCCCACCAGAAGCAGAGAAGGAAATTAAGAAGCAGAAACTCATATTCCATCTTAGACGGTGTTGCAAGGCATCCTGTGACCCCGACCATAATATATGAGAAGAGCTATAAATGGAGCAAAGCCCCTTGGCGGCACAGGAAGACCTGAGGGAAGAAGTGTCCATCTGCAGGTCTCAGACAAGCCTGGAAGAGCAGAGTCCTCTCACACACCCCAAAGGGCTCAACTGCCCATCCTGTTTGAATCAGAGGCACTAGGGTACATCAGCGGGTGGTGGGAGCTTCCCTGGCATCTGTTTGATACCAGCAAGTGGCAGAGGTGTGAGGCCAATGGAGGAGCACACAAAAATCATCTTTGAAAGACGCAATTTGTTGGAGAGGTTGGGGAAGAGAGACTCCAACAGTGCACAGCCTTGTAAACTGTTGATTTCTCACGTACAGGACTCTGTGATCTCGAAGACTATTTCTGCTCGTCTGAAAACCAGACTGGCTTGCCCTTGGGAATCTCCTTCAAAGGGCTGGTCCAAGAAGAACTAGCCTCACTGAAAGATAAGGAATAATTTTAAAAAGAATGAGTACAGGATCTATACAAACATGTCACAAGCAAAACATGAGGAAAGGAGTAAGAAAAACAAATGTTAAGAGACAGCAGAAATATGTGGCCACGAGGTAGGTGAAAATTATGACATCACCGTGAATTCAAAAAAATGTTACAGGTTGATTTAAGATCTCAAAGCAGAAACATAAGAGTTCAGGGAAGAACCGGCTGTAATAATAATAATAATTATTATTATTAATAATATTACCACCATCATCATCATCTCCTTTTGCTAATTTACAAAGAGACCTTAAAATATGCCCATAGAGGTTGAGAGTGCTTTTATGTATTAACTTATCAGTCCTTATGACAGCCCTGTAAGGGAGATGCTCTTATCTTACTCAATTTAATATGAGGTAACCAAAAGTCAAGTAACTGAACAAGAGTCACGTTCTGGCAGGTGGGATCAAACTCTGACTTCAACCCTCACTTTTAATCACTAGACTGTCCCCAGGAGCTGGGAGAGTCCAGGGAGGACACAAAGAGAAATTAAACCTGCATTGCAATAAGCACAAAAAGGAATAAACACTGATGAAAATGTAAGAAGGACACAAAGGAAAAGATTGAAAAGCAAGCAAAATGAGTTGGAAATGAAAAGAATAATATGAAAATAATAGAGACATCAGTCCAAAGAGATCCACAAATAGTATCTCCATTGAAAAGAACCAAGCAAATAGAAGAAAATACTCATTATTCAAGAATATTTCCAGAAATAAAAAAGACTTGTATGAAAAGGTATATCATGTGCCAAGAAAAACTGATACACTAAGCATCAAATCATAGTAAAGTAACTAGACTTCAAAGATAAAGAAAGAATCCTGCGAGCATTCTAACCAAGAGGAAAATTTGCCTATAAGGGGAAAAACATCAGGCTAATTTAACTTCTCCACAGGAATGGTCAACACTTTTTCAAATCATGGAAGGAAAATGTGAGGAATCCAAGAATTTTATACTCAGCAAATATGTTGATCAAGTATAAAAGCAGAAGACACACATTTTCAAAAATGTAAGACCAGCAGCAATGTTTTTTTTTTAACATCTTTATTGGAGTATGATTGCTTTATAACAAAGTGAACCAGCTATACATATACGTATGTCCCCATGTCTCCTCCCTCTTGCATCTCCCTCCCACCCTCCCTATCCCACCCTTCTAGGTGGTCACAAAGCACTGAGCTGATCTTCCTGTGCTATGCGGCTGTTTCCCACTAGCTATCTATTTCACATTTTGTAGTATATATAAGTCCATGCCACTCTCTCACTTCGTCCCAGCTTACCCTTCCCCATCCCCATGTCTTCAAGTCCATTCTCTACAAGACCAGAAGCAATGTTGACCACTTTTTGAAGAAACTACAAGGCAAATTTTTGTCAACCAAGAGATCAGGGGAGAAACCCTGGCAAAAAGAATGGTGGTGAGGGACTTCCCTGGTGGTCCAGTGGGTAAGACTCTACATTCCCAATGCAGGGGGTCTGTGTTCGATCCCTGGTCAGGGAGCTAGATCCTGCATGCATGCTGCAACTAAGAAGTCCACAAGCTGCAACTCAAAGATCCCACATGCAACAACTAAGACCCAGTGCAGCCAAAATAAATAAATAAATAAAATAAGACAAATATTTAAAAAAAAGAATGGTGGTGAGCATTGAACCCATATAGCTGTAGGACTAAGAATTAGAGCATTTGTGGAAATTATAGTTGTTAATACAGAATGCAAGCATCATACACTATTTCAATGTAGAAATAATATATTTCACCAAGATTCTGGAAGGAAAAAAGAAAGCAAACACACTGATTTCCAAACATTTTAGAGCTGGATGTCAAATAATACTTTTTAAAGAAGTTAAGTGATGGTATATATAAATATACATAAATTAATCATAAATAATTAGAACTATTGAATAGTTTCCAAGATATATTAAGCAGAGAAAAAGCAAGTCAGAACAATATGTACAGTATACTAAATACCATCTATAGGGTAGGGAATATGTGATATATATAAACATATTCTTATAGGTACCAAGCTTATCTCGCAAAGAATATACACAAAATTGTTAATAATGTTTACTCAGTGGGAGGAAGGGGATCTGCTTGGTTAGGTTACAGGTTCAGAGGGAGACTAACTTTTCACTCTTCAGAATTTCATACCATGTGCTTACACTAGCTCATCAGTAAGTTATTTTTAACCCAGGCTTTGATACATCTTTATAAGCCTCAAGTTCACACCATTTTTTCTTTATTTTTCTGGGTTGTTCCATCTTGGCATATTTAGCCTGGCTCTGAGCTCCCCTTGCTGGTCTCCAGGTTATCATGCTAAGTCTGTCTGAAGAGACACATACTAGTCTCTTCTCATCATAGAACGTTTAAGGCCCTGGTGAGAATCACCTTTTTTTAAAAAGATGTCCTCCCTAGTCCTCATCCCTACTTCACCCCACCACCTCACCTCTGGCCTCCTGCCAGGTACCCTTTGCCTTGATATAAAAGTCTCTCCTCTCTGACTTCTGAGAGGAATGTGCACAACTGGTGAGAGAAAAGCTTGTCATCCAAGAAGGCTGGGGAAAATCTGAGGCCCACAAAGAGGGTCAATAAAAGTGGCTGTCTTTTTTTCTCTGCAGACAACCTGCAACCCACTGAGGCAGGAACAACCTACACAAAGGACTTGGGTTGTAAACAGTGGCCGCTTTCTTTATTACTGAGTCTAAGGGCTCACTAGAAGCCTCAGACTGAGACAGGAGAAGAGTAGGCTGGTGAATCACTCCAAATCACTGCATTTCTATGTGCCTTGCAGAATTCTGGATTTTCTGAATGGTCCGGATGAGTCAGCAGCTGCTGTGTCAAATACTGGTAATCAGTATCGGGTGTTTGGTCCCCTCTCATCTTTGTAAACGCATGCATCTGGATGCATCCATGCAACCTCCTGCCAGGTTGACCAGTTCCCCCAGTGGAGCATCTGGCTTCCTGCTGATGGCAACCTGGGGGTGGTGTTTTCTCCCACTGGAACTTTCCACCCAGGACAGAACCTATCTCAGTTCTGGGGTCTGGAGCCAAAATTGCCCTTGGCGTGAGGTTGCCAGGCTAAGCCACCTCCATGTCCAATAGCTCTCCTTTGGCTTTTTCCACTCTGGGGTCTCCTGGGCCCTTCCACGCCCTGGCATGCACCTGGCCTCTTCTCAATCACATCTCGGCTATCTGATGCCCCCCACCCTGGGAAACAATGTGGGGCAGGATCTGTGACTATGCTAATCACTGTGTAAAGTGCTTCATTTTTCCTACTTATTAGTAGTCCTATTATTGAGGACTACTAATGCCAGACACTGCACTAGGCATTTTACAAGTAATATTTCATAACAGCCTTTTGAAGCTGGTGTTGGAGGTTTAAAAAAGTTTCAGACATAGGCATATTTCTACATGACTCCAAATCTACAATTTGTTCAACTGGGTCACCATCTTATTCTACCTGCATAGTGATCCTATGAGGTACTTATTATTATCTGTATTTCTCCTACATCAATAAGCATGGTAGTTTTCCTGAATCTTAAGTGGGCTCCTGAATTGAAAAATCAAGAGCTTAGGTTTTAACTATACAACTATATACTTTTTCTCTTCCTTCTTTGTCTCTCCTTCAAAAACAGACAAGTGCTAAAGACACTGTAGAAGAAAGGATTGGCAGGTTTGTTGACTGCATGTAGAGGCACTGCTTCCTCTTTGGCCCTCTAAGATCTGGGGGACAAGGAGTGTTCTGGGGCCACTGGCCTAGAATTTGGATTTGGGAATGAGAATCTTTGGGCATAAATGAGACGAAAAGTTGTGAAGCTGTATATAATCTAAGTAGGGTCACTTTCTTTCTCCCATTTACATGACATTTTCTGAACCATTTCATAAGAATAAAATAGGTCTTTATAGATTCACATCGCCATTTAGGATGTGGACAGTCTTCAAAGGACTGGGATTTCTCATGTCTCTCTGACTTACTTTGAAAATATCCCACCTTGCAGGCCTGCTTCTGAAGTCCCCCACTCCCTACAGCACAACCTCCACAACTTCCTCAGGTCTTCCATAAACTGCAGAACGAGGCATGACCAGGGCAAAGAGGTGTTGAATATCTCAAGGTCCTGAGGCTCAGCATCATTGCTTAGTTGTTGACTGGACTCACGTCTTGAATTTCAGAGTTGTTACTGAAGCTGAGTCCTTACTATGGGCCGCAGGAGTTATGCCAGGCTTCAGCTTTATCCATATTCCTAAATTCCTATTGTGGTCTTATGACTCATACCCTCATCCCTTTCCAGGGCTGTGCCCCTGGCTTGTTCTTTTAAGTCCCCCTTCTAGGAAATGGGAGTATATAATTAACATATATTCAACCACAAGTCTGTAAAGACATTATCCCATTTTACCTCCATAGAAGGCTTAGTAATTGGCACAGAAGGACTAAATAACTGCTTAAGGTCACACAAGTCCAGATCTTCCTGTTACCAGAGCTCTGTGCTTTCTACCACAACACATAGATAACCTGGGTTTTGTTCTTTTTGGTAAAGCAGACTTAAACACTAAATTCAAAGGTTACTTTACAGGCACAATTATCACTTAGGGTTCAACCAGCCATGATATTTTTTTAAAGACAGTCTTAGTGAGATGTAATTAACATGCCATAAAATTCATCCGTTTAGAGTGTACAATTCCATGATTTTAGTGTATTTTACAGAGTTGTGAACTATCACCATAATCTTAAAATATTTTAAATCACTCCAAAAAGTAACCCCACACCCATTAATAGTCACTTCCAATGCTCCCCATCCTCTGCTCGAGGTAACGACTAATCTACTTTCTCTACATATAGATTTACTTATTCCGGACATTTCATGTAAATGGAATCAAATGTGTTCTTTTGTGTCTGGCTTCTCTCACTTAGCATTATAATTTCTAGGTTCATCCATTTTGTATGTATCGGAATTTCACCCCTTTTTATTGCTGAATAATATTCTATTGCATGGGTATATCACATGTTTTTAACCAATCTTCAGTTCATGGACATTTGGATTGTCTCCACTTTGGGCTATTATGAATAATGCTGCTATGAACATTCATGTACAGGTGTTTGTGTAGACACGTGTTTTCAATTCTCTTGGGCATATACCTGTAAGTAGAATTGCTGGGTCTTATGGTAACTCTATGTTTGACATTTTGAGAAGCTGTCAGACTGTTTTCAAAGTGGCTGCACCATTTGACATTCCTGTTAGTATGAGGATTCTAGCCACGGGTTTTTAAAAAGTCACTTTGATAATCTGTTTCTTTATCCACAAAATGGAGCTGACAATATCCACCCCACCTAGTTCTGGCGAGGCTTGAAGAGCATCACGTATAAAGAGGGACTCTCTCTCTCAGGCTCTGGAATAGAGGAGGTGTCAGTAAATGGAGGCATTTGATTCCCAAGCAACGGGTATGGCTCATGTGCAGCAGCCATGAGTTTTGTGTGTTCAAGACTTTTTCAGGCTTCACTTTTTCTTTGGCTAAAGATGGTTTAATGGAAGCTCCTATCATATCAAGAAACGGAGATGCCTCAGTCACCTGAGAAGTGTTGATCGTGGAGGTCCACCCAGACTGGACTGATTGTCAGGACTTGAGGTAGCTCATGGGCCAGTTTTCTTCTCTAATATATTTGGGCAGCTAGGCAGCTGGGCTTCTTTGGTCTTTCTCTGTCACCGAGACACTGCATGAGCCCCAGTTGGTATGGCCTGAGTGGGTTCTTGGGTAACAGTGAGCTTCCTGTTGGTTTTATTCATTGGGAACGGTTTAGAAGCGAATTCTAGAGCTCTCAACTGTCTGGGAATGCCATGTATCTCCATACTCACTTCTGCCACCATTGGGCCTGGAGACCCACACCCACCAGAGCAGAAACCTGGGTGGGTGCTGCATCCCAGGTCCAGCACCCAAGTCTGTCATCTGCCTGAGGAGGCCCAGGGGGAGCCAGGTAGTTGGAATTCCTACCCATGGATCCAAGATTTAACAATGAAGACATGAAAATGATTCGTGGCACAGAATTGGACTAGCATTGCAAGTTGGCAAGGTACATATTTCATTTCCAGCAGCGTAGTTCAGCCAGACAACCTAGCACCGAGTTTGAACCTCTCCCAATCTGAGCAGCCTCAATCTGAACTCTTGTCTTTATCCCTTGAAATTCTTCTATGGCAGCTGCTCCCTGGTCCCCAGACTCTTGCTTTGAGTTGGCCCCTTGGTCCTCCCTTGGTTATGGCATGTGTGGAACATGGCTTGGAAGAAGCCCCAGTTGTATTTCTTCAGACATTTACATGGTGCTGTTATCATGTCTGACTTAGAGGCCAGAACTGTCCTAGGGGGCCTGGAGATCATCTCTGCACAGAGGCTTTCTAAAGGGCTGACAGGTGGGAGGATCAGAGGCCTCAGGAGACTGGGACCATGTCCAGTATTCCTCATCATTCATCAGTCAGAGGATGTGAAAGTTACACTAATTAAATCAGCAGATAATGACAGGATACTGGGGTCTTCCCAGGCCTGTAGAAGCATCTACTTCCTAGTGGCATAATCAGTGATATTAACACATTTGATGGAGACACAAGGGGAGATTAATCTGCAAGGGAACTCAGAAAAAGGGGTCCCCTGTGGAGGAATGGGCTGTGTGGTTCCCCAGAACAGAGGAGAGACAGCCTCAGAACTGGGACATCAGCATCTCAAATAGTGTCTTCTGAGCACTCCAGACACTGGGAAGGGACCGCCACTTTCTCGCCCAACCTCTCCCCTTGGTATCAACACATTGGCAGCCTGGCTTATCCATGGGCCACCTGTGACTCTACTTGCATTAAGTCATCATCACTGAGGGATTTCACTGAGGTTGCAAGAGAAGACTGATTGTAAAGCCAGAAGGACAACCACCAGCCTTTGGACCGTGGGTCTATTGGTGACAGGGCTGACAGCGACCTGCCCTGACAACACCCTACACCGGCCACAGGCTGTTTTTCTAACTCCGCCCACGGCCTTTGGAGGATATTCGACAGGATGATGAGCTGCGAGGCACGCTGGCATAAAGTGGGGCGACCAAGGAAGGCTGTCCCAAGGCATTTGGGGTTTTGCTTTCAAGCTGAGCAACATTTACTTCACGTGCTATCAGTCATTCCCATACTTTCTTATTTAATGGTGCTAACAACTCCCTGAGTTTCACGTTACTAACCTTACTTTGTAGATGAAGGGATTGAGATTCAGAAATGTGAAGTCACTTCCCCACAGTCATACTGCTGGTTAAAATAAGAGACTCATTTTTGACCTTCAGTGGAGGCCACTGTTGAAAGTCTGGAGTATCTGACTGCTGGCCCTGGTGCCTCCTGTCCATGCTCCTGACCTCCCCAATCCAAGACCTGCCCTGGAATTGTGCAGCTGCCGCCCTGCAGGGACAGAGGGGATTTCCACTCATGCCCAAGCCACTGGCTGAGCACTAAGCTGGCCAGTTCCTGCCTTGTTGGGACAGAAGTGGCCCCAGGCATTGTTCTCACAGGGCCCAGAATAGATGGGGCCTCCACGAGGAGAGATACGCAGCAGCTATTCTGGTATCGAGGCAAGGAATTCGTCTGCGAAGGCATCAGCTTCCCTGGGAAGGAAATGCACACTCCAAAGGCTCACTGCCAACAAATCCTCATCAGCACAAGGGGGAAGAAAGGCTGTTTCCACTCAGATCTCCGTGTGGGAAGGGAGGAAAGCAAACATCCTCTCCAGGAGGGAAGCTTGGGCCAAGTCTCCCTGTGCTGCGTTGTGGTCACAAGGCCCATGGGCCTTCAGCTCCGTTCTGAAACCGAGGACTATTCTTCTGGAGAGCCTAGCCCAGACTCTCATCTTTATCATCAAAAGGCCCAGTGACATGGTTTCTGGGTGGGGTCTCTGACACTGAGAGCCCATGATGTATCCCAGGACGTGGGGCCCACTCCTTGCAACACTGGGCTGGCCCTTCCTCTGCTCCAGTTCCTGGCCAGGGCAGGACCAGCCCAGTAGGAGCCCTGGGCTTCTATGAGTAAATGTAATTAGCTTATCGACTGAGCTGGCCTTGATAAAGTATAAATCTGTGCTCTACCTTGGGTCTTCCTTCCACGGCTCTGGATCATCACATGACTTTTCCACTCAAGCTCATTTTCATCATCCAAAATTAGTTTAATTATTCACAAACATTAAAAATCTAGTGCATCTAAATCAAAGCTCTACTCACTCATACATTTCACATCTTTGCCCCTGCCTGCCCCCCACAACTCCATACACACAAACACAGACACACACGCATGCCCCTTCCTGGCCCGGCTTGGTCTTGGAAGCCTGCAGTGGGGAAGGTCGCTTCCTTGTCCCTGTCTTACTCTCCCTGCTGCTGTTCTTTTGGACCTTTCAGGGTCTAGCCTAGAGGAAAAGCGGCCTCTGAAAAAAAGGGCACAGAATCCAAATGATGGGGTTATAATCTGGAGTCAGGGCATTCTTGGGGGATTATCCCAAATGTGGGATGCTTTTATGTATTTTTTGGGGGGATCTCCCATTTGCAGTGACTCACCATGGGCAATGCCTTCCCTAGCATGCTTTCTTCCACCTCCTGGTTCTCAGAAGCCCATCCGTCTGTTGGCATCCCCTCCTCGCTTCCTGCCTTCTCAGGCTGGTGCCATTCTTAGGGCCCATCGGAAGGCAGACACCACCTCACCTTGCCAAAGCCTTGCCTCTGGCTCAGCCACCTTCCATTTTCAAGGCAGGAATCAGTCTCGACATCCTCCCTAATTCCAGGGGACATGAATCAAGCTCCCCTCTAGAAAGATTTCCTCAAGGACCTCCTCACTTGCCCCCTCACTCACCTCACCCTCAACACCCCTAGATAGCTGGGGCTAAAGAAATCCTTCCTACCAGCCTTTTCAACTTCCTGAACTCCAAACCGGTTCTCCAGCATTCACCCATCATTACCTCCAGGCTACAGAGAAGAGAAGGCTGTGTGCTAGATGACCCCACACCTCACTCTAGAGGGTGGGGGTTTGAGCATCTATTGTTCTCAGTTTGGGGGCCTTAGGCAACACTCACAGACAGGAAGAGTCCTGTTTAACAACTGGTTAGACAAGAAAATGCCCAGGGAAACCGTATCACCCACAATGTCAGCCTTCATGTCCCGTCTGAAGGCTGGCAGATTGGCTGTGTCCTCTCACTGGTGGAATTCCCAGGCCTCATCCTGAACTTGTCTTTGCTTCCTGGATGGAGGTCGGTCTCCCTGAGAGCCTGGCATTTTCAGTTATGACCTCACTGTGGGAGAAAAGAGGAAATGGGGCTGAAATGCTTCCTAATCTAGCCCAAGCTGTCCTGGCCAGAGAACCGGTCAAGGTAAGGCAGGAGGGAAAGGGGTAGGACACAACCACTAGATAAATGAAGAAGGGGCCCAGTTATTGGGATGCGATAAAGACCAGCTGGAGCCAGCTGAAACCAAGAGAGAATAGTCCAGTCATTGATCTTTAGCTCATTATACCTTCATTGCAATATTAAACATCACTCCCCCTTATGCCATGACAGTTCTGAAATGGACCATAAAAGGCCAAAAAGTGGGCAGTGGCCTAGGTCCTGGGAAATCCCCACCCTTCCCTGGAATAGTAAGAATATTCCTCCCACTCGTTAGCATATGAAATTACTTAGCCCATAAAAACCAACAACCCCATGCCCCAGGGCAGCTCTCACTAAATAAACTAATTTCACTTTTCTTTGGCTCACTCTTGAATTCCTTCCTCCGTGAAGCCAAGGACCCTCACTTGCTGGTCTGTCCTAAGGACTCCTGTGGACCCCAGAACGTGATATTTCCCTTTCCTGTAACATCTTTTGTGGTGACCACGAAGGGACATCAAAAGGCATAATCTCAATCCGTCTACTGGGCTACGGCTCCCCTCCTCCATGGAGGATGGCTGGGACTTGGCCTGAATCATGAAAACCAAACAGCCCCTTAGGTGGTAGCAGATGGTGCCCATGGGATCTGGCAGAGACCAGCTCTCTGGCCGTGAAGGAGCCAGCCGAGCCCGAGGCTTGTCTCTGCGGGCTCTCTCTCCTCCTTTCCCATCTTCTGGTTATATAACTCTATCTCTTTGGAACTGAGAAGATCCACGAGACAACCACCCAGACTTCCAAATTAAGACCACAGCATATAACTGGTGACCTGATTCCCCTCTATGGCTCCTCGAACCTGATTCCCCTTCGTGACTCATTCCCAGTCTCAGTCCAATTCTGGGAACTGGAACTGTGTTAGGGGGCCCAAGTAGGGGGCCCAAGGAAGTCCTCGACTAGATGTGTGGCCTGGCCCTCCCTGAGTGCTTCTCGGGACTCACGGTCTCATTGCACCCCTGAGTAGAAGTCACAAGCGGTCACTCTCCTGACGGGGGTCACAAGCTTATATTCCCTAGCCTAGTTTGGATTTACAAAATCCATCACGCTGGATTTTCCCCTCCTCTACCTCCTCTCAACCCCTCCTAACTTCTTAGATGGTCTACTGGTCCTTGGGCTCCCTTGCCGACTTTGCCAACAGGTTGGGTGCTGCCTCTGTTTCATGGCTGTACAGAGGTATTCCTCTTCAGCCTCCCCTCAGGTCAAGACCTACCGTTCCCCTGAGTTCCCGGCTGGTTTTCACCTGGTTGGATGTTTGATCCGACACTGTTATGCTAAACATCATAAGGGTATCATCCTGAAGGGAACTTTTTCCTTGTTTGACTAACATCACATCCCCTTGTGGCATTCCAGCCCTATCCTTCGTCTCTATCTGCTTCTTTTCTTCTTTTGCAGGATGGTGAAGATTATTCTTTTAGCTGATTCAGGGCCTAGATCTCCTCCCTCCCTCTCTGAAGGATTTAGGCCTTGGGATTCTGTTTGCTTTTTCTCCTGCTGGCTCTTATTCCTCCCCTTAACTAACCTGGGGGCTATGCTTAGGCTTGCTGAACAGGCAGAGTTCAGGTGCTCACAGGGATCTCACTGCCGCCTTTGCCAAACAAACCCTTTTTTAAGGCCAGATGGCCACAAGCCCAGTTTGCCCTGCTTAATTAAACACCTCTTCTTCTGAATTCCCTACCCTGGAGTCAGGGGCCATCACAGATCCGGCCTATTATACTATCTTTTTAACTGCCATCAGAACTTAATTCCACAATACCCCCTTGAGGGGGTCCATCCACTGAAGTCCCGAGCTGTGCACTCCCATCTTATGTTTCTGGGATATCAGGGACACTAGGAGAGCACCAGGACAGTTAACTACCTTTTGGCCAGGATCTGTCAGACCCCTATCTTATCACAAAGTCCTAACCAAAAATAGCGTTGACTACAAGCACCCCGAAGGACTCCCCGTTAGAATGTACATTAGCTGACTGGGATAAATTTAGACAGGATGGCTTAAGAAAAAAGAAATTAATTTTCTTTTGCAATACTGCATGGCCCCAATACAAACTAGGGGACCAAGAGATCTGGCCAGAAAATGGGTCATTGAACTACAATAGCATCTCGCAGCTAGACCTATTTTGTAAAAGGGAAGGTAAATGGGGGGATGTCATGTACATCTAAATGTTCATGACCCTATTCCAAGATCCAGATCTAAAAAAATCCTGCTGCGTATGCCTGGCTCACAACCCCTTGCAAGTGCCTTCTTCCTCCACAGGAGCCCAGTGTTTTAGATGATCCCTTTATGTGTCCACCTCCTTGAGGTCCACAACTGGGAGCTCTTATCCCCCCCAGTTCTGAGGGGAGACAGTCTTCTGGACCATCTACCCCTAGTGCCTCATCTGGACTGCTGGAAATCCCACCACCTTCTCCCTCCAGCCCAGTCCCGTATCCTTCATTACCGGAGGTGAGTTCTGCCAGTACTACACAAAGTGAGGCTACCATTGGCCTCCCAATACCAAACTCTGTCCCTTAAGAGAAGTGCTGGCTGGTGACAGAAAAACAATCAGAGTCCATGTCCCTTTTCCTATGGCTGACCTAGTTACTTGCAAAGAGAAATTTGGACATTTTTCCAAGGACCTCAGTCAGTTTGTAGAGGAATTCACCAAGCTGACAATGTCCTATGAACTTACTTGGGATGACCTACAGGTCCTCCTTTCTACATGCTGCACCTTTGAAGAGAAAAGCTGGATCCTTGGTGCAGCCTGGGCATATGCCAACGAATTGCCAATGAGAAATCAAGGACATATAATCTACATTACAGGAGGGGATGACATCTCCAGCCAAGACCCCCTACTGGGACTTACAACAGGGAGGTAGAGGGCTTGAACACAAGAACCACATGATAACTTGTCTCATAGAAGGGATGAAAAGGTATGTTGTTAAGCCTGTTAATTATGACAAAGTCAGAAAAGTAAAAGTAACACGGGAAAAAATGACACTCCTGCCCTCTTCCAGGGCTGCCTGGAGGAAGCCTTTAGAAAATATACCAGTATTAATCCTGACATCTCAAAGGGCAAGTTCCAGTAAATACCCATTTTATCACTTAATCTGCCCCAGACATTAGGAGAAAATTACAGAAGGCAGCTATGGGACCCCAAAACCCCATGTATTAGCTCATGGACTTGGCCTTTGGAGTATTTAACAATAGAGATAAGGTTGAGAAAGCAAAAAGGATTCAGGAACAACGATAAAAGGCACAATTATTGGCGGCAGCCCTAGCCCCCGCACCACCTCAGGGTCACCCCCTCACTCCCTTGCACAAGCCCATGGTGGGGACAAGATCTAGAAAATCTGGATCAGAGCCACTGCCCCACTGAGAAGGGACCTGTTTTAAATGCAGCCATGAGGGCCACTGGAAGGATAAATGCCCCCTGTATGGAAAAAGTCCACCAGGACCCTGCCATATATGCAAATGAGATGGCCACTTGAAATGGGACTGGCCCCACGAAGAAAGGCCAGCTATGCCATAGTCAGCCTGTAGCAATTGTTGAGTCTGGAGCACTACCATCTAACACTTTTGCCCAAAAGGCCAAATGGATTGCCTTGATCAGAGCACTCCAGCTAGGAAAGGGATTAAGAATCAATATATAGAGAAAAGCAGCCCAGATGGCAGAGCAGAAAGACTCTGAGCTCACTTGCTCTCACAAGCACAGCAAAATCACAAATATCTGAAAAAACCACCATCAATGAAAAAAACTGGAGCCTACCAAAAAAGATCTAGAACTAAAGACATAAAGAAGGAACCACAACAAGATGGGTGGGAGGTGCAGACTTGCAATATAATCAAATCCCACACCCCCCAGGGGCAGGCAACCCACACGCTGGAAAATATATGGCAGAGGTTCTCCCACAGGAGTGAGACTTCTGATCCTCACAGCATGCTCCTCAGCCCAGGGGTCCAGCACGGGGAAGAGGAGTCCCCAGAGCATTTGGCTTTGAACGCCAGAGGAACTTAATTATAGGAGCCCCATAGGACTGGGGAAAATAGAGACTTCAACTTAAAGAGCACACAAATTCTCATGCACACTAGGACCAAGGGCAAAAGCAGTAATTTGATAGGAGCCTGGGCCAGACATACCTGTTGGTCTTAGAGAGTCTCCTGCAGAGGTGTGGGGGGCGTGACTGCAGCTCAATCTGGGGACATAGACACTGGTGTCAGACATACTGGGCAACATTCACCCATGTGAACACAGGGGCTGCCATCTTGGCTTGTTAGCACCAAGATCCTGGCCCCACCCAACAGCCCATAGGCACCAGTGCTGGGACGCCTCAGGCCAAACAATGAACTGGGAAGGGACACAGCCCCACCCATCAGCAGCCAGGCAGCCTAAAGACTAAAGAGCCCACAGCAACCTCTAGATATGCCCCTACATACAGCCCTGCCCACTGGAGGGCCAAGACGTAGCTCTACTCACTAGGGGACAGGAACCAGTCCTTCCCACCAGGAAGCCTGAACAAGCCTCTAGACCACCCTCACCCACCAGGGTGCAGTCACCAGGAGAAAACTATTATCCCACACTGCAGACCAGATGCTACACTAGGACTAGCTGGGCCCTGGCCTTGCCCACTAGCAGGAAAATGCAACCTTTGGGACACCTTGGGCCCCATACTCAACAGCCAACAAACGGTGTCCGGAATTGCCCCCCCCCGCCACTGCTCCCTCAACAATCTGAAATAAGCTCTGGGATCTCTGAGCCCCATAGCCAGACTCCAGGAACCAGTTCTACCTGCCAGTAGTCCAGCAGTAACCCCAGGATCTGGCTTCACCTGCCAGAGGGTAGGCAACAGCTCCAGAGTCTTTGGGACTCTGACTCCACCCACCAGTAAGCCAGCACTAGCCCCATGGTCCCCTAGGATTCTGCAACCAGCCATCTTATGACCATGCTGCACTGAACAGCAGGCAGCAGTACCCGCACAAGGCAGGGCCTGGCAACCAATAGGACTAGGGGCCAATCAAGGCTACCAGAATGCCCACAGTCAGCCCACCACAACAGAAGGACCCACACAGACTTCTTTGGGGGAACCCCTAGAGCGTATAGCTTGGGTGACGACAGGGGAGTACACTGCCGGGATGCATAGGATGCCTCCTAGAGAGGGCCAGTTATCCAAGATTAAGGAACGTAACTAATCTATCACATACATAAAATACAACTAGCAACTTAGACAAAATGAGGTGGTGGAGGAATATGTTCCAGATGAAGGAACAAAATAAAACCCCAGAAGAAGAACTAAGTGAAGTGGAGATAGGCAATCTACCCAAGAAAGTGTTCAGAGTAGTAATAAAGATGATCAAAGAACTTGAGAGGAGAATGGATGCACAGAAGGAGGAGTTACAAGTTGTTTTTTTGTTTTGTTTTGTTTTTTATGCTGTGGTTTTTATTTTATTGAGATATAATTGACACATAACATTAGTTTCAGGTGTACAACATGAATAGATACATGTCTATATTGTGAAATGATCATCAAAGTCTGGTAAACATCTATCACCATACATAGTTACAATTTTTTTCTCTTGTGATGAGAACTTTCAAGATTTGCTCTGTGACTTTTAACTATCTCTGCTGGGGCCACAACTTCTACCAGGAGTCTGACAGCTGAGTTATGACTTAAAATTCCAATTTTAATGGTTCTCCTCTCTTTCCCAGTGTGGAATGTGTTGAAAAAATAGGCCACGTTCCTCTGTCCAATGTCACATATAACTTCTTCCCTTGCTGACTAGGGGTTTCTAACCTTTTTCCAATGAGAACAGGGTGAGGAAGCCATGGTGATCAAAACAAGTTTTTAACAAAGCGTTAGAAAGCATGAAGAACAACCAGAGATGAAGAATATAAAAACTTTAATAAAAAATACAGTAGAAGAAATCAATAGTAGGCTAAATGATTCAGAAGACTGGATCAGTGAGCTGGAAGACAGAATAGTAGAAATCACTGCCACTAAACAGAAAAAAGAAAAAAGAATGAGGGCTTCCCTGGTGGCACAGTGGTTAGGGATCCACCTGCCAATGCAGGGGACACGGGTTCAAGCCCTGGTCTGGGAAGATCCCACATGCCGTGGAGCAACTAAGCCCGTGTGCCACAACTACTGAGCCTGTGCTCTAGAGCCTGTGAGCCACAACTACTGAAGCCCGTGCACCTAGAGCCCATGCTCTGCAACAAGAGAAGCCACTGCAATGAGAAGCCCGTGGACCGCAAAAAAGAGTAACCCCTGCTCACCACAATTAGAGAAAGCCTGCGTGCAGCAACGAAGACCCAATGTAGCCAAAAATAAATAAGTAAAATAAATAAATTAAATAAATAAATTTTAAAAAAAGAATGAAAAGAAATGAGGACAGTTTAAGAGACTGCCTAGTATAATATCAAGTGCACTAATATTCACATTATGGGGCCCCAGAAGGAGAAGAGCCAGGGAAAGGGCCTGAGAAAGTATTTGAAGAGATAATAGCTGAAAACTTCCCTAATCTGGGGAAAAAAAAAGAGTCACCCAAGTCCAGGAAGCACAGAGTCCCATACAGGATTAACCCAAAGAGGGACACACCAAGTTACATTGTAATCAAAATGAGAAAAATTAAAGATAAAGAGAGAATACTAAAAGCAGCACGGGGAAAGCAACAAATAATCTACAAGGAAACTCCCATAAGGCTATCAGCTGATTTTTCAGCAGAAGATCTGCAGGCCAGAAGGGAGTGGCATGATATATTTACAATGAAGAAAGGAAAAATATCAAGAAACAAGAATAGTCTATACTCATCAATCCTCTGATTCAGATTTCATGGTGAAATAAAAACTTAACAGACAAGCAAAAGCTAAAAGTATCCAGCACCACCAAACCAGCTCGACATCAAATTAGGAAATTATCTAGGCAAAAGAGAAAAGGCCACAACTAGAAATGAGAAAATTACAGACCGAAAAATCTTACCAGTTTAGGTAAACATACAATAAAGGTAGGAAACCATCCACACACAAAGCTAGTAGGGAGGTTAAAAGACAAAAGTAGTAAAATCGTCTGTATCCACAATAAGCAGTTAAGAGATACACAAAACAATTAAATGTAAAATATGATATCAAAAAGAGTAATCATGAGGGGAGAAGAGTACAAATGCAAGGTTTTAAAAAACATTTGAAATTAAGAAATCAGCAACTTAAAACAATTATGTATATATAGACTACTATACAAAAACCTCATGGTAAGTGCAAACCAAGACTATAATAGATATACACACAAAAAAGGAAAAGGAATCCAAACTTAACACTATAGATAGCA
Organism: Phocoena phocoena; assembly: GCF_963924675.1. Classification (NCBI taxonomy): domain Eukaryota; kingdom Metazoa; phylum Chordata; class Mammalia; order Artiodactyla; family Phocoenidae; genus Phocoena; species Phocoena phocoena. The sequence continues at coordinate 48,730,131 of NC_089221.1, forward strand.
AATCAAGAGAGAAGGGAACAAAAAAAGGAAGGGGGAAAAAAAAGACCTACAAAAAGAAATCCAAAACAATTAACAAAATGGCAATAGGGATATACATATTAATAATTACATTAAATGTAAATGGACTAAATGTTGCCTATGAGAGACTCACTTCAGATCTAGAGACACACACAGACTGAAAGTGAGGGGATGGAAAAAGATACTCCATGTGAATGGAAATCAAAAGAAAGCTGGAGCAGCAATACCTATATCAGACAAAGTAAGTCTTTAAAGTAAAGACTGGCACAAGAGACAAAGAAGGACACCACACAGTGATCAAGGGATCGATCCAAGAAGAGGATATAACAATTGTAAATATATTCAATATATGCACCCAACATAGAAGCACCTCAGTATATAAGGCAAATGTTAGCAGACATAAAAGGGGAAATTGACAGTAACACATCCGAAAGCAGCAGAATGCACATTCTTTTCAAGTGCACATGGAACATTCTTCAGGACAGATCACATGCTAGGCCACAAAATGAACATCAGTAAATTTAAGAAAATGAAAATCATATCAAGCATCTTTTCCAACCACAACACGATGAGTCTAGAAATCAACTACAATAAAAAAAACTGTAAAAAACGTCTAAAAAATATGCTCCTAAACAATAAATGGATCACTGACGAAATCAAAGAGGAAATTTTAAAATACTTAGAGATAAATGACAATGAAAACATGACAATCCAAAACCTATGGGGCACTGCAAAAGCAGTTCTAAGAGGGAAGTTTATAGAGATACACACTTACCTCAGAAAACAAGAAAAATCTCAACTAGACAACCTACCTTACACCTAAAACAACTAGAGAAAGAAGAACAAAATCCAAAGTTAACAGAAAGAAAGAAATCATAAATATCAGAGCAGAAACAATTCAAATAGAGACTAAAAAAAAGATCAATTAAAATAAAAGTTGATTCTTTGAAAAGATAAAAATGTTGATAAACCATCAGCCAGATTCATCAAGGAAAAAAAGGGAGAGGGCCCAAATAAAATCAGAAATGAAAATGGAGAAGTTGTAAAGGACACGACAGAAATATAAAGGATCATAAGAGACTATTATGAGCAACTTTACACCAATAAAATGGACAACCTAGAAGAAATGGACAAATTCTTAGAAAGACACAATCTCCCAAGATTGAATCAGGAAGAAATAAAAATACAAAGAGACTGATTACCAGTACTGAAATTGAATCAGTAATTTAAAAACTCCCAACTAACAAAGGTCCAGGACCAGATGGCTTCACAGGTGAATTCTACCAAACATTTAGAGAAGAGTTTAACATCTAACCTCCTCAAACTATTCCAAAAAATTGTAGAGGAAGGACCACTTCCAAACTTATTCTATGAGGCCACCATCACCCTGATATCAAAACCTTCAAAGATATCACACAAAAAGAAAATTACAGGCTAACATCACTGATGAACATTGATGCAAAAATCCTCAACAAAATACTAGCAAACTGAATCTAACAATACCTTGAAAGGATCATATATCATGATCAAGTGGGATTTATCCCAGAGATGCAAGGACTTTTCAATATCCACAAGTCACTCAATGTGATACACCACATCTACAAATTGAAGAATAAAAACCATATGATCATCTCAATAGATGCACAAAAGGTTTTGATAAAATTCAACATCCATTTATGATAAAAACTCTCCAGAAAGTGGGCATAGAGGGAGCATATCTCAACATAATGAGTTCCATATACAACAAGCCCACAGCTAACATCATACTCAAGAGTAAAAAGCTGAAACATTTCCTTTAAGATAAGGAAAAAAGCAAGTATTCCCACTCTCACCACTTTTATTCAACATAATTTTGGAATTCTTAGCCACAGCAATCAGAGAAGATAAACAAATGTATCCAATTGGAAGGGAAGAATTAAAATTGTCACTGTTGGCAGATGACATGACACTATACATAGGAAATCCTAAAGACTCCAACAGAAAACCACTAGAGCTCAATGAATTTGGTAAAGTTTCAGGATACAAAATTAATATACAGAAATCTGTTGCATTTCTAAACACTAACAATGACATACCCGAAAGAGAAATTAAGGAAACAATCCCATTTACCACTGCACCAAAAAGAATTTAATACCTAAGAATAAACCTACTTGAGGAGGCAAAAGATCTGTACTCTGAAAACTGTAAGATGCTGATGAAAGAAATTGAAAATGACATGAACAGATGGAAAGATATACCATGTTCTTGGATTGGGAGAATTAATATTGTTAAAATGACCATACTACCCAAGGCATTCTACAGATTCAATGCAATCACTATCAAATTACCAATAGCATTTTTCATAGAACTGGAACAAAATATTTTAAAATTTGCATGGAAACACAAAAGATTCCGAATAGCCAAAGCAGTCTTGGGAAAGAAGAACAGAGCCGGAGTCAGTTGGCTCCCTGACTTTCATACTACAAAGCTACAGTAATCAAAACAGTATGGTACTGGCACAAAAACTGACACACTCCCTCAATGGAACAGGATAGAAAGCCCAGAAATAAACCCACACATATATCATTAATTAATCTATGACAAAGGAGGCAAGAATGTACAATGGAGAAAAGATAGTCTCTTCAATAAGTGGTGTTGGGAAAACTGGACAGCTACATGTAAAAGAATGAAATTAGAACATTCTCTAATGCCATACAGAAAAATAACCTAAAAATGGATTAAAGATCTAAGTGTATGATCAGATACTATAAAACTCATAGAGGAAAACGCAGGCAGAGCACTCTGACATAAATTGCAGTAATATTTTTTTGGATCCGTCTCCTAGAGCAATGGAAATGAAAGCAAAAATAACAAATGGGACCTGATTAAACTTAAAAGCTTTTTCAAAGCATAGGAAACCATAAACAAAACAAGATGACAACCTACAGACTGGAATAAAATATTTGCAAACAATGCGACTGACAAGGGATTAATTTCCATATACAAACAGCTCATACAGCTCAATATAAAAAAAATACAAAACCGAACAACCCAGTCAAAAACTGGGGAGAAGACCTAAATAGACATTTGTCCAAAGATGACATCCAGATGGCTACAGGTACATGAAAAGATGCTCAACATAGCTAATTATAGGAGAAATGCAAGTCAAAACTACAATGGGGTATCACATCATATCAGTCAGAATGTCCATCATCAAAAAGTCTACAAGTAATCATTGCTGGAGAGGGTTTGGAGAAAAGTGAACCCTCCTACACTGTTGGTGGTATTGTAAGCTGACATAGCCACTGTGGAGAACAGTGTGGAGGTTGCTTAAAAAATAAAAATAGAAAATAAAATAAAATAAAAATAGAGTTACCATGTGATCCAGCAATCCCACTCCTGCACATATATCTGGAAAAGACGAAAACTCTAATTTGAAAAGATACATGCACCTCAATGTTCACAGCAGCAATATTTACTATAGCCAAGACATGGAAGTAACCTAAATGTCCAACAACAGATGAATGGATAAAGATATGTATACTATATATATTCAGTGGAATATTAATCAGCCATAAAAAGGGTGAAATAATGTTATTTGCAGCAAAATGGATAGACCTAGAGATTATTATACTAAGTGAAGTCAGAGAGAGAAAGACAAATATCATATGATATCACTCATATGTGGAACCAAAAAAATGATACAAATGAAATTACTTAGAAATCAGAAGCTGACTCACAGACATAGAAAATAAACTATGGTTACCAAAGGGGAAGGGGGGTGGGTGGGAGAAATTAGGAATTTGGGATTAACAGACACACACTACTATATATAAAATAAATAAATAACAAGGACCTACTGTATAGCACAGGGAACTATATTCAGTATCTTGTAATAACCTATAATATAAAAGAATATATATGTATATGTATAACTGAATTACATTTCTGTATACCTGAAACACTGTAAATGAACTATACTTCAATTAAATAAAAAAGAATTTTGTTAGGAATTGATGTTAAATTTTATCAAATGCCTTTTCAACATCTATTGACATGATCATACTTTTTCTTCTTTGTGTTATTAGCACAGTGAATTATGTTAATAAGTTTCCTAATATTTTAAAAAAAGAATCAATATATATTTACTGATTCCAAGTAAGGATTTCTAGTGCTACTTGCCCATGATGCCACACTGAAAGAAAGGGACTACTAATAGCTAAAGGGTCCCCTATAAAACACCAGTTAGAAATTCTAGAACTCCTGTAAGTGGTCCAGCTTCCAAAGGAAGCTGCAGTCATTCATTGTAGAGGTCACCAAAGGGTCAACACCTTTCTTATAAGGGGAAATGTCCTGGCTGACAAGGCCGCTAAGACTGCAGCCAAAGAACAGCCAGCCCTACAAGCTGCAGCTCTCATACCTGACACTCCACCCTTCCCAACTGTGCCATCTTTTATACCTGAAGAAATTGAGTGGACTAAATATAGGGGACTGGAAAGAGACCTCTCAGGATGGCAGACAGAAGATGACAAGCTTCTCACTGCTGGCGCTGAGCAATGGAACATAATTAAGCACTCCCACAAATTTTCCCACTGAGGGTGGGACTCCCTACTCAAACTGTTTACTCAAGTGTTCCTCGGTGAAGGAATGTCCCAAACTATTAAAAATGTCAACAGGGTTTCTAAGCTTTGTGCCCGCAGTGACCAGGAAGCCTCCACCCCTAACTTGGCCCATACAACATTGGTGAACCTATCCAGGGAAAGATTGGCAAATGGGCTTTACCCAGATGCCCCCATGTAGGGGATGAAAATACCTATTGGTATTCATAGACACTTTTATGGGGTGGATAGAAGCTTTCCCTGCTAGAACTGAAAAGGCAAGAGAAGTATCCAAATTTCTGCTTAAAGAGATAATTCCAAGATTCAGATTACCCAAAACTTACAGAGTGATAATGAACCTTCCTTCACTGCCAAGGTGACCCAATAGGTTTCCTCAGCTCTAGGTACTCACTACCACCTCTACTGCTCCTGGAGGCCCCATCCCTCAGGCAAGGTAGAAAAGCAAATCATGTTCTAGAAAGAACGCTGGCTAAACTATACCAAGAGACTTCAGAAACCTGGATCTCCCTGCTGCCTGTAGCCCTCTACAGACCAGGATGGCCCCAAAGGGAATTTTAAAACTTAGCCCCATTGAAATGACCTATGGAAGGCCCTTTTTGACTTCAGTTCTCTTGTTTGATGAGGAAACCCACCAACTGGTCTCCCACATTGAAGCCAAATTGAAAGGGCCCTCAAAGAATAAGGAAACAAAGAGCTGCCTACCCCCCACAAAAGAAAAGGTCGAAGTCTCCATCCAGTCAGGGCACTCTGTCCTACAAAAAACTTGGAAGGAAAGGTCCCCTGAAGACCAGCTACAACCAACATGGAAGGGACCATTATCAAGTGTTACTAAGTACCCAACTGCTGTCAAGCTACCAAGAACTTCTAGTTGGGTTCATCTGTCTAGAATAAAACGTGTAACTTATAAGTCCCAAAAGGAACCAGAAGACCTATGAGCCAGTGGAAGACCTCAGATACCTGTCCCAGAGAATAGGTGACTTCACCTGGCTGTGGTGGGTTGGCCTAGTCATCCTTGTGTTTTTAACTATCATGCTCTTATTCTGCTGCTTTTCAGAAGCCCCTCCCCCTTGTGAATATCTTCTTTGCCCCTGCTGGGTCTGAGAAAAAAAAGTAGTAATATGATGTCAAAAGCCATGATACTCCTAGTAGCACTTCTCACGATGGCCACGGCTCAGGGGGAATGGGAAAATAATGCTTTAGTAAACATATCTAAAAGAGTTGCCTAAGGAGAAAAACTAGTTAATTGTTGTTGGGTCTGCCTCAAAAACTCTGGCTCACAGCAATCATTTATAGGCACAAATAGGTACATGGATACCCCACCTCCCCTGCCACTGATAGAAGCGCCATGGGAAATACCCTCGCCAGGCCCTATACCTTGCCTGTGTTTAACTCTTTTTAAAAAGGTGACATACCTTTTCCCTTTTCCGTTAATCATGGCTACTTTTGTTATCCAGAAAACCAGTCAAGCTTCCAAGGCCACTACACCTCTTATGGTTCTTTTGGCTATGGTGAGCCGCTTTGGAACAATCTCTGGCTACCAGATGGTAATATCACTGCAGTGTTTTGGAACCCAGACCCACACTGCATTCCCATGAATGCCTCCACTCTGTGTGCTTATAATAAAATCCAGACTGAAGGTGCCTATGGGATAGGGATGAAATGGACTAAAAATTGGGCTAAAAACTGTCGGGCTCTATGGAAATGGTGGGTAAAATCTCTTATATCAGTATCTCATCTAAGCCAAGGGCATGGAATACTCCTGAACTTTACTATTTTGTATATGCTAATGGGCTCCTGTCCCCACATTGTGTTCACAACTTGTCCCTTCCATGGATCCAGACAGCTGCTTCCTTGTTAAATTCTTCTGTTCCCAGATCTCTTGCTGCACCTTCAGGATATGGCTGGATATGTGGCACTACCCAGAATGAGGGCCCAAAGACAAGTGCACCCCAGGGGAAATTTGGCCCCTATGTAAATGCTTATTCTTATACCAATGTGTGGCACTGGGGAGCCTGTACATTAGAACATTTGGTCCCACTCACAGTCACAATACATAATGATACTCAATATCATCCCAGGAGGGCCACTGGATTAATATTGGCAAGAATAGGACTGGCAGGGGACTGTCAGCTCCATGGGGTGGCTTTGCCTACCACGAGGTAACCCTAGAAAATCTAACCAACACTTTAAAGAGCTTAGCATTGACCACGGGAGATGCCCTAAAAAGACTTTCAACTTCTTTAAACTCATTGGCCAATGTGGTCATGGACAATAGATTGGCCTTGGATTGTTTGCAGGGTTGCATTTGTACAGTCATAAACGAAACCTACTGTACCTATGTCAATAAGTCAGGCCAGACCAAGATGGACAACAAAAAGATTTATGAACAAGCATCGTGGTTACACTGCTACAACAAGGTCAGACCCTAATACCATCTGGTCCGCCATTAAGAGCACCTTCCCTAGCCTTACTTGGTTCCTGCCCCTCCTGGGCCAGTAATGATCACACTCCTATTCCTCCTCTTTAGACCCTGTGTCTTTAACCTCTTGGTAGTTTGTGTCTTCCAGGTTACAACAGTTCCACGTCAAAATGATGGCTATGTGAGTACTCCAGCCCATACTGCCCTCCGAATTAAAACAAGAAGCTGTCCTGCCCCTGGGATTCCTAGACCAGGCATCCAGAGATATTTACTCCCTGACAGGCAGGGTCAATACCCCCTACTCATCCCTGAAGCAGCTACAGAAGATGGAGTGTCGCCCCTCTGCTTCTCATAAGAATATGAGAGTAAAACCTCTGAGGAGGGAATGAATCAGGGGGGAAAGGGGCAGGACACAGCTGCTAGATAAATGAAGCGGGGGCTCAGTTGTTGGGACGCGATAAAGACCGGCTGGAACCAGCTGAAACCAAGGTGGCTTTGAGAATAGTCTGGTCATTATACTTTCATTGTAATACTAAAAATCACTCCCCCTTATGCCACGACAGTTCCGAGGCGGACAATAAAAGGCCAAAAAATGGGCAGTGGCCCACTTCCTGGGAAATTTCCTCTCTTGCCTGAAACAGCAAGAATATTCCTCCCACCTGTTAGCAGTATGAAATTAGCCCATAAAAACCAACAACCCAATTCCCTGGGGCCACTCTTACTTTCTGAGATGGTCCCCATTCTGCCTATGGAGTGTGTATCCCTCTGAATAAACCTGCTTTCACTTTTCTTTGGCTTGCTCTTGAAATATTTCCTGGGCGAAGCCAAGGACCCTCACTTGGTGGTCTGTCTTAAGGACACCTGTGGGTTCCAGGACATGACATTTCCCTCTCCTGCAACGAAGGTCAGTGCCTCAATTTGAGGGTTGTGAAATCTGGAGGGAGGATGCAAGGTAGGTGTCTGTCTTTGTCGTCTTTTGCTCAGGGTTGGAGTTTTTGGATTCGTTTTGGCTGAATGACTCACCAGCTGGCAGACCTTGGCAAATGCCTTAAGGGCTTCACCTGTAAGATGGAGCTGGGAACAAGTCTGAGAGCTCTACCAGCAACAAAGTTAAAGCGAAGTAGATAGGAGTAGGAAGAGGTGGCTTGTTGCCGGGTTTCTTCAGCGTGTCATGGGCCCAAAGTGTGTTGGCACCTCCATGCGCTAGAAAGCTGTCTCAGAGCAGGCCTGATGGCGCCACTCTGAGCCCCAGTTTGCTCTTCCTCTGGCATTCCCAATCCTGGAAACAGAATCCAGCAGGGCCCCGACTTCTCCCCACTCACCCATGACAACAAGTCATACAAAATCCGCGGATTCTACCTCCCAAATTTACATTGAATTGGCTCATCCTCTCTTTTGCTTTGCCCAGAAAAGACTTACGTTATCTCTTGGCTGGAGTCTTCATCTTTCTGACGGTTGGCTTAAACCCTTCTTTGTCACCGACCTTCCTGAGTCAATCCCCAACAAGAGTCCTCCTTCCTGGTATCCTTCAAGCACATAACGAGACCAAATTTGGTTCAGGAGCAAAGGAAAGCTTTCTTCTTTGATCAGAGAATGGAGAAGTGTGTGCTCCGGCTCTAAATACTCTGCACACGTTCCCCATGCTCTCTCCAAAAGCCCGTGGGTGGGGCTACTTTATTCGAGTCTCCTCAGCGAGGAGGGGGCAGGGTTCTCCTGAGGCGGGTGCCGCTGTGCGGTCACGCTCTAGATCACAATGCCGCGTGCAGCGTCTCTGCACACGGCCTGCTGCTGCCATCTTGGATTGAGTGTCCTGAGCTGCTCTTTGCTTCGCTGCGCTACCGGGAGCTGAGATGCCCGCACTAGGAGCCCTGGCCCCAGGTGCCTGGGGCAAGGCATCTACTTGCAGCCCCTTATGGGGAAGTGAACCGAGACTAAGCGCAAAGGATTAAAAAAAGGTAAGACTTTATTTCATTACCCAGTTTCTATTTTTATTTCCTGGGAATTATTAATGGACTTTGCCGGTGACAAATCCCTCCTCTGCTTGTCCTGCTTCTCATTCTCGAGGGGTGCTGAGGGGCCGCAGCGGTGGTCTGTCTTATGTAACTGCTTCTTGCTGAGTTTGGGCGTCATCATAACCTCGGGTAGAGGACCAGAACTTCTCCCTAGCCACTTTTAGATATGTTTGATTGTCACCAGGCCTTGGCCCTAACTGTTCATATTCCTGAGTGGCCGCCATTTGTCTAACCTTTTGGAGACAAAGGACATAAGACAATTTAAGATACATGGCCCAGATGTCGGCGAGAGAACGATGGTTATTAAGGGGCACAGGAAAGTAGAAACCAAATGACGCTGGGGAGGGCCTGTTTTACCCTGCGCCACATTTGTTCGGCAAGGTCAGACTGGCTGGCTTCTGTTAGCCAAGTTGCTTTTTCTAGTAGCCTGTCTGCACTTACTCCAGTCAGGCCACTTGCATTGACATAAAAGCAAATTGACACGTTGGCCAGTGCACAGACCCCTCCCTGATCAGCTAACATAATGTAGGGCAATTCGGTTGTCTAGGACCATACTGGCCAGTGAGTCAACTGATTATTGTATGGGGTTTAAAGGTTTGGTTTGCTTCACATGTCAAGTTGTTTTCTAACAGTTTGAAGCCGAGGCCAGTCTCAGTGGATACTGTCACCACCGTGGCTACTACCTTTTTTAGGGTGACAGTGTTATATGCAGTTCCCCCGGCCAGGGTCACTAGTACTCCAGTGAGTGCAGTGACTCCTGTGATGAGTAGTCTTGTGGCTCTTTTGGAGTGTTATGGCTTCTTCGTGTGGGTAGTGGGTCAATTGTAAGCTCCAACTAAGATTGGATGTGGTCCCACAGTTCTCATGGTGATACAGCCCCTCACCTTAGTACTGCCTAAGCATTGGATGCCCAGCCCCTCTTTGAGTTTGAGGGCATACCCAAGAACGTGTATCCTCTTTGTAAGCACAGCGACCCTGTGCCATTGGCTTGAGTCCTCGAAGGGTCAGTGCTCTGGTGTTTCATCTACTTAAGTATCTCTAGGACTCCATTGGGGCACCCAGGTACCAAACTCAACTGTTTTCCCCTGTTGGATCACCTGATTCACATATTGTTCGTGCTGTTGGTCCATAAGTGTCTCAAGTGGGATCAGCTGCTTCAACTTGTTTATCCCCAGCTGGGAGGAAGGTAGTATTTAGTAGTTCCCCCTTGGTTATTGAGTTTCCTCTTAAAAATGTCTGATGCTCCTTTCCTGTTTCAGTTTGGGCATGACAGATCCAACAGTCAGTGAATTTCCATTGTCCTAAATATCTCTGGTCACATTGTAGAAGAAATTTGTTTGCCATGGGGCGACAGTGGGGGTGAACATTTTAATGCCCAAGATGGGAAAAGTATAAAGGAAGTATAGGGCACTCATTTTGTCCTGGGGGCACAAAGAAGACTCAGCACATGGCAGCAGTTACCATGGTATCTGCTGGTTTTCTGGGGTTTTAGGTACACATAATTTCCAGGCCAGAAGGGGTGTAGGGCCAGGTCAGTGGGTGCGGGCAGCGCCTGATTACCTATTCTGTGAGAGCTTTCATGGTTTCTCCCTCCTGGAGGGCATACTTGAGTTGTTCCATTTTAAGGGGGTTAAGGTATCCCTTTTCTTGGGCTTAGGGAATGGGCCTACCATACATGAGTTCAAACGCGCTTAACTTTAATTTATCCCTTGGGGTAATCGGAAGTAACTTAATCCAGTTTTCTTGAGTTTCCTTACATAGCTTGGCGAAGGCCCCTTTCAAGGTTTGATTGAATCTCTACTTTTCCTGATGATTGGGGTCTCCAGGCTAAGTACAAGGTCCGTTTTATGCCCAGGGTACTCGTTCACTTGAGACACAAATGCTGGACCGTTATCACTTTGTCGGGATTCTGGGAGTCCAAACCGCAAGATTATTTCTTTTTTTTTTTTTTTTTTTTTTATGCGTTACGCGGGCCTCTCACTGTTGTGGCCTCTCCCGTTGCGGAGGACAGGCTCCGGACGCGCAGGCCCAGCGGCCATGGCTCACGGGCCCAGCCGCTCCGCGGCATGTGGGATCTTCCCAGACCGGGGCACGAACCCGTGTCCCCTGCATCGGCAGGCGGACTCTCAACCACTGCGCCACCAGGGAAGCCCAAGATTATTTCTTTTAGTAATGCCTTAGCCGCTCCAGCTGCCATTTCAGTTCTATCAGGGAATGCTTCTATCCACCCAGAAAATGTGTCTACTAGCACCAAGAGATGGTTGAAATTGCCCAGTACTCTCAGTATGACAGTGAAATCTATCTGCCAGTCTTCTCCAGGGTATGTCCTTCTGGTCTGAAACATTTAAGATCTTCCCTTGTGTAAGCTCTAAGACTTGGGTGAGGGCTATCAGCTCTGCCTTCTGGGCAGAAGTCCCTAAGGCTGGGCTTCTTGCATCTATGACTTGGGTCTGAGAGGTTACTGAGCATCCTGCCAACCTTTTCCCCTCTGTCAAAAAATTACTCCCATCTCTGAACCATTCCTTTTTCAGTGTTTGGGAGAGTTTCATTTCCTAGGTCAGGGCAACTGGAATAGGCTGTGTCTTTTCCTTCTATTTAATTGTGTTCCAAGGGCCCTGTTTCTGTAGGTAGTAAGGTGGTAGAATTTAGTGTGTGACAGATTTTTATAGTAACCACTGGGTTGTCTAATGGCTCTATGAATGCCTGTTCTTAGGCCTTCCCTGATACCCCCTAAATTTTGCAACTCTTGTGACCGAGTTTGCCAGAACCAAGTAAGTGGCACTGGTGTCGACTAAGAATTCAACAGGCTTTCCCCCTGTGTCCAGTGTCAGCCAAGGTTCCTGAGGAGTAAATTGGAGTACCAGCTTGGGAGCCCCCTGATCCTATCATTTTCCATTAATTTGGACCATCTGCCTTTGAGGGTAGTGGCTGGGATCTGCTATTCCCATACCCCTTTGGGACTCTTCCAGTGTCCCTCTTGGTTACTTACGGCACACTGATTGGGTCCTAGTTTCCTTGGCTGGCTAGGATGGGGGCTAAGGGTCCTCATCAAAGTTGAGAGTCTCTGTGGGCAGTTAGTCTAGATTCCTATGCCAACCAGTTACTACTGGAGGGTAATAGCCAGTAGGTGGGCTTGCTTCCAGGTCTTTTTATCCTCTGACTTCTCCTCCTCCTCCTTCTCCTCAGTTATTAAAGGTTGTGGTAGGGAACCTTGACCAGGTGAGAGAGATGGGTATCTGGTTCTATTGGTTTGGTCAAAAAGTTCACTCAGGTTGTTATGGAAAAACCGGAATGAACTTTGGCCAACCCGATATTTTTAATTTCTGAAGTTTAAGCCTAATGTCGGGGGCACTTTGGGAAATGAAATACAACCTCAGGATTGCAACCCCTTCCAATGACTCAGGGTCATGGGTAGTATAGATTCAGAGATATTCCCTGAGACACTCTAGGAATGCCGAAGCATTTTCCTTTGGCTCCTGACTAATTTCCTTTATCTTATTCCCATTGACAGATGTCTTTCCTGCTGCCTGGATTCCCTTTAGGATCGTATTTTTATAATGGGTCAGCCTCTGTCTTCCACTCCCTGCTCCATTGTCTTGGCGGTCCCAGTTGGATTCGTTATCTGGGACCTCTTGAGTCCCCAGTCTGAAAATAGCGTGACCTGCATTGTTTCTGTTCTCTTTGTCTGCTTCCTCTTGGGCTTTTAAAAAGACTGTGGCCTTTTCTTCCCCTACTAGGAGTACATTGAGGAGGCTGTGGATGTCAGCCCAGGTGGGGCCGTGGGTCTGAATGACCCCCCCAATCAGATTCAGGACCCCTCTGGATCGTCCCTCAATCCCTTACAATGACATTTTCCCAACTACCGAAGGGGCGGTTGGAGTGATTTTTTTGGTATGAAAATGCCATAAGATTTGACCCAAATAAGATTTCCAGTTTGGGAAATTTGGAACCAGCACCAAACTCTTAATGGATTCCTCACGAGACCCAAATAGGCCTGGGCTCTGATACAGTTGTGGATTTCCCTTGAATTTATTAACGGCCCGTGCTTGAACTAGTCAGTCCTTCCTCAGTCAGAATGTCCCACAGGAGGTTAGACGGGACTGCCTCCAGGCCAGAGCAGCTTGGCTGAGGCGGAAGTCTTCTCTTTTCTCCATTCAGCCAAAAAGGAGAAGTTTTCAGACTTCCCGGTAAAGGGCTAAAAACAAGACTCCCACGCACTCCCCAGATCACCAGGGCAGCTGGAATGCTGTGCTGTTACCTGGAGGAGAGCCCGTGGAACCTCAGTCAATCAAGAATCACCCAAGCTTTGCCTCACAAGCGGAGCGGGGAGGAGAGGTCAGATGGTGGGTGTTGTGTTTCCTGTTCTTGCCAGCAGCTCACAGGGATTCCTGATAATGGGCGTCCTGGTCTTGAGAGTGGCTCACAGGGCTCCCCAGCCCACTTCAGAGAAACTAGCTCTGACAGGAAGAGGTCAAGTCACCGGTCACTTATTTACCTTGGGACCATTTCATACTCAGGCAACTTTGGTGCCTTTTCCTGAACTTGGATGGAGCATCCTTGTTCTAATTGTCAGGTGGCCCTCGTTACCTGGACCTTTTCCTGGTCTTGCCTCTTGGCTCACGGGGCTGTCCAGTTTCCTTCACCAAACCAAAAGTGACTGTGGAGAATGCTACTGCGGAACCCCAGAGGTGGGCAAGGAGGACAGAATCCCTGGTGCCTTGTACAGGGGTCCATAGGACAGCACTACTGGTGAGATAGTGGGCAAGACTGCTGTGGCTCCCTCTCGTCCACACGTCCTTACAGTCCCTGGACGTCAGACACTGCAGGCAGTCCAGCCAGAGGCAGCGGACAGACATGTGTGAGTTTCAGCCTCTGATGCCCAGTGATGCCACAGTAAGAGTCCCTTAAGAGGGTGTGGTCCAGATGATGCTGCAGGCTGTACTGTGTGTGCACCACACCCAGGTACTGGGTCGCTGGGCGGAGTTGCTCGGAATTCAGCTGGAGGCTGCTGCCGTTCTACCCCATCAGAGTGTACTCAGAGGTCAGAGTCAGTCGTCCTCATGTGAACCTCCCAAAGCTTCCGCCATCCTCCCGCTGGAGCCAGGGCGAGCCTGGAGCCTAGTGGGTAGGTGCAGGAAAAAAGGCCATGGTCTGTTCCTTCATGGTCACCAAAATTTGTTACTAACCCTTTAGAGTCGGGCGCCAACAAGGGTCCTTCTGCTTGTTGTCATTTGAGCCACTAGAATGAGACCAAGTTTGGTTCAGAAGCAGAGGAAAGTTTCATTCTTTGACGAAAGAATGGAGAGGTGTGAGCTTGAGCTCTAAAGTACAGAGTCTCTGGAACAAGCCCTTGGTGGGGCTGCTTCATAGGGTTCTTCTCTGTGGACAGCCTGAGGGGCAGAGTCCTCAAGGGTCAGGTGCAGTCATGTTGCTTGCAGAGCTCCAGAGTGAAGTGCCGGGTGCAGCATTCCTGCACATGGCACGCCAAGTTGGGGTGTTGGGTGCAGCAGTTCTGTGCTGGGAACGCTAATCTGACGTGTTAGGTGCAAGGCCTCTGCATACGACATCTTATATGCAAGTGAAACTAGACTAAGCGCAAAACAAGAGGCTAGGCCTTATCACCTAGACTACATCTTATTTTTCCTGAGGACCCCAGTGGGCTTGGCAGGGGACATCTCTCCTTGGAACCTTCCTTGATCAGTCCTCATTGTCATATATGCTGGGAGCTCCCTTACTGTTGCTTCATTGTACCTGCTAGTGTGTGTTTTTCCACATTGGTGCAATTATTCAAACAATGTCTCTCTCCTTTACTTAGACTGTAAAACTCCCAAGGGCAGGGTCTGAGTCTGTTTTACTCATCATTACATCCTAGGGACTAGCGTAGAGTGTAGTACATAACAGATGCTCATTAAGTCTTTAATAAATGATGAGTGAAAGAAGGAATGAATGGGCAGTCTCAACAGTCGCTAGTCAGTCTCCCTGATCTCAGACTTGGATCACTCTAGATCATTCTTCAGTTTTCTTACCAAATCTAGGCTCTGAAATCTTGCAGGCAACAGGAAGTAATTAAACCTCTTAACTCATCCCTTCGGAATCTAGTTCCAGTTTACCCATTTACCATCCGTGCCCTCTCCCCAAGCTCTAGCCCACATTTTCTCAACCTCAGCACTATTGAAATTTTTGGCTATATGATTTTTATTGTGGGGGCCATCCTGTGCATTGTAGGGTGTTTAGCAGCATCTCTGACCTCAACCCACTAGATGCCAGTAGTATCTGCCCCTAGTTGTGACAATAATGTCTCTAGATGTTGCCATGTGTCCCCTGGGGAGCAACTGTCCTCACCTGAGAACCACCACTCTAGCCATATTATAAGTTTTCCCCAAATACGTTAAGCTCTTTGATGCCCTAGGTCTTTGTAAGTCCTACTCCCCCGGCCGGAAATGCCACCCCCTCTGGGATAAGGGACTTCCTATTCATTCTTCCAGATCCAATCCAATGCTTCCCTTTTCTGTGAAACCTTCCCTCATTTCTCAGGGCAAGAAGCAAGGATAATAATGCTGGCAGTTTTTATCTTTATGAGAGTCTTATGAAGATGGAATAGCCCAATGTTCATGTAAGGGCTTGGCAGAAGGCACAAATGCATGTGTCAACCGAGTGAACAAATGTTTGGTATGCATATGGTTGGTACCCATGGAAAGAACCAGATTATTTATTTGTCCTCAAATAGCTGAAGGATGATCTGTGAATGAGCAATTACTTGGTGAGTTATGAGCGAGCCCTCCTGGGAGGTTGATAGTAACCGTACATTAGAAAAAACTTAATAAATAGGGGTGTCAGGCCTGTGGTAAAGGGAGCACCCACCCCAGCCCAGGCATTAGAGTGGTTAGACAGAGGCTTGAAGACCATCTGCTGGGATGCAGTTGGGGTCTTTGCCTTGGGTGGGAGTTCAGTTGGGTGGCTTTTGGTCCTTTCTAACTCAAGGACTCTGCAGTTTGAAATAGTCCCACTGTTTACTGATAAATTGAGTCTTAGATTTAGTGGCAGCGTTAGGCCTGGGAGTACCCCTGGCCAAAATGAAATCCCCTCTTTTCATTGTACTAAGTGTGCAAGATCTCTGCCCCCCCCAATGTGTGAGTGATATTTCTACTCATGAAGAAGGAGGTGGTTCTGGTGAGGGTTTGTGGTGGACACTGTGACATGCTGCCGCGACCCCCTTCGGGACCCTTCGGGGCTGCTGTGGGAAGAGAACCTGCAGCTGTTGGCACTCCATGGCGATTGCCTCTGCTGGGAGAGCCACCTTTCCCAGAGCCAGGCCCCTTCCCAGAGCAGCCACGTCTAATGACTGATCCACGTGGGAGGTGCAAAGGCCTGGCTCCCCTCCCTGACCTGGGATGACTCTGTGGGCTACTCCAGCTCCCTGTGTGGCCAGCCGGGGCCTCCTTGAGATTGTATCACAGCTCAACTTCTCCCTCTGTCTCCTTCTACAGGTGTTGATCCAAGAGCACTCCCTGATAACCATCCTGCACACCAATCTATATCTGTCCTTCTTGAGGACCCCAGCTTGAGACAGGACCCCCTCTCTTGCTCACATATTAGTGTCTCTCCGTAACCCCTTATACTTTGCCCATGGAGATCAGAGCCCTGAGAGCAGTGACTCCTAAAAAGCCATATAAATTCTCACTGGACTGTGGGGAACTATGACATTTAGGGGATATAATTGAAGTGGCTTTTGCGTGTATGTCTCAAAAGTGATGAAGCCTTAGATCACTCTGATGTCTCCTTGCTGCCTCTTCTTGGTGTTATTGGAGAGCTTTCTTGAAGATTCCTTTATCCTATGAGTCCCCAAGCTCAGGGCAGCGGGGTACTGTGGCATAGTTTTCAAAATGCAAAGACCAGTATACTTTTTGGTGTGGGCCATAGAAGATGCCATACAAGTAAGACTCAGAAAAGCTGGGATTTACACACAGGTCATCTGATCTGGGGTCTACATCTGTACCCACTGAATTAAACTATCCTCCTATCAGCTGTGGCTTGGAGGGGAATAGACCCATCTCCAGAACAGGAAGAGTCTCAGGCAGAAGCACTCCCATTCTTAAAATACACCCAGTCACAGGGCAGAGAGAGGTGGGAAGAAATCAAGTGACAGAGGCTCCACAATAGAGACAGCTAGAGGGCTAGGTCCTGGCACAGGGATCCTCTGTGAGCTTCCTCTGGTTTCCGCAAAGTTTTAAGCATGCTTGACATCTGGCAAGGACACCGGGAAAACCTGGATAAAATTCTGACCCTTCCTCCCCTCCCACAGCAGCTCCATCTCTCCTTTCCAGAGGCCTCCTCTGAGAGGTCTGCTTTCACTAAATTGCATTTATTCAAATAATCTGTCTCAGAAAGATGCCAGGCCTAGCAGAAACCCTCCTGGGATTTGAACCTGCAGTTACCCGGAGCAAAAGTATTTCAAACCTGAGGCTGAGGTCACTGAGCCAGGCCCTGAGGGGACTGAATGCAAATTTTGTACTTCAGTTTAAATCTGGGCAGGAGGAAGGGTGCCTGCTGCCTGCGAATGCTGGAGCTCCCCAACTCTTCCTGGTCCTTGCTTCTGGTTGCAGCAGACATCCCTGGCAACAGGGAGGCAAAAACAGGCTGCAGTGCACAGGGCTTCTGGCTGCTGCAAGATTTTCCTTCTTCAGCTGAGTCTCTTTTCACTTAGTGAGTACCTACTATGTGCAGGGCACAAAGTTATCTAATCCTCACCATGGCAGTGAAGGAAGTATTACTTGGGAGGCAGTTCCAGGAAGTTGGAGCTCAGTTTTTACCGAGATCTCACACCTAAGTTCTCCCCAGTGCGTTTCATTATTCCACTTTTAGTTCTGGTAAATCAGAATGTCATGGATTGGAAAAACTAAAGCATCCCCGTGTTCTCTAATGCTCTTTCTGGGGGCAAATGCGTGTGGATTAAAACCTGGGTAAAGGTCTCGGAGGGCCCGCCCCATACATACATACATATGTCTGTGGGTTATGAAACACCAGGAACTGGGCTCATGAAGGAGACAGGGACAACAGCATTCCTGTGCTGATGCTAATGGGCAGCTCTATAATCCACCCCACCGATGTTTTCAAAGATCTGTGTCCTCTTTTGTGGCCACTTGGCATAAATCTTGTCATTTCTGTCTCTCAAATTTGTATCAGCAACTCTATGCATGGGGCCCTTGTTAGGTGCTGGCAGCTCTTCCTCCCCCAGGCTCTCAGGACATTCTTCCTGGCCCATCCCCACGTGCAGGTCGTGGTGCATGCTTTTTTTTTTTTTTTTTTTTTTTTTGTGCATGCTTTTTGAGTCCACCTTCAGTTGTCTTTCCTGGTGACCCTGTTTAGGTCCAGCTGAGGGACTGAATAATCAGTGGGCCTGCAGGATGCTGGGAGGTCTGTGCTGTTTGGACAGTGGTCATCTTAAGGGAAAGCCTTAGGACGGTGGATGCCGGCTCTTAGGCTGGTCTTGAGCCAACCCCATCTGACATCCATGTTCCTTCCCTTGAGAAGCAGTGAAAGGAGCAGGATGAGAGGATGTTTCCCATTAGGGAACCTTTCTGTCTCCATACAAGACGAGGGCAGTTATGGGCTGAATTGTGTCCCCCTCCCTCAAAATTCACATATGAAGTCCTAACTCCCAGTACCCCAGCCTGTGGCTTTATTTGGAAATAGGGTTGTTGCAGACATTATTAGTTAAGATGAGGTCATTAGGGTGGGCCCTAATTCAGTATGACAGGAGTCATTATAAGAAGGGGAATTTTGGATCCAGACATGCAGGCAGGGAGAAGGCCATGTGAAGATGAAGGCAGAGATTGAGGTGATGCTTCTACAAGTCAAGGAACACTAAAGATTGCCAGAAAGCCTCCAGAAGCTAGCAAGGAGGCCTGGAACAAAGTCTCCCTCACAATCCTCATAGAGAAACAACCCTACCCACACCTTGACCTCAGACTTCTAGCCTCCACACTGTAAGACAAGAAATTTCTGTTGTTGAAGCCACCCAGTTGGTGGAGCTATGTTATGACAGCCCCAGCACACTAGCAAAGTGATTGAGTGTATCCCACTGCTCAGCCTTGCGGGGTCTTGCACAAACCCTCCTCTCTGGGAGGGGCGGCTCCTGCAAGGAGTGTGCTCCCTACTGATGCCAAAGGTGACCTATAACCTATCTGGTAATAATAACAGTTAAGATAATTGTTTCATTTATTTAATATCTGCTTTTAGTACATTTGAACATCTGCTATTTACCTGACACTGTTCTAGGTGCTGAAGACAGAGCAGAGAACAAAACAGCGCTCAGGGAACTTAGGTTCTAACGGGGGAAAGGAGGCAGCAAGCAAAAGTGCAAGTAAAGTGATACTGTGTTGGGCAGTGAAAAGTGACACAGAGAGAAATAGAACTAGAAAGTGGAGTAAGGACAGCTGGGGGTGTGTGGGGAGCCATTTGCAGGGAGGAGCTCTCTGAGGATATATTTAAGCAAACCTGAAGGAGAGGAGGGGGTGCTGTGAGGACACCCAGAAAAGAGTATTCCCAGCACAGGGGGACAAGTGCAAAGGCCTTGAGGCTGGGACATGCCTGGCATGTTTGAGCACCCGTGGGAGCCTATCGTGACTGGAGTGTCATGAGCGAGCCAGAGCGGGGAGGGAGATGATGAAAATCTGCTTCCCCAGTCTGCACAGTGCAAGCCCCGGTGCCCCCTCTACAGATGACACCTGTGCTGGCAGGAACACTGCAGGAAACAGGTTGCTCACCTCCTATTGCTAGATCTATGGCTCAGCTCGGGCGTCAGGAACTATCTGGGGCAGTTGATGGAGTCTGCCTGCCGGGGAAAAGCAAAGTCAGTGTTGCTCCGGGCTCACCAGGCGAAGCTGCCTGGTCCTAGGCGCCGAGTGGAAGCCATCCATGCAGAGCCGGGTTTTCCCTCTGCAGGAAGAAGTCCCTGTCCCCACAAGGTCCCCCTCCAGCCTATCCAGGGAAGATGGGTCTCCTGTGAGAGATAGAGGGCCTGGCTCAATCTACTCCGAGGAATCCACGTCTGTCTATTGCACTTGGTAATGACGGTGTTCCAGTGCTTGAGCCTCCACCAGCAATGGTGCAGAAGTAATTTATATCATTTAACTTCCCTTCTAATTGTTACAAGTCAGTAACACTCACTGAGTTGTTCACTGGCTTCCTCCCAGGAGAGGAGATTCAGAGAGGAGGAAGGGAAGGCAGTGTGCTCCTCTCTGCTTCATCTTCTCACAACTGAGGACAAGGGGCTTAATACTTAGCAAGTGCCTTCTGAGGATCTGGTAGTGCAGGTGACTGGACACTATTATTACCTTGTCTTGTGAAGTGCAGAAAAAGGGAACCCTTTCACAGAAAACCAAGTGATCAAATATTTAAGTAGCCTGGGTTGCAACGTACAGCACTCAATGGAGGAAGAGACGAAAGAGATGGTAAAGGCACTGCCTCCAGGAGGCTAAAATCTAGTTAGAGAAGCTGAGTCTCTGCATGCACATGGTTTTGGGTGAAAAAGAAAACGAAAGAGCAATGAGAGCCATAAAGAAACCACTGAAGAAAATAAGCAATTTTCAGTCAGTTGGACTCATGGGGGGAGTGATTCAGCTTTGGGGAGGAGGATGGAGAGGATGAGGTTATGTGTAACCCCCAAACTCAAGGCTCAGACTCCTTGGGGATCCTGTCACCCCAATTTTAAATGCCACAAACGGGGCTCCAGAAGGGCAGGGCTGGAGACATGGTTTGAGTCGCTGAGTCAGGGGCTCTTCCCAAGCCTTGCGTTTGGACTTCTTTCCGGAATTTGTCTGCTGTGAGCCCACTTTGTCTCCTAAGTGTCTACAGAACCCTCAGACTGTTTGATCCACAGTGATGTTTAAATGCACACACACATATACATATGCAGAAACAATTCTGAATTTTCAACGTTTCTTGCCTAGGGAAAAAGAAAAGTTATCTCTCTAGAATGCAAGCCCTACACTGTCTTTAGAAGGGGTGGATACAGCCTTCCTTTGTATAGTTTGCCAAGGGCTTGGAATGCCATGTGTGGCTGCTCTTGTTCTGTCCCTTCTGGTTAACAATGAGCCCTCCCTCAAGCCCAGGAATCTGGCTCATTTCCTGTATCTCCTATTTCACTCGACATGTGGTCCAGGATTCCTGTAAGAGGCTCTGATGCAAGCCTAGCAGTTAGGGAGGTGGCAGTTCAAGGAGGCCTAGGTGACTTCTAAGTGACAGGGCGTGTCCTGTCCCATGCCCAAGAGCAGCTTTGGCTGGGAGCTTGCCTGTTGGTTTGTGAGCATCTTGGAGGATCAGCTCCAGGATGGGGGTGGGTTAACAGCAGTGGAATTCATCAATGAGGAAAAGTCTGTTTATCAGTGAGAAGCTCCTATTTCTTGGGATTCTGTCTCCTTAGAAAATTTGATTAAAAACAGAAGAAAGTCAAAGGACATTCTGTGTTTTAGAAGTTTTTGCGAGACTGGTTATGGGGGTCTGAAAGCAGCCACGCTGGACCACACTGTCCTGGTGAAGGTCTATTCTTTATGTTCCTTATTCGACTTCCCTCCATGTGGCAGGGCCTCTAGGCAAAGAGGATCACCACACTCAGCCTGGCCTCCAGTGAAGGTGGTTTCTGGCCCATCTTGGGTGTGTTTGATTTTGAGATAAGTTCTTTTTTTTTTAATAATTTTTATTGGGGCATAAATTTACAATGTTGTGTTAGTTTCAGGTGTACGGCAAAGTGAATCTGTTACACATATATCCACTCTTCTTAAGATTCTTCTCCCATATGGGCCATTACAGAGTATTGAGTAGAGTTCCCTGTGCTATACAGTAGGTCCTTATTAGTTATCTATTTTATATATATACTAGTGTGTATGTGTCAGCCCCAATCTTCCAATTTATCCCCCCCTTACCCCCCATTGGGATAAGTTCTTTTTTTCTCTTTTACTTTTAATTTTTAAAAATTTTTGGCTGTGTTGGGTCTTCGTTGCTGTGCACAGGCCTTCTCTAGTTGCAGCGAGTGGTGGCTACTCTTCATTGTGGTGCGCAGGCTTCTCATTGTGGAGTACAGGCTCTAGGTGTGCGGGCTTCAGTAGTTGTGGCCCGTGGGTTCAGTAGTTGTGGCTCACAGGCTCTAGAGCACAGGCTCAGGAGTTGTGGCGCACGGGCTTAGTTGCTCTGCGGCATGTGGGATCTTCCCAGACCGGGGATCGAACCCGTGTCTCCTGATGGGCAGGCGGATACTTAACCACTGCGCCACCAGGGAATTCCTGGGGATAAGTTCTTTTAATCAATGAAGTAAGTACAGGGTTAGCTCAGTTTCTCATCAGTGTCCTGTTTGACAGGTATCGTGGGATGGGCCTGTGAGGCCCGGTTGCCTAAAACTTCAAGATTCCCCTCAATTTTCTTATTTTCTGTACAAACCTAGAATCCAACATCCATGAATTTAATTCAGTAAACTTGAATTAAGCACCTTGTATTATTTAGAATATGAATGTGCTGTTCTAAGCAGACCCAAAATAACACATTGGCTTAAATGTGGTCGGAAAGTATTTCTCTTTGTGTAACTGCCTGTGCATAGCAGCTCAGCTGGCTAGGAAGGTGGCTCTGTGAAGTGCAGACGAGCTCTGAGCTCTTTCTATCCTTCTTCCGTCCTGTTACTAGGGTGCTTTGTTCACATCTACATGGACCAACATGGCTGGCCAGCACATCTGCATTCCAGCCACAGGAAAGGAGGGCAGAGGAGCAGGAGGACACACTCCTTCCTTTGAAGGGCAAACCCTTAAGCTGTGCATGCCCTTTGGTGCACTTCCCTTTGGCCAGAACTTAGGCACAGGGTCACAGCTAACGTAGCAGAGGCTAGGACATATAATCTTTATTCTAGGTGGCCATGTGTGTAGCTACAAAGCAGTCCTTCTGTTACTGGAAGACAGAAACAGAGACTGGATGTTAGGGGACAGATAGCAATTTTTGTCTTGCATGTTCATTATGCAAGATGCTAGGTGCTGAATCAGGAGAAACAAGATGGGGTCCACTCCTCACATTAGATGCATTTCCTACAGCCTAGTATTCTTTGTAAGAAAAGTACAAGGCAGACTTTGAGAAGGAGAACAGAGGAAAGGAAATCTCTGTTGGCATGAAGAGTTGGAATTCAGGAGAAGAGGCAATTCTGGGCTGAGGAACTAGATTGAGATGCTGAGGTGGGGTGGAAAGGTGTGTTTGGGAATAGCAGAGTCAGGTAGCAGGTAGGTGTGGAGGGGTGAGCTCATATAAAGTCCGCTGGGTCAGTCTGGGGTGGGCCACCCATGCTTTTACAGCTACAAAGGGATGTCAGAGTTGCACTTGATGGCGATTACTCTGGAAGCAGTGTTTTTAGTCTTTGGATGGGGTGGCAGGGCTATGGGTGTGTGTGTGTGTGCACGTGTACAGTGTGTTGGTGAAGTGGTGAGGGTGAAATTGATGAGATTTAGCAAAGAGACAATAAAGAAGACATTGCACGCTCATGAGACCTAAGATTTAAGGGAGGTGGCAGGGGGAAATTGAAATAAGCAGTAGACTCAAGAGACTTTGGTCAAATAAAGAGGTAAATATTATTTCTGCAGATGCAAGACCTTTGGAGGAAGGTTAAGAAGTAAGTACTCTTGGACCCCAAATTCTGATTTTCAATAGATGAGTCAAGAAGCTTTATTCACAGATGCGCACCCACACTGCTTCTTCCCCTGCCCCATCCCTAACTCCTGCACATATTCATTGCATTTCATAGTCATTGCGACCTAATCAAAGAGGCCAACCCTGGCCTTGATGATTCAGGGTGTGGGGAAGTTCCACATCTGGAGATGTTTCAGATCCATCTTCAGCTCTTTTGAATCATCACGGAACACTTGATTAGACATTTCTGCTCACACTTTATCTTTGTAAATTTATTTTGAATTTTAAATTTAATTTTAGAAAATGAAATACATTTATATCGTTCAGAATGCAGGAACATAAAAAATGATGTGGTACATATTTTTGCTCCCACCTCTGTCCTATTCTGTCAAGCTCCTACCTGTACCCCACATGGATAATCACTTCTACTATAAATGTTTGCAGTTTTTTAAATCCCCCATTATAATCTTTATCAGTTACCTCTTTACATCACTGAAGTCTCTTAAGTCTATTGCTCTCCTTCCATTCCGTCTGCTATTTCTGACTATACTGTTCCCAAACACACCTTTCCTCCCCACCTAAGTCTCAATCTAGTCCTGCTGCCTGGAATTGCCTCTTCTCCTCCTGTGCTACCCATCTACCAAATTCAGATCAAATTCCAACTCTTGTGTCAACAAGGATTTCTTTTCCTCTGTTCCTCTGTTCTTCAAGAACCCTTTTCAAAGTCTGTCTTATATGTTTCCTATAATGTATACTAGATTACAAATTGATTTATGGCAAGCTTGGAAAGATGCTTGATCCTTGAAAAGGGTGGTTTTTTCTTTGTCTTTAAACTAATAGACTGTAGGGTCAGTTTACTTGGCTGAAGTGAAGTGAACCCCTTCATTCCAAGGGGTTCTTATATGGGTGAATTGAAGCTCCCCCAATTCTAAGACATTCTGAAAATCAAGAAGGTTGGAGACATCCAGTGGTGTGCTGGAACCAGGTCTTACTGCCTCAAGGGAATCAGTTGAAAGCATCTCTTTCTAATTCCTCATTCGGTGAGATTTGGTTGGTAGTTTGAAATTGGCCACAGTGGGAGTATTTATACCACAGAAATTGGCGTAAATTTAGTGCTTTTTCCTCCTGAATGCCAGGAGTTAAACATTTACCAGAACACTGCTGGAGACATCAATCAAGATCGACCATTTTTTGGTACAGCTACTGTGGAAAACAGTATGGAGGTTTTTCAAAAACCTAAAAATAGAATTACCATATGACCTAGCAATTCCATTCCTGGATGTATATGCAAAAAAAAAAAAAAAGAAAACACTAATTTGAAAAGATGCACCCCAGTGTTTATAGCAGCATTATTTATAGCCAAGATATGGAAGCAACCTAAGTGTCCATCAACAGATGAATAGATAAAGATGCGGTATACATATACCCAATGGGATACTACCCATCCATAAAAAAGAATGAAATTTTGCCATGTGCAACAACATGGATAGACTCGGAGGGCATTATGTAAAGTGAAATAAGTCAGACAGAGAAAGACAAATACTGTGTGATATCACTTTTATGTGGAATCTAAAAATAAAACTAGTGAATATAACAAAAAGGAAACAGGCTCACAGATATAGAGAACAACTAGCAGTTACCAGTG
Organism: Phocoena phocoena; assembly: GCF_963924675.1. Classification (NCBI taxonomy): domain Eukaryota; kingdom Metazoa; phylum Chordata; class Mammalia; order Artiodactyla; family Phocoenidae; genus Phocoena; species Phocoena phocoena. The sequence goes on from NC_089221.1 coordinate 48,755,481, forward strand.
GGGAGAGGGAAGGTGGGGCAAGATAGTAGGTAGAGAAATAAGAAGAACAAACTATTATGTATAAAATAAAATAGGCTACAAGGATATATTGTACAACACAGGGAATATAGCCAATATTTTATAATAACTATAAATGGAGTATAACCTTTAAAAATTGTGAATCACTGTTGTATACCTATAACTTATATAATGTTATACATCACCTATATCTCAACTAAAAAAAAAATCGGCCATTTTTGTTTTGTTGAACGCCTGATTGATCTTGGTTTGTTCCTTTCCATCTGCTCACCATGCCTTCAGCTAGTTATCCTCTACCAGCAGGCACCACTCTTAACTTTCATCTCCTTGCCGGTTGTTTAATCAGTCCAGGTTTAACGAATAGACCAAATCCAATGCCTTCTCTTGACCTTACAAAAGTTACTCATCGGATTGTTCTGTGTCTGCTAATAGTTTTCTTTTTTTACACTAGTAATAGCGATTGTTCTGACAGTTTTCTTGATTCAGTTCAAAATAACTTAGTCTCTCATCAACCAGCTTTACTCTTGGACCTTGTATCACTGTTGTATTTTGAACCACAGTGGCTGATCCTTTGGCATGGAAAATGGACCAACCCAGGAGACTGATTATAGTAAGGGTAGAGTGTTAGGGGTAGGGTATCAAAGGAAGAGAGATATTGAGGTTAACTGTGAAATGTTAAGCCTGGGGAATAGGCTGATGTTAAGTCATTAACTGAGATAAGGAAATAGGAGCTTATTTAAAGGGTATACCTTGATTTGGGATATGTTTTGTTTGAGATAAAACAGTGTGGGACAGTGCTTTATCTTGCATGTTTAAAAACATGACTTGAAGTCAGAACACCTGGGATGGAATGTCACCTGTAAAAGACAACTCTTGAGTGTGCCTGCCCAGTCTATGCCCCTTTCTCTGTGAATTACCTCTTCTGCAGCCATGTCTGGTACCTCTTCTAATCTACTTCCTATTCTACATGCTACAGCTGATGTGGTCGGGAGTGGTTACCCTATATAACCTGAGCTAATCAGAATCTCTTTCATGAGAATTTGGAATTAATAGACATGACTATGATGAGTCTTTGTGGGTACTGCACCTGTAGATGCTGTAGTCAGGGGGCATAAGGATGCCACTTTGGAGCCTCGGTACCATGGACCATGATGAGCAAGAAGAGAGAGCCAGTCTGTAAATGCAGAGAGGGGCAGGATGGTGCAGCAGTCAGTGAGAGAGGAGCAGCAGTGGGTGGAGCAGAGACAGTCTGATGAAGGAAGGAGAGAGAAAGTAGCTGCCTTGATCTGATGGTTCTCCAGGCCCAATTCCAGCTCTTTGTGAGGCTGACTGTAGCTTTCATCCTAGGGTTCTTGGAGACATCCCAGCTACCTCATAAGTCGTCTGCTTTTACTTAAGCTAACTGGAAGAGTTTCTGTTCATGGAGCTAAACCATTCATCCCTAAGCCCCTGGCTCTGCTGCTTACTAGTTGTAAGCCTTACCCAAGTCACTGAGCTCAAGTTACAGATGGGTTTCAGCTTCTTCATCTGTAAAATGAAGGTAATAACATTTATCTTTTATGGTTCTTTGAAGATTAAATGATATATTGTTTGAAAAGCACTTAGCAAAGTGCTTGTTACTTAATAATCACTGTGTAATATTATTTTGTGAAAATACCTAGCACAGTGTCTGGCATTTGATAGGAAGCCAGTAAGTGTTAGTCGACCAGTGTGTGCCTTCATGAGTCTTCATACCTTGCCCTGCTCTCTTAGGATGTCCTTTGCCATCACGTGCACTGGGCTGACCCCCACTTCGCCTTCTCAGGGAGGTCTCCTAGGTGACCCTTCTCTTTGATGACAATTATTAACCCCAATTATTATCATTTTACTTCTGTCTCCTCCTGTAAACTTTGATACCCTTAAAGGAAGTCATATGCTTCTTGGTATCCCCAATTTGTGCAGCAAACTTTGTTTTTTTTTGGGGTACGCGGGCCTCTCACTGCTGTGGCCTCTCCCGCTGCGGAGCACAGGCTCCGGACGCGCAGGCTCAGCGGCCATGGCTCACGGGCCCAGCCGCTCCGCGGCATGTGGGGTCTTCCCGGACCGGGGCACGAACCCGCGTCCCCTGCATCGGCAGGCGGACTCTCAACCACTGCGCCACCAGGGAAGCCCATGCAGCAAACTTTATACATGACAAGGTCTTTATAAATGTTTGATTAATGAATTAATGGGTGGATGGAGATGTCCAGTCTAGTCCATAGGGCCAAAGACATCACGTAGGGTCATTTACCAACAGAGGACACTTGAAGTCATAGGTGAGAATGTGGTCACCCGGGGAGGGTAGCATGAGAAGAGGATAAAGACAGAATGTGACAAAAACTTACTGGTTAGGAAAGAGTGAGCTCAGAGGAGGCAGCAGAAAAAGAAGAAGAAATTCAGAATAAGGATTGGGTCCATCAAGGAGTAAGAGTACATGGGCTTCCCTGGTGGCGCAGTGGTTGAGAGTCCGCCTGCCGATGCAGGGCACGTGGGTTCGTGCCCCGATGTGGGAGGATCGCACGTGCCGCGGAGCGGCTGGGCCCGTGAGCCGTGGCCGCTGAGCCTGCGCGTCCGGAGCCTATGCTCTGCAGCGGTAGAGGCCACAACACTGAGAGGACCGCGTACCGCAAAAAAAAAAAAAAAAAAAAAGGAGTAAGAGTACAGAGATTTGGAAATCAAGAAAGGAGAATGCAGGGGAATATAAAGAATGGTCAGAAGGGTCAAAACTCCACATAGTCGGGGAAGATGATGAATTAGACAAAGATATTGGATACTGCAATTTGGAGACTGTTAATGAGATACTTGAAAGCAGATTCAGAAGGCTGGCTAAGAGGAAAACCAGATTTATTTGTGTAGATGGCAAGTAAACACTGTTCCTTTGGGAATTCAGTGGAAAATGAGGAGGGAGCAGGGATGATGAAATTACTAGCATAGGGAACATGGGAGTAGGTAATAAGTCACTTATATATACAGCCTGCCTCACCTTCCAGTGTGTGGGCTCTCGAAGCTTCCTTCTTTGCAATGTAAATAATGTCATACTTGCTTCCTTCTCCACTCGCCATTGTCATGAAGTTCCTCCTGTCCTGATATTTGATGAATAAGGTTTTATTTATCACCGTCTATATGATTTTACATACTGGTTGTCTTATTTCTGCCAATTTTCCTATGGTAGTCTGTCCATCTATCTGTCTATACATCCATATGTCCATCCTTCCATACAATATTTATTAGGTCACCCTTAAGATCCAGGCACTTCTTTAGGCATTGTAGGGAACCAGGACTGCCCTCGAGGAGTTTTTAGTCTAGTTGAGAAGATCAGAACACTGGCTGCTTTCCCTGGAGTTTTCTAGTTTTGTTCTTTTGGGAGTTGCAGCTCCCTCTTGGTACTCCAGATTCCCCAGTGGTTTGCCTGACCCCAGGAATCATGTACTCCGAGCTGTGGCCCATGGCCAGGGATTCCTAGTGATTGGCCAGTGCATAGCTCACCTGACACCAGGCAGAAACCAGGCTCCACTGAAGTGGATTGTCTGACCAGAGCCCAAAGGCAACAGGCTGTGGCTTTGGGAGCCTCTCTGTGAGACCTGTGTGCATTATTCATGGCTTGTCATTTGCAGTCGGAGAGACAGCCTGCCCTCTGACATCTCTGAAGAAGTTCATGATTTATTGGAGGCATCAGAAGAAATATAAAACTAAATAGTAATATAATCCCCTGGGGGAAGCCTTGCTTCAGTATTTTACATAATATTAGAACCTTAGCAAATAGTTTCCCTGAGATAAAAACTTTGGCAAACATTCAACTGAAATGTTTGAGAAGTGAAACCATTTATGTTTTGATGTCAGGAGACTTGAGTCTCATCCAGTTTTCTAAATATCAAATTTTGAGAAATCCCCCAATACAAAGGAACGGGAGGTCTGTAACTCAAGCAACACAGCATCAGCTGTTCTAACACCGGTTTGAGAGCCGGTGGGTAATTTTGAACTTTTCCTCTTTGCTCCTTTCGCCATCTCACCAAAACAAGTGCAAACCCTTTAATCTGTGATTACTTAGGGTCCAAAAAAAAGAAATATGCTGAATCTTTCTTATCTCTGTAGGATCATACTTGTATAATTTAGGAATCAGTTTTGTTACAAACTACAGAAAACTCAACTCTGAGAGACTTCAGCTACTGAGTTGGGCTGTTTTACCTTCATATAATAAGTTGGAGGTGGGCAGCCCAGGGCTGGTATAGCTGCTCCAGAATGCTGTCAGTTCCTTTGTCTCTTTTGGTCCCATCATTCTTAGCATGTGGCTTTGAGCTTCCTGTTTGCAAGACTGCTTCCAGGCAGGAAGAAGGGGGAATGCCAAAAGTGGTCTTCTTGAGAGACATTATCATTTTGTTTGGTAGGGGAAGTGCTTCCCTGTGGCTTCCATGTATATCTCCGTGGCCAGGACATGGCCTTTCCTGGCTGGAAGATGGCTAGGAAAATGGAGTATTCTGCTTTTCAGTCTGTATGTTAGAGAAAGGTAAGAAAAAAGGTAGTTGGGATTGAGTATCAAGTACGCCATTCTGCAGCATCTGCTGCAACACTCTGGAAACAATTTTGGAACTTTTGAAATGCGAGAACTCATACATACACACTGTTTTTAATATCAGTGAATTAACCCCCCGAATTAATAGCTGCCGAAAGAGCAGCTCCACTCTGCGTACAATGCTATCTCAGCAGGAATTTCCATGATGTTTGATTAAGAAGCATATTTCATAATGTTTCATTTCCACTCAGAGCTGGAGAGTGAAGAAGATGGTGGAAAAAGGGAAAGAGCTGAATGTCTTGTTTTTCCTGAGAAAATGGAGCTGCCTCTGACTTCAGCTCCTCTTGGTGACAGCCCCTGGCCTGAGGAACAGTTGAGCCACTTCAGGGTAGTTTGGTTTAAGCCCCCGGGAAAAATCTAAAAGGAGCAGTCATAAAAGTTTATCCCAATGCAAATCCCCTGTAGGAGTACTAAATAGGCTTCCTGGTGGCATGTCCTGTGGAAACAGAATGACCTATTTGAGAGCCAATGCATTTGCTGCTCTGCTCTGCAGGTTTCGACAACAGGTGGCGGGCCATCTTCCCTGCTTGCTGATCTCCGTTGCGTGTTGGGTGTACCTGATCATGTAGCTGGGCCACACGTTCTCCACTTTGGATTAGGTGGTTAATTCCTCACATCCAGGGAGCCAGTGGTTAAAATATGAGTTTTCTCTGCCCCGCATAACCAGGTCTGCTCTCCTCCTGCCTTCTCTCCCCTCCACCTGCCCAGTGGGCTCAGGACAGGGCCAGGAGAAATTCCTGAGCATCATTCCTGTGTCCCCAAAGGCTACGTTGTCGGTTGTCTTCCTTTAGGTGGATTGGGTTTGCTTAATTTAAATTAAATTCTTAATTCAAAGTGAAATTCTGGGAGATGGTGTTGGATAGACAAAGACAGTGCATCCGGAGAGAGGAGGCAGAACGCTCAGATGATAGAAGGCCCATCATAAGGTTACGGAGAGGAGAACTCCCGGACGTGTGGTGTTGGGGCCAGGTTGGGAATGAAGAGCTGAATTTCATTAAGATAATTGGCATTCTTCCTTTTGAGTTGTACGCTTTCTTTTTCCTTCCAGTTTTGTTGAGATACAGTTGACATATAGCACTGTATAAACATAAGGTGTACAGCACGATGAAGTGATCAGCACAGTACATTTAGTGAACGTCCATCTTCTCAAACAAAGTAAAAGAAATAACGTTTCTTTTTCTTGTGATGAGAACTGTTAGGATTTACTCTCTCAACAACTTCCATTTATAACATACAGCAGTGTGAATTATATTTATCATGCTGTACGTTACATCCCTAGTACTTATTTATGTTGTAACCGGAAGTTTGTACCTTTTGCCTACCTTCATCCAATTCCCCTTCCCCCCACCTTCCAACTCTGGTGACCACAAATCTGATCTCTTTTTCTCTGAAGGATAACTGGCCTTCTTGTGTGTCCGCCCGTTTCATGCATTCCTGAAAACAATGACTCATGAGCCAGAGGTTCCTTGTGAAGAGCAGCATCTTAGACTTCAGTTGTGTTGGGCAGCCTTTCTCGGAGGAAATAGGTGGAGAACAAGGAAAGAGAAGGAAATAAACGCTATGCACAAACCATATGACAATCTTCACAATGATCTTGTGAGATAAGAGAGGTCTCTTGAGGAAACTGAGGCACAGAGAGGTGGTGCACTGCCTAGTATCACATAGCCAGTGAGGGGAGGTCAGCATTTGGTCCCCCTGCCTGTCTGATGATATATCTGAGTCCCCATCCAGTGGACCTGTTAGGAAACCCCCGAGCTTAGAAGTCTCCTACCCCAGCCAGGTGAGAAGTCCCTAAGCAATACCTGGAAGGGGAGAGCAAACAGAAGTGCCCTTTGTCCCTCAGAGCAGAACCACCAGCCTGGCAGCCCCTTCAGGAGCAAACATTTTTTACTGACCAAAATGGCTGCAGAGTTCAGCTGAAGCCACTTTCCTAGTTCCATCTGGAAGCTCTTCAGAGGCATAATTTCATTCCAGCCCAATGTAATTAAGAATTTGATTTGATTAAAAAACAAACTGAAGGAGAGAAACGAGGTTTCTCCTCATTCCCTCCCTTTCTTCACAAATAGGGTGCTCATTAACAAGGCGTATGCACATGACGGGGCCAGTTCAAGGGAGGGACCCCTCCCCCTTGCCCTTGGCACCCTTCCTAAAGACCTGTGGCTAGTGGGGCTGTGAAAGGGGGATAAGGGGTACAGTTCTTACAAGAGATCAGGGAACTCATCAAATAAAAGCTAAGCATTTAAAAATTCTAATTTGGCTCCAAGATACGAGCAAAATACAGCAGCTGCACAATGTCCGCAGGAATGAGATGTCCACTTAATTAAAGCATGGCCAGGCAGCGGGCGTCTCCCAGGGAGAGAGACTCAGCAGTACTGGGTACTGACCGAACTAGACCTGCTGCCGATAGAAACCGTGGTCAGAAGGGATCACCAGCTCGCCTCTCCAGGAAGATGGGCTTCAGAGCCAACTTGGGTAAAAAAGAAAAGGAAAATAGTAGGGTGAGAGGAAAAGATTTGTGATACCATATTATTGGCCATGACCCAAATAATCTGCCTCTGACCTACTCCAGCTTATCTCAGAGACGCTAATGAGAATTGTGTGGTGAGCTTTTATAAAGGGCAATTCAAAATGAGACGAGGAAGGTCAAATACTGCGTGGGCTGCTCCTGGCAGATTTCTGCCCAGGCACACCTTCTCACTTGCTCCCGTTTGTGGGAATGCTAATTTTTTGTTTTCTGAATCTTTCCCCTTTTCCTTTTTGAAGAGGCCCCGTTTGAGTGTATAGGCAAACTGAGCTAAGCAGGAGCTGGAAACTCTTTTTCCAGTGTTCCTATGTGGTCAAATTAAAGCAGGAGTTATTGAAAAGAACTGGCACTTACAAAGAAAGTTCCAGAACTCAAGATTGTCATAGGATGGGGCTAGCGCATGAACTCTAGGGCTTTTAACAGTGGCTGCTGGGGTTGATTTAGCTGCTCACAATGCCATGGACTCAGGCTTTTTCTATCTTTCTACTACATCATCCCTAGAGAATTGCCTTTTGTCCTCATGTTTGTTGACTCATGGGTGCAAGAGGACTGCTGCAGGTCCAAACATCACATCTACACTCAAAGCAGGAAGGAGAGTGGAAGAGGTAGCATTGGTCCCATCTATTTCATTTTATCAGGAAAGCAAAAACCTTCTCTGAGTTCCCAGAAGACTTCTTGTATTTCATTGGTTAAAATGAACCATGGTCACCCCTTGCTACAAAGGAGACTGGGAAAGTGGGTGTTTATCTGGGAACCTTGCTGATCTGATCAAAATTATTTCCATTTATATGAAGATGGGGAACGGGCAGTTTGTAGGCAATGAACAGTGTTTTTGGTAGGTGCTTGGACTACTGAGTAGCAGCGTCTATTAAGGAAAATAAAAACTACTCTAGCTATGGCAAACAGAAGAAATTCAATGCAGGTATTTGGTTGTTTGACAAGAAGTGTCAGAAGGGCCAAAGGAGGGAAAGAAAGGGGAAAACCAGGTTACCCAGGCATTAGGAATTGTAGGAAGTCATTACTGCCCCTAGGCTATAGCTGTAGGAAGGAATATGATGTTACCCCAAATTTAGGATTTCTGGACTCCCAGACTGCTGGTATATCTGCTGCTGCTGACCTCTCTCAGGATGTCAGCAGCCTGTGCTCTCACTTATACCACAGGAGCTTGGGAACCTGAATATCTCCACCCTGACAGTGCTGCTGCAGGGCCAGAGCTCATGGGCACTGAGCTGCCAAAGCCTCTGCCACTACTGCCCAGGAACGCAGGAGTTACCCCTTGCCTGTTACTTCTACTTCACTGATGATACCAGAAGCAGAAAGAACAAAAAGATACCTTTTCCCTTCTTCCCTCCTTTTAGTCTCCTCCAGTGCCTGCCACTGGCAGGACCTAGCGGAGAGGGAATGGACCTGAGAAATGTTGTAATATTGTTTGCGGGCTTCCAGCCCCTGTGAAATAGCAAGGAGCACAGGTGGCCAGAATGGCATGAGACAAATGATGACACAGGCATCAACCTCCTGCAGTGGTGGGAAGAGGTGGGAGTTGATGCCATCAGGTTTGTGAGGTAGCATGGGTGTGCACTGTCTTCTGTCTGCACTGACTGGAGAGTCAGGTGACAAGAGTAACCCAGCTTCAATTATTGGGTGGACCAAAAGGTTCATTTGGTTTTTTTCTGTAAGATGACTCTAGTAGCACTTAGTTGTCTTTAACTTCATTCGAAACAATTTTGTTAGATTGTATGTGACAGCTGTCATATCAGTGTGCATTTAAAAAAAGGCATCAAAATTGGTGAATTTTTGTGTAGCCATTTTAATATTGAAGATAGAAGAAAAAAATAACATTTTTGGAATATTATGCTTTGTTATTTCAAGAAAGGTAAAAACAACTGAAACGCTAAAAACGATTTGTGCAGTGTGTGGAGAAGGTGCCGTGACTGATCGAATGTGTCTAAAGTGGTTTGCGAAGTTTTGTGCTGGAGATTTCTAGCTGGACGATGCTCCATGGTCGGGTAGACCAGTTGAAGTTGATAGCGATCAAGTCAAAACAATAATTGAGAAAATCAATGTTATACCACGCGGGAGATACCCTACATACTCAAAATATCCAAATCAAGCATTGAAAATCATTTGCACCAGCTTGGTTATATGAATCGCTTTGGTGTTTGGGTTCCACATAAGTTAAGCAAAAAAACCCTTCTTGAGCATGTTTCTGCATGCGATTCTCTACTGAAGCATAATGAAAACATTCCGTTTTTAAAACAAATTGTGACAGGCGATGAAAAGTGGATATTGTATAACAATGTGGGACGGAAGAGATGGTGGGGCAAGTGAAATGAACCACCACCAACCACACCAAGGGCCGGTCTTCATCCAAAGAAGGTGATGTTGTGTATATGGTGGGATTGGAAGGGTGTCCTCTATTATGAGCTCCTTCTAGAAACCAAAGGATTAATTCCAACAAGTACTGCTCCCAATTAGACCAACTGAAAGTGGCAGTCAATGAAAAGCGTCTGGAATTAGTCAACAGAAAACGCATAATCTTCCATCAGAATAACGCAAGGCCACAGGTTTCTTTGATGACCAGGCAAAAACTGTAACAGCTTGGCTGGGAAGCTCTGATTCATCTGCCATATTCACCAGACATCGCACCTTCAGATTTCCATTTATTTCGGTCTTTACAAAATTCTCTTAATGGAAAAAAATTCAATTCGCTGGAAGACTGTAAAAGGCACTTGGAACGGTTCTTTGCTCAAAATGATAAAAAGTTTTGCAAAGATGGAATTATGAAGTTGCCTGAAAAGTCGCAGAAGGTAGTGGAACAAAAGGGTGAATACGTTGTTCAATAAAGTTCTTGGTGAAAAGGAAAAATGTGTCTTTTATTTTTACTTAAAAAACCGAAGGCATTTTTTGGCCCACCCAATACTAACATAATGGGAAATCCAGAAATAATTCTGTTGGTTGTATATATCCAAAGAGCTAGCTTCTAGATCAACAGGTCCCTTCATTTAGTTCTACCCTAGATGATGAGAGTAGAACTAAATTTCAACACTTGAATTGATTTTTAAAGATGTCTTCTGTGAACACTGTCTCATGTGTGATGTCGTTTGAGAGTATAGAGGAAAATAAGGACAAAGGATCTGTCTCAGTGAACAAACCCCTTGAAGAACAGTCAAACAGTTCTCTAGTAGCGTGTTTGATAAGGTCATTGGAGAAGAAATCACAGTAAGTTGATTATGGTCATATTTCCTCTCTAATGTCAGCTTGTGACCTCTGTTTGAATGTAAGACTCTGGTTCACCATGACAGTGAATACTTGTCCATAGAAGGGAGATGCACAGATTCTGGCTAGAGAAACATTAACCTTAGGGACAGTTTAGAGCAGGGGTCCCCAACCCTCGGGCCACGGACCAGTACTGGCACCAGGCTGCACAGCAGGAGGCGAGCAGCAGGGGAGTGAGCAAAGCTTCATCTGTATTTACAGCCGCTCCGCATTGCTCACATTACCGCGTGAGCTCCACCTCCTGTCAGATCAGTGGTGACATTAGATTCTCATTGGAGCTCGAACCCTACTGGGAACTGCACATGTGAGGGATCTAGGTTGCGAGCTCCTTATGAGAATCTAACGCCTGATGATCTGAGGTAGGGCTGAGGTAGTGATGTTAGAGCTGGGGAGCGGCTGCAGACACAGATTATCATCAGCAGAGAGGTTTGACTGCACAGAGACCATAATCAACTACTTGCAGACTCAGATCAAAACCCTATCAGTGAGTGACAAGTGACAATTAAGGTGCATCTGGTGGCAGGCTTTACAGTGGCAAGTGAGTTGATGTACTTCAGTTGTACAGCTGCAGCTGGTGGCAGGCGTTAAGTCAGGATCCGACACTTATTTTAGTCTGCGCGTGGCCCGCCCGTTATTCTATTTACCACTTCCATCCTCGCCTCTTTCCCTCACTGCACACTTGTCTCAGTCACAGTTTTGGTAAGCCCACAAGCTAACCCTAGCCAAAATAAGTAAAAAGCAAACGTCACTGGAGAGCTTTTTTGAAAAGGGGGAAAGACGCAGTGATGAGACAGGAGAAGAATCTAAGACTGCCCACAAAAAGAAAGCTGCATTTAAAAGAAAATACCAAGAGTGCTACTTAAATTACGGGTTCATTGCAACAGGTGATTTACACTCTCCAAGCTTGCTTTGGGTAATATGTGGCCACTGGCTAGCCAACGAAGCCATGAAATCTTCAAAACTGCTTTACCACATGGAGACCAAGCACGCTGCATTAAAAGACAAGCCTTTGGAGTTTTTCAGAAGAAAAAGAAGGACCGGAAGAACAGAAGCAATTATTGAAGGCCACAACTTCATCAAATGCGTCTGCACTGAGAGCATCATTCTTAGTGGCTAACCGCATTGCTAAAGCTAAGAAGCCCTTTACTATTGGTGAAGAGTTAATCCTGCCTGCTGCTAAGGACATTTGTCTTGAACTTTTAGGAGAGGCTGCAGTTCATAAGGTGGCACGTGTTCCTCTTTCGGCTAGCACCATAACTAGAGGAATTGATGAAATAGCAGAGGATATTGAGGCACAATTGTTAGAGAGGATTAATGAGTCACCGTGGTACGCAATCCAGGTTGACGAGTCTACAGATGTTGACAACGAGGCAACAATGCTTGTTTTTGTGCGATATATTTTTCAGGAGGATGTGCATGAGGATATGTTATGTGCACTTTTGTTGCCAGCTAACACCACAGCTGCAGAGCTATTCAAGTCTTTGTTTCTGTTCTTGTTTTTTTTCCATTTTAAAATACTTAAGGTATATTTTACTCTTAAGACACTTAGAATTTTTTACTTTTGCTTTGCTGAGGGATTTAAAAGAAATCTTTGAAATGTCATTCCAAGGAACAATTAGGCTATCATTTTTGTGTCCTACTTGTAGAACAACTGCAGTTGTCCAGCAGAGAACGTAGAGCAATGAGGAGTCTGTATCACAGTCACAAACACACTGGAGAAACCAGTGGGGAGCCCCTTTTTGTCCTTTCTGTCCTCCAGCACCTACACTCTCTCTTTCTCTCTCTGGAATGAAAGAAAGAATGTGGAAGTGCCTAACAGAAACCAGCTCATTTTACACTAAAAAAAAAAAAATCCCCTTGCCTCTTTCCTTTTCTCTCTCCTTCCCTCCCTCCTGCTCAGCCTTTCAATCCCACCATTTCTGTAGTGATGTTTATTCAAGTCTTTGAATGATTACATATCAGGAAAACTGAATTGGTCATTTTGTGTCGGTACATGCACAGACAGAGCGGCTGCCATGAATGGACGGCTTTCTGGTTTCACTACTCAGGTCAAAGAGGTCGCTTCTGAATGTGAGTCTACGCACTGTGTCATCCATAGAGAAATGCTGGCTAGCCGAAAAATGTCACCTGAACTTAACAACGTTTTGCAGGATGTGATTAAAATTATCAACCACAGTAAAGTAACATACACAGCAGTTTGTGCAACTCTGTGAGGAGATGGACGCAGAGCACACGTCTTTTTTTTTTTATATATATAAGTTCACTTTTTTGGTTTAAGTCGATATATTTATTTATTTATTTTTAATTTTTGGCTGTGTTGGGTCTTCATTGCCGCCTGGGCTTTCTCTAGTTGCGGCTAGACGGGGCTACTCTTTGTTGCGGAGCATGGGCTCTAGGAGCGTGCGCTTCAGTAGTTGTGGCATGTGGGCTCTAGAGCGCAGCCTCAGTAGTTGCGGTGCATGGGCTTAGTTGCTCCGTGGCATGTGGGATCTTCCTGGACCAGGGATCGAACCCATGACCCCTGCATTTGCAGACAGATTCTTAACCACTGCGCCACCAGGGAAGTCCACATCTTCTCTTAACACAGAAGTAAGATGGCTTTCTAAAGGTAGATCGCTGGCCAGAGTTTTTGAGTTATGAAAGCCATTCCAGAGATTTCTTTTAGAAAGTCACCATTGGCAGTACATTTCAGTGACACAGAATGGGTCGCAATACTTGCTTACTTGTGTGACATATTCAACCTGCTCAACGAACTCAGTCTGTCACTTCAGGGAGAAGGACAACTGTGTTCAAGTCGACAGATATGTGACTGCATTCAAAGCCAAACTGGAATTATGGGGGCGACGAGTGAACATTGGGATTTTTGACATGTTTCAAACATTAGCAGAGATTTTGAAAGAGACTGAGCCAGGGCCTTCTTTCTCCCAGTTGGTGCATGATCACCTGTCTCAGCTTTGAAAAGAGTTTGAGTACTACTTCCCAACCACGAAAGACCCCTGAACTGGGAAGGAATGGATCTGCGACCCATTTGTGAGTAAGCCAGGAGATTCGACTTTGTCCATGCTAGAAGAGGATCAACTGCTTGAGATCGCAAATGACGGTGGCCTTAAAAGTATGTTTGAGACAACTTCAAATCTCCATACGTTCTGGATTAAAGTGAAGGTGGAGTATCCTGAGATTGCCACAAAAGCACTGAAAAGCCTGCTTCCATTTCCAACATCCTGTCTTTGTGAAGCAGGGTTTTCTGCAGTGACAGCAACCGAAACAAGGTCACGGAGTAGACTGGACATAAGCAACAAACTTCAGGTGTCACTGTCTCCCATCACCCCAGATGGGACCACCTAGTTGTTGTAGGAAAACAAGCTCAGGGCTCCCACTGATTCTGCATTATGGTGAGTTATCTAATTATTTAATTATATATTACAATGTAATAATAGAAATAAAGTGTACAATAAATGTGAAGCGCTTGACTGGTCCCTGGTGCCAAAAAGTTTGGGTGCCAAAAAGCTGGTTTGGAGCATCCAGTTCTGAAGGCACAAGTGGACAGAGGAGCTTTGGGAAACATTTAGGTATTAGGAAACCCAGGGTACAGGGATGAGAGTGCAGGCATACAGGTCAGGAACCTCAGGTAAACAACCCCAGGGGTTCCTCTCTGTGATCTTGGCCTCTTTTAAAAAGCTCACCTGAAAAGTTCAAAAGCACAGGCACAGAGCTAGGTCACAAAATTGCCATGGGCTAGAACACAGGCCAAGAGTCTCTCTTTGGGCCAGGATGGGAAGGGCAATACAGGAACTCATAATATTAACAATGACCCTTTACGTTCGTGGAACGCTTTATGATTTACAAGGTGGTTTTGCATCATCTTTACAGTTAATCTCACATGGTAGTCACTTGGTCTGCAAGTTAGGTGTATCCAGTTACCCATTGCTACATAACAAACTCCCCCAAACGTAATGCCGATGCATCTAGAATGGAGCAATCACATGGCTGGTAGTGGATGCGGGGATGTGGCCTGTTGGCTGGGACAGCTGTTGGTTGTTCAGATGCTTACAGGAGGCCTCTCCAGGTGGCTTGGGCTTCTCAGGACATGACAGCTGGGTCCTGAAAGGGAGCATCCTGAAAGTGAGTGCTCTAAGAGACCAGAGTGGAAGCCCATGACTCCATATGATCTAGCCTTGGCAGTACCGGCTCATTTCCCTTGCATTCTTTTGGTCAAGCCAGTTGTTGAGGCCAACTCAGGCTCAAGGGGAGGGAAATTAGACTACTGCACCTCTCAGTGGGAAGATGGGGGCCATCTTTCCTCTACTGCAGTAGGTATTATGAGTCTCGTTTGACATTTTTTACACAGAATTAATCTATCTGAAGTGGTCTAGTGCCAGAACTGAATTGGATTGGGTCACAGGTTTGCTGACTCTAAATGTGGTATTCTTATAAAAATTCTGTGTGTGTGTGTCTGTGTGTTTAAGCCTATGCTCTGTGCGTAACACCTCATGACTTCATGGTCATTTGGAGAATATAGAACCCTCTGGCGAGCTGGCCCCTCTCCTGGCTATTTTTTTTTTTGTTGCAGTGATTTCCCATGGCCTTACTTTATACAAGGATGTCCCTTCATACAAACCAGAGGGCAGCCATTCTCGGTTCCAGATGTGAAAGGAGTGCAGCCTTTCCTCAAATCCTGGGGAGTTGAGCCCACCCAGGATCTTGAGCCAGCTACATGACTTGGCTCCTACAGCTTGTTGCTTTTGATACCAGGCCTTAGAGAACCCTGTATCTTACTGAGCAGCAGACAGAGACTCAGAGGTGGGGAGAGAGTTGCCTCAGGGTCCACAGCTAAGTCAGAGATCAGACCAGGTCTGTGGTTTGACCCCCAGCTACAACCCATCCTGACCGCCCTTTCGCGGAGCACAGCAGTGGGACCTCTGAACGCCAGGGCTCCCATTCCACCTCCATGACTTTTTGGACGCTCTCTCGCCAGCCACAGTCCCACATGCTCAATGCAGTAAGAGAAGGCCAGGGGCGTGAAGGATGGCGGTGGTTTCTGATGAGGGTAGATGGCAGCTTAATATTTATAAGAAGTTTTGCACTGTACTGTTGCCCTGACTCTGCAGATAACATGTGTGCTCTGTCTTCAGGGGCTCTCCTGGATCAGGCCTCCTGAAGCTTGGGCTTGACACCCCTCGCCCCGTATGTTGTATTGGATTCACTCAGACTGAATACGTTAGGTACCTTTGGAGAATTTTTTGCATTCAGTCGTTTTATGGGTATATTGTCTTTGCTTCTGCATTAAACTGGTTTTCTTAATTGTTTCTGGAAAACAAAACCACAGCTTTGGTTTGTTTCACAGTTCATTTAAAAAACAAAAAAGAGGGAATATTTAGTCTCTTTTTAGGTTGGCAGCTCAGCAAATGACAGAAGAGTGGTTTGCTGTGATTTGGGGTTTGCTCTTCAAGTCCTTGGTGGAGGCACAGAGGTTGGAACATGCTGGGAGGGGGGTCCCTGACTGTGGAGGGTGGGAGGAGATTTCTGAATGAGAGGAGGCAGGTGGCTTGGCTTGGGGGAGAGCAGAAGAGGGGGCACTCAGAGAAACAGAAGAAGCAGAATTCTGTGGCTGCCCTTGTTAACACAAGGGCTTTGAGGTTGAAGAGCAAGGGGACCATGAAAAATTTTTAAAAATTCATGCTCGTAGTGATTGTAAGTTAGTTGTTTGAAAATTGAAATGGTCTAGGGCATTATTATTATTTATCTCTTGACCCATATTTTTCCAGGAAGAATTGGGGAACACATTTAGCTGCTTATTACCTGCTGAGGAACTTTCAAGAACCAATGCCTGATTCCATCCTGAGGTCCTGATGCCATTGGTCTGGGGTGTGGCCTGGACATCAGGATTTTTAAAAACCTCTCAGGAGATTCTGAAGTTTAAAGAAGGTGTAAAACTGGGAAAAAGTAGGGCTCCAGGTATCCATCTGGATTTGAGCGACAGTCTTCCTTACCAGATTCCCGGCCTGGGTAATCATGTCTCAAGCTTCAAAGATGGAATATAATGTGTTGGTTGAAGAACTAACCTTCCTTATTTTGGATTCTAGATCTGCCACTTTCAAACTGTGTGACCCCGGCCATGATACTTGATATTGCTGAGCCTCGGTTCTCTTGTCTCTAAAATGGGTATAATTGTGGCAACTATGATTATGATGCTATTATGATGTTTAAGGGAGATAATCCATGTAAATAATTTAGAATTATGCAACAAATGTTCAAAATGTTACTTATTACTAATTTTGTCATCTCCCCTCACTGATGAGGCCAAGTTTAGGTTTTCTCATATAGAATTTTCTCCAGGCAAAGACTGATTAAAATGAAATTTAAATTTCATGTGGTCCTAGGTGATCTCTCCTGGTTTATTCAGTTGGCCTTGGGTGGGACCTAGTTTGTTTGGAAACCTCCCTGGATAAATCTAATGTGCAGCTGGGACTGAGAAGCAATCTTGGTGTCTGATTTTGTTTTACCTGTTCTTGCAGGAGCTTCTCAGGCACCTCTCTCAGCAATCTAGTTTTCAGGCTTATTTCAGATCCACTGCAAAACGGCTCTGATTCCAGATAGTTGTCCTTTTTCTTTCATACTTCTTGTTTTTTGTTTGTTTTTTTTGATCAGAGTAAATGTGGATTATTACTTCTATTTAATTGCTTTTATTTTTCTAATTACCATTTTTCCTGATTTTAAGAACCCATGTTTATTTTATTCCCCACACGGACATGAATAATGCAAATATTATAATACATTTTTGTCTATACTTTTGTCTATGTATCGTGTTTATAAATGTAAGTTTTAAAATTGCAAAGTTAGTCTGGAAACCTGCTTCTTTTGTTCAACTTTATGTCCTAAGCACAGTCTCAAATGCTAGGGATTTAAAAAATTTTTTTTAATTATGCGTTCGGGTGTAATGTACAACATGGTGACTATAGTTAATACTGTATTGCATATTTGAAAGTCGCTAAGAGAATGGATCTTTTTATTTATTTAAAAAATTTTGGGCTGCGCCGTGGCATGTAGGATCTTAGTTCCCTGACTAGGGGTCACACCGGTAACCCCTGCATTGGAAGTGCAGAGTCTTAACCACTGGACCACCAGGGAAGTCCTTCAAATGCTAGGGATTTTTGAAAGTATAATAATTTGTTCTCTTTGGTCATTCTGATGTATCTCACTGTATTTTAGCATTACCTTATTATCAGCTGTATTGGTTTCCTCAGGCTGCCTGAACAAAGTACCACAGACTGGGTGGCTTAAGACAACAGAAATCTCTTCTCTCACAGTTCTAGAGGTTAGGAGTCTGCAACCAAGATGGAGGCATGGTTGGTTCCTTCTGGAGGCTCAGAGGGAGAATCTGCTCCATGCTCTTCTCCTAGCTTCTGGAAGTTGCCTCTAGCTTCTTGTGTCCCTTGGCTTATAGACACGTTACTCTAATATTTGTCTCCATCTTCACATGGTTTTGTGTCCCTGCATGTCTCTGTGTCCAAACTTCCTTCTTATAAGGTCCCCTCTGATCCAGCATGACCTCATCTTAACTTCATTATATCTGCAAAGACCGTATTTTAAAATAAGGTCACATTCACAGGTACTAAGAGTTAAGACTTGAACATATTGTTTTGAGGGACACAATTCAACCAAGTACATCAGCCAGTTGTTACTTCCACCTGTCTTTTAAAGGGACCAGTAAAGGTTTTGCTCTTCTCGATACTTCTATGTTTTATCTCCCTATGCTTTCCCATCCTTCTGTGAGTTCAGACAGGTGCTGAAAAAGCCAGGCAGAGGATAAAACTGGGGCAAAGTGTTAATTTCTGTCTTTTCCAGACACCCACCTTCCCTGGAGCAAGCAGGGTGTCTGCCTGGGAAGTCCAGGAGGGGCGGGCTGAGGTAGGGAGGGAAGCCACAGGTGGTGGGAGCAGGGCTTCCTGCAGCCGCTTGGCCACCTGGCTGGACAGCTGTTCTCCCGAGCAGAGAGCTGTGTAAGGCAGGGCCTGCCTGGCTTATCACAGCCTCTCTGAGAGTTACGTGAGGCGAGAATGCCTGGTCAGATCTGTCAGTTCTGTTAAGCAACTGTTTTGGGGGATGGAGGAGTGGGGTTGGGGGCATGGAATCACCAAAATGATTGTTTATAGTGGCTGTTCAGTTTATTTATTTATTTATGTTTTGTTTTGTTTCTTTAAAAAAATTTTTTTTTCTTGGAGTACAATTGCTTTACCATGTTGTGTTAGTTTCTACTGTACAGCAAAGTGAATCAGATATACGTATACATATATCCCCTTTGTTGGATTTCCTTCCCATTTAGTTCACCACAGAGCGTTGAGCAGAGTTCCCTGTGCTATACATAAGTTCTCATTAGTTATCTATTTTATACATAATATCAATAGTGTATATATGTCAATCCCAATCTCCCAATTCATTCCCCCCCCTCCTTTCTCCCTTGGCATCCATACGTTTGTTCTCTATGTCTGTATCTCTATTTCTGCTTTGTAAATAAGATTGTGTATACTAATTTTTTCAGATTCCACATATATGCATTAATGTAAAGTATTTGTTTTTCTCTTTTCTGACTTACTTCACTCTGTATGGCAGTCTCTAGGTCCATCCACATCTCTACAAATGACACAATTTCATTCCTTTTCATGGCTGAGTAATATTCCATTGTATATATATACCACATCTTCTTTATCCATTCCTCAAAATCTTTTGCACAGCAAAGGAAACCATAAACAAGTGGAAAAGACAACCCTCAGAATGGGAGAAAATATTTGCAAACAAAGCAACTGACAAAGGATTAATCTCCAGAATATACAAACAGCTCATGCAGCTCAATATCAAAAAACAAAAAACAAATAACCCAATCAAAAAATGGGCAGAAGACCTAAATAGACATTTCTCCAAAGAAGACACACAGATGGCCAACAAACACATGAAAAAATGCTCAACATCACTAATTATTAGAGAAATGCAAATCAAAACTACGATAAGATATCACCTCACACCGGTCAGAAAGGCCATCATCACAAAATCTACAAACAATAAATGCAATCAATGCAAGAGGGTGTGCCCTCTTGCACTGTTGGTGGGAATCTAAATTGATACAGCCACTATGGAAAACAGTATGGAGATTCCTTAAAAAACTAAAAATAGAATTACCATATGACCCAGCAACCCCACTCCTGGGCATATACCCAGAGAAAACCACAATTCAAAAAGACACATGCACCCCAACGTTCATTGCAGCACTATTTACAATAGCCAGGACATAGTGACTGCTCGGTTTAGACAAGCGTTGACCCAAGGGCACCCACAGTTACTGGTTCAGCTGGGATGATCTGTTCCAGGGGTCGGCTTACTAGACCTTGCAGGCCAGGCCCGGCCCACTGCCTGCTGTGTACAGGGAGCTAAGAATTGCCTTTACAAATGAACATCTGCAATTGATTTGATGATACGGAGCACTGACTTTGAATCCCAAGTAAGTAAAATATTGTCCCCCACCCCCAATGAATCTCACTTTTCTCATTATTAGATCTTTATTACAAAAAAATCATACTCGATGATCATATTTTGAATTTCATCAATAAAAAATTCCTGGAAAAATTTTTTCTATCTTGTTATGAAAATATGTGTTATAGCTTCAATATTACCTCTAGGCCTGCAAAGTCTAAAATCTCTACTATCTAGCCCTTAACAGAAAGTTTGCCAGTCCTTGGTCTGGCCAAGTAGTCTGAAACACTAGCAAACATCCAAAAACCTGCAGGGCTTTTAAAAACACAGACTTCTGGGTCCCACCCCTGGAGTTTCAGATTCAGTAAGTCTGGGGTAGGGCCCAATCATTTCCATTTCTAACCAGTTCCCAGATGCTGCTGATGCTGCTAGTCTGGGAGCGATCCTTTGAGAACCACCAGTCTGTCTATTCAACAACCAATTAAACATTTTTCTAGGAGGCAACATTCTGTAGTACTCACAAGGACAGGCACGAGAATCAGGGCTGGGTCGTTGTCCAACTCTGCCACTAACTCTGTGATCTTGGGAATGTTATGTCTTGAGCCTTAATTTCCTCACTTGTAAAATGGGGATAATGAAAGTGCCTCCTTCCTAAGGGTTGTGAAGGTTTAAATAAAATCAAGCTTGCAAAGCTCTTAGCACACTTTAGCTAGTCTTTAAACCCTTGCCTTCAGACAGTTTACAATTTGGGGCCATGGAAATGAGACTAACCTTAGAGAACAGTATTGAGTGGCAAGGGCTGTGAAAAGGAAGAGCAGAGGAGCAATTCGGGAGGATTTTCTGTAAGAAGTGAGGTGTGTGCTGAGCATATGTGATGGATGGGAAGGCAAATGGGATAACTTATGGAGGCTTGGAGGTGGGAATCAGATTGGTATGCTTTTTGAACAGAGAGGAATTTAGACTGCCCAGTGGGTAGGAAAGCTGCCAAGTGGCCCGGGAGACAGGGAGATTGTGCCACTTCTGGGGGTCCAGTGAGAACCTCACAGCACAGATGCAGCGTGTGTGGGCAAGAGCCTTAGGAGTCCTAGAAACTGTTCTTGGGCTTTGATCAAAACTTGGGAGCTTGGGGAAGCTGAAATGTCCTGCCTGTTTCTCAAACCCCAATTGCATTTCTTGGGGCTGCTCAGTGGGCGGGCCTCCTCCCTGTGTCTCCGTTCTGTTTACCCCACAAGCATTCGTGTCTTTGGTAAGAACTGCTGCCTGGCAGAGAAGCCTTGGGAAGCTTTGCTCTGTCTTCTAAGAAACAGGAAGTCATTATTTGCCCAAAGCAAACAAACTCACAAACTGCAGGGTTCACGTTCAGTCCAAAGCTGCAGTCCCAGGAGGTGTGTGTGTGGGCTGAGGACGCGGGGACCCGAGCAAAGAATCCTTTCCCCTCCCCTTTTCCTCTGGCCAAATAAACAACTGCGATAATTTCACAGCGATGACTTGCTGGAAGCCTTGAGGTAAGTCACCCCCGCACAACGTATAGACGCTGAGCAGAGTTTTCTTCCCCAGACAGCATCCATTCCCAAGTGGGGCTCTTCTTCCCATGACATCAGCAAAACCATTTCCATGATTCCTGGAATTGGAGGGAAATTAACCTCCCACGTGCCATGTTTTTTTCCTTTACCAGGAGAGAAGAGGGAATGAGCATTTATTGGAAGCTTACTGTCTGCCTGTGTTTGGCACCAGCCTTGCCTAGGTTCTTTCATTGAAATCTTGCAACATCCTGGCAAATGGGAACTGTTTTCTGCATTTTACAGATGGGAAAATATGAGGCTCTGAAAGGATGGTCACTCTCCCAATGTCGCTGACCAGAGTTGCCATTTGAATTCCTGTCTGGCCGATTGTACATGTGCTCAAAGCCACAAGCCTCTCTGTTACTTTTAGAGTTGCTAGTAATGCCGTTTCTCCCTCCCCGACTTCCTTTAAAAGGTTTTGTCCTGACTCTTCACAAATGGGACGTGTAACTTTCCTGCAGCATGTGCAGTTCGTGAGGCTAAGGAAATAGCACTGTCCCGCTTATGTGGGGCTTGTAAGAAAAAACGGCGAGAATGGTGGCCCCTGAAGAACGTCCCAAAGAGGACACTACAAAGGGCACAGAGAGTAAGCCAGCAAGATTTACTATTTACCTTATTCAGGCCGCATGTGACACAGTGTGTATGGGGACAGAGGAAGGCTGTCGGCAGAGAGGGGCTACGAGGAGACATCTCCAATCTCCTGGTTGGGTGGAGAAGGTTGTCCCTATCCTGGGCTTGGATGAACTGTGTGTTCAAAGGGTAATATTTGAAAGCACAGAGCACAGTGACCTCTGGAGCCAGAATGCTCGGGTTCAGATCTTGGCTTTACCATGTATCAGCTGTGTGCTCTTTTGTTACCTTAGTTGCTGCTTCTGTGAAATGGGGATAATAAAAGTTCCTATCTCACAGGCAGTAAAGTGCTTACAAATATGCCTGGAACATGTGAACCCGGGACTCAGGAACTGCTGGAATGCAGGAAGAGGGCAGCCTCTCCAGCCAGCCCAGGAGTGGGTGGGCCCTGCCCAAACCCATGCAGCTCCTCTGGCTCTGGGCCCCAAAGCCATCTCCAGGCCCAAACAGATCAACTGGGCGTGACCTCGGTGAGGCTGTATCTTTCTTCTTGACAGATGTTTGGACGACTGTAGTGAAACCTCTTGGCCAAACCTTTGAAATATTTAAGTATATTTATTCCAACCAATTAATTATTCATGAGTCATAGTCTTCAACATTATATCAGTTTCTTCATCCAGGCTTTAAGAAGAAAACCAAGAACTGCAACCAAGATTGAAAAACAAAAAGGACAGAAAGTCTCTTTGTATGTATCTTCTCATCCTGTATAACCAAGCCCCTCCCAATGGGCTTCCCCATCTTCTCTGTGCTTGTTTAGGGAGCTCAGCAACAAGTGACTCTTGAGGGGACCATTTGTGCTGAGGCTGGCTGAGGGCTTCAGATATCCTCTGTGGCAGAGAGGGCCCAGCAATGGGTGGCGTCCCTGAGCCCTCAACTGTGGTTTGGCACCAGTGCCCGAGAGACTGGGGAGGGACTTCCTTTGAGATGTCACTTCTTTACCTAGTCTACCTAAAGAGTTCTTAGGTTACAAAGACAATTGTAATTATATCGCAAGCTGGGTCTTCATAATGCTCAATACTGGTCAGTAGCGAGAATAGTAGTACTGATGGTGATTGTAATTTTTGAGTGCTTACTACGTCCCAAGCATGGCCTTGAATCCCTTAAAGTATCATTGAAGTCTTTCTTTTGCAAGTAATAGAGAACCTAGCTATAGCAGAGGCTGCTGGCACCAGCCTCTATCCTCTTGGCTCCATCATTTTCATGAGCACCAACCCGTCTTCCAGCTGCCAGCTCCTGCAACTCTGTCTGAGGGACTTTTCTGAAAGCAGAGGTCCACTCTGCCTGTTCTCAGGTCGGGCCAGCCGTGCCAGGGAGGGAATGCCTTTCATTCATACACTGGAGCAGACCTCAACCTTGACAAGGGGGGCCCGTGTATAAGTATCCTGGCCCTTGGCCTTTCGGCTGGGATAACTCTGAGAGGTGTGTTTGCATTGTTTCCAGAGCTTCTCCACGGGACTACGTTTCAGCCGCCCACAGTGACACTTGCTAGATAAGGTGTCCATTACTGGCTTTCTTCCCTTCTCTGCCTCACTCCCCTACTCTCCTTTCCATGTTTCCTACAGTTGGCTCGCACATAAATGCCTTGTGGGTGAGTCTTTGTCTTTCTGAGGAAAATAAATGAAGACTCCCAAATCAAACTGCCATAAGGTAAAAAAGAAGTGTATTTGCTTGTGTAACTGAACATCTGGCTTCAGGACTGGCTTGAGTCAGGTTTACAGTGATGTCCGCGGCCTCCCCCGAGCTCTGCTCTTGGCTCTGTCTCCTCTGATTTGGCTCTATCCTCCAATTTTTCTAGCTGCCCTCAGGCTCACATCATCACCACATCCAAGCCAGAGGAGGAGAAAGGCCAATTCCCTGATAACTTAAAACCTTGGAGAGTGGAGTCTTACTGCTCCCAGTTGCCCAGACTTGAGCCGTGTACCATCCTTGTAGCGATCACAGTGGCTGGGTAGGTGGTGTGTGCAGATTGCTCATCCTGAGCTGGGTGTTCTGCCCCGGGAAGGTCCCAGGCTGAGAGCAAGGGCAGGGTGGTTTTCCCACAGAGAAATTGGAGCACCGTCACCGCGCAGAAGGCAAAGGGGTGCTGGCTGCAGACACGAAAGGTAGCACCGATATTTGTGCATTCCTTTCTTCCTCGCGGTTTTCTTCTCAACAGGGAGGATCCTGAGTCTCAGAACAGTTATTCCTCCAAGGTCACCCAGCTGGAAAGGGGCAGAGTGACCTGGGCATGCTGATTTAACTGTTTCTAACACTATCTCTGCTACCAGTATTGACTTAAATGTATTAAAATGACTGAACGTACGTTCACTCCCCAACCTTTCGATTTAGGGCCACAGCCTTGTTTTCGGGTGTAGGCTCCGCTGATTCCCAGTCCCTCTCATCTCTCTTGTGTAGAGCATTCCCACAATGCCTTGCCTGTGGTTCTAACTTCAGTGTCTTTAGACGGAAATGCTTGGTAAGCAGTCTGAGTACAGCATTCTCAGATTTGCACATGCCCCTCCTCAATCTTTTACATTTGTCTCCTCCACTGCTATCTAATTTGACAGTAATCTTTTTTGGAAACTTGCCTTCATTGAGCTTTTCCACAGCAATCAACTTAATTTTCATGGAAACAAAAGTTCTCTTTTGTTTTGGATTTCCCCAGTTTACAAGATAGTTAATTAAATTACTTGAGCACAGTGACACATGTAGCTGGCATCAGTAGGTTTGGGAACACACATAGCTGACTCTTGGTTAGCACACAGCTCAGCTGGCAGAAGATGGTACAGGTATCCTAGAGCGACAGCCTGCCAGCCGAGAGGGTCCGCCTGCTGTGGATGGCAGAGAAGATTTTACAGCAAGGAGGGGAGCACTGGCCAGCGGGGGCAGTTGGTTGAGGGAAGCTGCTTGAGAACTTCTCTGCAAGCATCTAGAACCTTGCCTGGGACGTAAAAGGTGTTCATATGGGGTGGCTGCTGTCAGGCAAGACAGGGATTAGCTGTCGAACTTTCCTTCTGTGGCCACAGTTCCCCTGCTTAGTCATCTGAGGTTGTGCAGGAAGTGACAGAACTGCATGCCCTGATTGTCCTTAAGGTCATGGAAATGACTTGTCCCTCATGTGATCAGAGAGGCTCAGCGTGAGGGAGAAGTGAGGGTGGGAGGTAGCAAAGCACACCTCTTTCCCCCACCACACGCTGGATCCTTGTGACCCTCTCATGGGTCCCCAAGTGAGTATGCATTTGATGTCCTGCCCTGTGTACTGGTGGCTAAAGGGCATTTTTTTAGGGCCACCATTGCTTAGGCGCGCTTTTGCGCAAATTAGAAAAAGGTACCCCCTTTGGGTGGATGAATGATGAAAAGGTGCTCTCTCTGGACACATGAGTCCCAGTCTCCAGGTCAACACAGCCCCTTGGCAGAGCACACGGCTTGGCTAGTGGGGCATGTGCTCATTACCAGGCCCCTCATCCCCTACACCCAGGTGCTTTTGGGCAACGCACAGACTGTGCAACCACACAAGGGAGACCTTTGGCAAGTTCCCATAGTTCTAAGCCAAGGGACAGAGTACAGCAGTCAGGCAGGGCTCTTCACACGCCACCGGCAGCAGCAACAGCCCTGGGGACTTGCTAGAAATGCACATTCATGGGCCCTGCTCCAGCCCTGCTGAATCCCAGTCTCTGGAGGTGGAGTCCAGGCATCTGTGTTTTAACAAGCCCTCCAGGTACTTCTGATGCTTGCTGAGAACCACAGCAGTCAGAACTGCTGCAGCCCGGGTCAGCCTGCTTATGTACAGCTGTTGACAGCAGAGCCTGCTGTTCCCTCTCCAGCCAACAGATTTGAGTCCACCCAGGCTGGGTCCCCAAGGCTGCTGGGAGGTCCTGCTTGTTCAGAACAGGACTTATCAATATCATCACCGGACCCACCTCAACAAGTGCAACCCCTGCATTTCTCATGACATTTTTTGCTTTGTGGGAATGAGGAAAACTATTCATTTCCTGGAGCAGAGGACTTCTGCCAAGTCCCAGGCAGAGCTGGGCGTCACGTTCCAGGGGATTGAATGCCCCTCAGAATTGGGTTGAGAGGA
The DNA here is from genome assembly GCF_963924675.1 of Phocoena phocoena. Lineage (NCBI taxonomy): Eukaryota > Metazoa > Chordata > Mammalia > Artiodactyla > Phocoenidae > Phocoena > Phocoena phocoena. The sequence goes on from NC_089221.1 coordinate 48,781,604, forward strand.
TGTGAGAGCTAGAGTGGGACTGTTTGGGTATGTGGGGAAGCAAATTCCCACACCCCAGACAAGTTCATCCTGCATTTGCGACTGAACCGAGGCAGAAGGTTGGGGGATGCTCAGCTCCTTTCCCCTCCCCCAGGCAAATGCAGTTGCTTTGTTTTCTATGATCAGCCTGAGGTCCTTGTGAGCCCACGATCATTTCTCGCACCCCGTCCCTCCCCTCTGGGCAGCAGGGATAAAGCATGTTCTGTCAGTTAGTGTTTCCTCTGCCCTGCATACTGTAAATTGTCTCTATCTGGTAAACATTTGATCTCTTTGAGATCAAAACATTTGAGCTCCGATGGAGGCTGCTTCATCCTTCTGCTTGCTTCTTTCTAAGGTGAGGTCTGGGTGTGGGGAAACTGGTCATTTCGTCATCCCCGTGTTTTTGAGGGTAATGATTAGGGCATTTTGCAGGCAAAACAATACCTCCCAGAGGCAAAGAAACCATGGCTTGAGTTTCGAACACCAGAAGTCTATGTTAAAAACTCAGTGAGGTCTAGTACAAATTTTAGTATTTAAAGCAGTAAGAATTAGAGGCACAAAAAGCAAAGCAAAGCAAAACAAAATCCTTTATATGTGGAAAAGGGAAGAATTAGGCTAGCTTTATCCTCCTTTCTCCCCTGTGAAAGGAAGTTCGAAAGAAGTTGATTATATTGCAGAAATTGAGAGAAACTTCCACTGTTCTAAAGTTCTGGGCCCAGCCCACGTATCCTCAGAAGGTACGGAGACCCCAGTGCCTGCCAGGGAGCACCGGATACTGTGCTGAAAGGAGGGGGAGCACGTTGTGGTCAGAGAGCCCATTTGGATTCAGTGGATACCACATTTACTTGCTCTGTGATCTTGGGTGAATTTCTTAACTTCTCTGAGCCATCAGGCAAATCAGTCAAATTACTGCAGTATACGGTAATATCAAATAGGTATGTGGTACAGAAGGGGATGTAGGAATTAAAAGTATGTATTTGAAGTACTGGCACACAGTAGACAATTGAGTGTTAGTTTCTTTCCCTCACTATTCACTTATCTATAAAACACACTTTATGTTATGGTTAGGTGTGGGAAGGTCCTAGTGAGTGATTGCTAAGAGCTGGTGCTCATAGAGACTGAGGTGAGAGAATTCAGGCTCTACGTGCTTTTAGCAGTGTGAAACGAGGTGGTGGTTTAGTTTCTTGAAACCTCTGTTTCTTCCTCCGTAGACTAGAGATCACCTTCGTACTTACCTTGAATGATTGTTGAGGTTAACTAAGATGTTTATAGAAATGTGCTTAGACTATGCTGGGCACATAGTGTATATGAAAACTATTAATATAACTATAATGTTTAAGGATGTAGGGCTTCGACTGACATGCATGGAATAGCGACTGTGGGCCAGGCTCTCTGTTGAATGCCATGGATACAGAGACCAGCGGGCCGCAGTTTGGGGCCGTAGCAGTCTTATAGTCTGGTTAGAGAGACAGAAAATTAATCTGGTGTTTCTCATAGCGAGTGGGTGATGATAGCTGTAGGACAGGTCAGAGCATGTGGGAGGGTCCCAGATCTGAATAGTCTGGTTAGAAGGCAGGAGGGCAATGGAAGAATGGGGTAGGGAAGACATTCAGGCAAGGAAAGTGCAGAGGCAAAGGATGCGAGGCTGCAAGCAAGATGGAGGAATGGAAGTTGTGAAGTTCAGGTGGAGCCTGGAGCCTGTTCAGGGCTGAGGAGGAAGAGGCATGGGGCAAGGGGGGCTAGACTGTTGGCCCACGCAGGCATGCATGGTTGTCTGCTCTGTTCACTGCTGTCTCCCACTTCTCTCCCTCCTGTGCTGGGCAAGGAGGAAACAATACGTAATTGGTTGGACTAAAGGAAAGTGAAAGAAGAGGTTGAGAAGGAGGCAAGAGGGGATCATACCCCAGTAACACCTCTGTCAGAAATAAGGTCCAGGGTGATGGCTGCAGGAGGTGCCCAGCCTTCCCCTTGCTAGGAGTGTCAGGTGGGGACACCTGGGACACAGGCTTATTGGGTGGCCGTGAGGGCAGGAGAGGAAGAGCTGACGAGGCTGTTTGCAAGGGCAGTGGAGGTGAGTGCCAGGGAGGCTGCAGTTTTGACTTAGCAGTTCTGTGAGTGTGAAGAGCACTCCTAGGAAATGGGGGGCACTGTTCAGGGTCCAGAACAGGGTGCCCTGAAGTTGGGGCACCATCAACACAGCTGTGGGACTTTCCTCTCACAAGCCTTAAGTGACCAGTGTGGGTGCAAAGAAGGGGACGGGGCCTCCATCAAAGCTTCAGGTGTTGTTGGGTGTGTGCGATGGATTGCGAGTGATGGGCCATGGTGCCTGGGCTGGGAAGGAAAAGGCGGGAGACAAAGGATCCAGCCGGTTCCACGATAATGGAGGCCAGGAGGCTAAGGCCAGGACAGGGATAATGGAGGCCCATCTCATTGTACGGGGGCAGTTTCCTTGCCTTTTCCTGGAATTCCACCACCATCTCTGTACACCTAATTTTCTCATCCTTCAAGGTTCCCCTCGAACACGCTTTCAGCATCTCAGAGCTGAAACTTCTCCCTTTCTTGAACTCCTATCCTCTTTAGGGTTGTAATTATTTGCCCAGACAGCTTGTCTTTCTCATGAGAATATAAGCTCCTGGAGACCACCCTCATAGTCTCTGCAGACTCTGGTGAAGTTCATCTTGTGAATAGATGAATTTGCATTTGTGGAACCAATGGACAAATCAATTCAGTTTCTGGTCAACATTCCCTTAGAATTAAGAAAATAACAATAATTCAGTCTGTAGATTCTCTTTCTGTAGAAAGGAAATGTTGCATGAGAAAAAACATAGGTTTTTAAAATTTTGAATATTTTTTTTATACAGCAGGGTCTTATTAGTTATCTATTTTATACGTATTAGCACATATATGTCAATCCAAATCTCCCACTTCATCACACCACCACCAGCTGCCCGCTGCCACTTCCCCCCTTGGTGTCCATACGTTTGTTTTCTACATCTGTGTCTCTGTTTCTGCCTTGCAAACCGGTTCATCTGTACCATTTTTCTAGATTCCACATATATGTGTTAATATACAATATTTGTTTTTCTCTTTCTTACTTGCTTCACTGTGTATGACAGTCTCTAGGTCCACCCACATCTCTACAAATGACCCAATTTGTTCCATTTTATGGCTGGGTAATATTCCATTGTATATATGTACCACATCTTCTTTATCCATTCGTCTGTCAGTGGGCATTTAGGTTGCTTCCAGAACCTGGCTATTGTAAATAGTGCTGCAGTGAACATTGGGGTGCATGTGTCTTTTTGAATTATGGTTTTCTCTGGGTACACGCCCAGTAGTGGGATTGCTGGGTCGTATGGTAGTTCTATGTTTAGTTTTTTAAGGAACCTCCATACTGTTCTCCATAGTGGCTGTATCAATTTACATTCCCACCAGAAGTGCAAGAGGGTTCCCTTTTCTCCACACCCTCCCCAGCATTTGTTGTTTGTAGATTTTTTGATGATGCCCATTCTAACGGGTGTGAGGTGATACCTCATTGTAGTTTTGATTTGCATTTCTCTAATAATTAGTGATGTTGAGCAGCTTTTCGTGTGCCTCTTGGCTATCTGTATGTCTTCTTTGGAGACGTGTCTATTTAGGTCTTCCGCCCATTTTTGGAGTGGGTTGTTTGTTTTTTTTAATATTGAGCTGCAGGAGCTGTTTATATATTTTGGAGATTAATCCTTTGTTGATTTATTTGCAAATATTTTCTCCCATTCTGAGGGTTGTCTTTTCATCTTATTTATAGTTTCCTTTGCTGTACAAAAGGTTTTAAATTTCATTAGGTCCTATTTGTTTATTTTTGTTTTTATTTCCATTACTCTAGGAGGTGGGTCAGAAAAGATCTTGCTGGGATTTATGTCAAAGAGTGTTCTTCCTATGTTTTCCTCTGAGAGTGTTACAGTGTCCAGTCTTACATTTAGGTCTTGAATCCATTTTGAGTTTATTTTTGTGTATGGTGTTAGGGAGTGTTCTAATTTCCTTGTTTTACATGTAGCTGTACAGTTTTCCCAGCACCACTTATTGAAGAGACTGTCTTTTCTCCATTGTATATCCTTGCCTCCTTTGTTATAGATTAGTTAACCATAGGTGCGTGGGTTTATCTCTGAGCTTTCTATCCTGTTCTATTGATCTGTATTTCTGTTTTTGTGCCAGTACCATATTGTCTTGAGTACTGTAGCTTTGTAGTATAGTCTGAAGTCAGGGAGTCTGACTTCAGATTCAGCTGACTTCAGCTGACTCCTCCAGCTCCGTTTTTTTCCCCTCAAGTTTGCTTTGGCTATTTGGGGTCTTTTGTGTCTCTATACAAATTTTAAGACTTTTTGTTCTAGTTCTGTAAAAAATGTCATTGGTAATTTGACAGGGATTGTATTGAATCTGTAGATTGCTTTGGGTAATATAATCATTTTCACAATATTGATTCTTCCAACCCAAGAACATGGTATATTTCTCCAACTGTTTGTGTCATCTTTGATTTCTTTCATCAGTGTTGTATAGTTTTCTGAGTACAGGTCTTTTACCTCCTGAGGTAGGTTTATTCCTGGTATTTTATTCTTTTTGTTGCAATGGTGAATGGGATTGTTTCCTTAATTTCTCTTTCTGATCTTTTGTTGTTAGTGGATAGGAATGCAAGAGATTTCTAGGCATTAATTTTGTATCCTGCTACTTTACCAAATTCATTGATTAGCTCTAGTAGTTTTCTGGTGGTATCTTTAGGATTATCTATATATAGTATCCTGTCATCTGCAAACAGTGACAGTTTTACTTCGTCTTTTCCAATTTGGATTCCTTTTATTTCTTCTTCTTCTCTGATTGCTGTTGAATAACTAGGACTTCCAAAACTCTGTTGAATGATAGTGGTGAGAGTGGACATCCTTGTCTTGTTCCTGATCTTAGAGGAAATACTTTCAGGTTTTCACGATTGAGAATGATGTTTGCTGTAGGTTTGTCATATATGGCCTTTATTGTGTTGAGGTAGTTTCCCTCTGTGCCCGCTTTCTGGAGAGTTTTTATCATAAATGGGTGTTGAATTTTATCAAAATTTTTTTCTGCAGGTATTGAGATGATCATATGGATTTTATTCTTCAGTTTGTTAATATGGTGTATCACATTGATTGATTTGCATATACTGAAGAATCCTTGCATCCCTGGGATAAATCCTACTTGATCCTTTTAATGTGTTCTTGGATTCTGTTTGCTAGTATTTTGTTGAGGATTTTTGCATCTATATTCATCAGTGATACTGGTCTGTAATTTTCTTTTTTTTCTGCAGTATCTTTGTCAGGTTTTGGTATCAGGGTGATGGTGGCTTCATAGAATCAGTTTGGGAGTGTTCCTTCCTCTGCAGGTTTTTGGAAGAGTTTGAGAAGGATGGGTTGTTAGCTCTTCTCTAAATGTTTGATAGAATTCACCTGTGAAGCCATCTGGTCCGGCACTTTTGTTTGTTGGAAGATTTTTAATCACAGTTTCAATTTCATTACTTGTGATTGGTCTGTTCATATTTTCTATTTCTTCCTGGTTCAGTCTTGGGAGGTTTTACCTTTCTGAGAATTTGTCCATTTCTCCTAGGTTGTCCATTTTATTGGCATAGAGTTGCTTGTAGTAGTTTCTTATGATGCCTTGTATTTCTGCGGTGTCTATTGTAACTTCTCCTTTTTCATTTCTAAATTTATTGATTTGAGTCCTCTCCCTCTTTTTCTTCATGAGTCTGGCTAAAGGTTTATCAATTTTGTTTATCTTCTCAAAGAATTAGCTTTTAGTTTTGTTGATCTTTGCTATTGTTTTCTTTGTTTCTATTTCATTTATTTCTGCTCTGATCTTTATGATTTCTTTCCTTGTCCTAACTTTGGGTTTTGTTTGTTCTTCTTTCTCTAGTTCCTTTAAGTGTAAATTTAGATTGTTTACTTGAGATTTTCCTTGTTTCTTGAGGTAGGATTGTATTGCTATAAAATTCCCTCTTAGAACTGCTTTTGCTGCATCCCATAGGTTTTGGATCGTTGTGTTTTTGTTCTCGTTTTTCTCTAGGTATTTTTTGATTTCCTCTTTGATTTCTTCAGTGATCTTTTGGTTGTTTAGTAATGTATTGTTTAGCCTCCATGTGTTTGTGGTTTTCACATTTATTTCTAATCTCATAGCATTGTGGTCGGAGAAGATACTTGATATGATTTCAATTTTCTTAAATTTACCGAGGCTTGATTTGTGACCCAAGATGTGATCTATCCTGGAGAAGGTGCTGTGTGCACTTTAGAAAAAAGTGTAATCTGCTGTTTTTGGATCAAATGTCCTGTAAGTTTCAGTGAAATCTGTCTGGTCTGTTGTGTCATTTAAAGCTTATGTTTCCTTCTTAATCTTCTGTCTGGATGATCTGTACATTGGTGTAACTGAGATGTTAAAGTCCCCCACTATTATTGTGTTACTGTTGATATCCTCTTTTATAGCTCTTGGCATTTGCCTTATGTATTGAGGTGCTCCTATGTTGGGTGCATATATATTTATAATTGTTATATCTTCTTCTTGGATTGATCCCTTGACCATTATGTAGTGTCCTTCCTTGTCTCTTGTAACATTCTTTATTTTAAAGTCTATTTTATCGGATATGAGTATTGCTACCCCAGCTTTCTCTTGATTTCCATTTGCATAGAATATCTTTTTCCATCCCCTCACTTTCAGTCTGTATGTGTCCCTAGGTCTGAAGCGGGTCTCTTGTTTACAGCATATGTATGGGTCTTGATTTTGTATCCATTCAGCAAGCCTGTGTCTTTTGCTTGGAGCATCTAATCCATTCACATTTAAGGTAATTATGGATATGTATGTTCCTATTACCATTTTCTTAATTGTTTTGGGTTTGTTTTTGTAGGTCCTTTTCTTCTCTTGTGTTTCCCACTTAGAGAAGTTCCTTTAGCATTTGTTGTAGAGGTGGTTTGGTGGTGCTGAATTCTTTTAGCTTTTGCTTGTCTGTAAAGATTTTAATTTCTCTGTTGAATCTGAATGAGATCCTTGCTGTGTAGAGTAATCTTGGTTGTAGGTTCTTTCCTTTCATCACTTTAAATATGTCATGCCACTCCCTTATGCCTTGCAGGGTTTTTGCTGAGAAATCAGCTTTTAACCTTATGGGAGTCCCCTTGTATGTTATTTGTCATTTTTCCCTTGTTGCTTTTAGTAATTTTTCTTTGTCTTTAATTTTTGTCAATTTGATTACTATGTGTTTCGGCATGTTTCTCCTTGGGTTTATCCTGCCTGGGACTCTCTGCACTTCCTGGACTTGGGTGGCTATTTCCTTTTCCATGTTAGGGAAGTTTTAGACTCTAATCTCTTCAACTATTCTCTGGCATTCTTTCTCTCTGTCTTCTCCTTCTGGGACCCCTATAATGCAAATGTTGGTGCATTTAATGTTGTCCCAGAGGTCTCTTAGGCTGTCTTCATTTCTTTTCATTCTTTTTTCTTTATTCTGTTCCTTAGCAGTGAATTTCACCATTCTGTCTTCCAGGTCACTTATCCATTCCTCTGCCTCAGTTATTCTGCTATTGAGTCCTTGTAGTGTATTTTTCATTTCAGTTATTCTCTTGTCCATCTGTTTGTTTGCTCTTCAGTTTTTCTAGGTCTTTGTTAAACATTTCTTGCATCTTCTCAGTCTTTGCCTCCATTCTTTTTCTGAGGTCCTGGATCATCTTCACTATCATTATTCTGAATTCTTTTTCTGGAAGGTTGCTTATCTCCACTTCATTGAGTTGTTTTTCTGGGGTTTTATCTTGTTCCTTCATCTGGTCCATATTCCTCTGCTTTTTCATTTTGTCTGTCTTTCTGTGAATGTGGTTTGCATTCCACAGGTTGCAGGATTGTAGTTCTTCTTGCTTCTTCTGTCTGCCCTCTGGTGGATGAGGCTATCTAAGAGGGTTGTGCAAGCTTCCTGATAGGAGGGACTGGTGGTGGGTAGAGCTGGGTGTTGCTCTGGTGGGCAGAGCTCAGTAAAACTTTAATCCCCTTGTCTGCTGATGTGTGGGACTGAGTATCCTCCCTGTTGGTTGTTTGACCTGAGGCGACCCAGCACTGCAGGCTATAGGCTCTTTGGTGGGGCTAATGGTGGACTCTGGGAGGGCTCATGCCAAGGAGTACTTCCCGGAACTTCTGCTGCCAGTGTCCTTGTCCCTGCAGTGAGCCACAGCCACCCTCTGCCTCTGCAGGAGACCCTCCAACACTAGCAGGTAGGTCTGGTTCAGTTTCCTATGGGGTCACTGCTCCTTCCGCCGGGTCCTGATGCGCACACTACTTTGTGTGTGCCCTCCAAGAGTGGAGTCTCTAAAAACGTAGGTTTTTGAGACTTGGATTTCCTTGTCGTGAAATGCATCAGTGTCCGAGGAATCAGAAATAGCATATAAGCAGGACATCTCCTGGCCCACATGATAGCACATTATGAAGAGGCACCCCTGGCTTCAGGAGATTCAGCCTGCACAAGGACAAAGGGTTTGGCAAGTGGATTTCAGTTTCCACTTGCCCCTCAGCCAGACACCTTTGTGGAAAGCACAACTGGAAATTGTGGCTTTGCTTAAATGCCTGGTACACAGTAGTCATTAAATCAAGGTAGCTGTTATATTTATAATTATTATTAATACAATATTGTTGTTATGCATGGTGCCCACCTGGCACTGCATGCAGACAGATCCTTTGATTAATATTTCTCTACAGTTGAAAGTTTTCTGTTTTAAAGATTCAAGTCATAGGCACACAGGAGCACAGTCTGCCTTGAAGATGAAAAATGAAAGGCTGTAGTAAATGATGCTATTAGAATTATACTTTCCTCATTACAGAAGTAATATGATCCTGCTTTAGGGCTCCAGGCTCCCTCAGATGCTGAAAGTTAAAAGACAGGGCCTAGAACAGAGCTCCAGAGTAAAAGGGAAGATTGTAGAAAGCCATATAAATGGATTTGATATCTTGTTAGTGGTCTCTATTCTCTTGCTAGGGCTAGGGAAGCCAACTTATTATCAATAAAAAAGAATAAACGCTTTATAGGAAGCTATTTTCACTGTCACCAAACGTTTTATATACCTGTCGATAATTGTAACAGTTAAATATGACATATTGATGAATACAGTGGGACAAAAGGATACTTTTTTTCTGATTCGGGTGAAAAGACTTTATACTCTTTTCTTTTATGGATGGAAGTAATCCAACTCACAAACTTCAGCTATCTATAATCCTCTATGGGATGGCAAAAGAAAAAGAAAATTCTGAAAGGAGGCTTTTTAGCCAAGAGCTCAACCCTATGGACCCTATCCTTCTTACCAAACTTAATGGGCTCCCCAGGCTGCCTGGAGGGTCTCAGAACCATTCCATGCTTGGTTCTTGGTCAGACTCGCGGTGGCATCCGCTTGGTGACTTTGTGGTTGGGAGACCCCGTACTCCTGGGCATTTGTCTGTCACTGTCTCATTTCTGGGTTGGCCAGATGTGGCAGTCAGGATGTCTCTGGGTGAGTAGGCAGAGAGAACTACTTGAGAGGCAGAGGGAATCACCTCTGGAGTTGAGTTCATATGAATATGTGGTTCATCATAATGAATCCATCCCCACATCTCCATCTCCTTCCTCCACATGCATCGTGAAGTTCTGTCCGTCTTCCCTGTATAGATATCTGTATCTCTCCATTTCTCTCCATGCCTGCCACCACCCTAGTCCAAGAGGCCTCCACCTCCCACCTGTTAGTGCTGCAATAGCCGGACAGTGCCCTCAGGCGGAGGACCTGGAAAACACTGTGTCCCTGGCTGGTCTGCAGGTGTCCTCTGGGGTGGGCCAGGGGATTTAGGTGAGGCCCCCATAGAGCCCCCTCCCCTTCACAAGGCCCTTCTTCTCTCAGCTGCTTTTCATCTACTGGATTCTAGCTCACCGTTTGCCTTCAGGCTAGACCCTCCTTTCCTTGGGGGATTTTTCCTGATCTCCCTGAAAGTTTCATGGCAAATGGCTTTGTTGACATCCTCTCTTGCTCCCCTTTACTAGGATCCTGAGGGAAAATAGATGTTTGTTGATGCATGGGGCAAGTGGGAATGAGAGTTCTGGCTTAAAGAGTGATTGCTTGAGAAATGGTGCTGAGTAGTATTCTTCAGACTGATGATCCGTTTAATAAAAAATGTAAGAACTTAAAGAACATCTGTGAATTAATGTGTGTGGAGCTAGCAACTTAACCAAAAAGTGGCGTGAGAACAATTCAGGCTGTGCTTGGACATTCCTTAGATGTGGGTCTAAAAGGCACTGGGAACTTGGTCCGCATCAGAGTCTGGAGGCAGAGGGGACAGAAGGCTTGAGGGCCAAAGTCCTTGGCCCTTTTTGAGGGTCTGGTGTAGAGGCAGGGTTATGAATTGTGTGGAAACAAGGGTCATTGGGATAGATAGTATAAAGAGTAGTTTGTCATCTGATATTGTGATGGTTAGTTTTATGTGTCAACTTGGCTAGGCCACAGTACCCAGATATTTGGTCAAACACTATTCTAGATGTTTCTGTGAAGGTATGTTTTGGATGGGTTTAACATTTAAATCAGGATACCATACAGTTGACTCTTGAACAACATCAGTTTAAATTGCATAGGTCCACTTACACACAGGAGTTTTTCAATAAATACATACTACCATATTGCACAACCCAAAGTTGATTGAATTTATGGATGTGAAACTACAGATATGGAGGAACTGTGGGTACAAAAAGCTGACTGTATAGTCGTACGTGGATTTTTAAAAAAAATTTAATTTAATTTATTTATTTGTGGCTGCGTTGGGTCTTCATTGCTGCACGCGGGCTTTCTCTAGTTGAGGTGAGTGGGAGATACTCTTTGTTGTGGTGCGCGGGCTTCTCATTGTGATGGCTTCTCTTGTTGTGGAGCACGGGCTCTAGGCACGTGGGCTTCAGTAGTTGTGGCATACAGGCTCTAGAGTGCAGGCTCAGTAGTTGTGGCACACGGGCTTAGTTGCTCGGCGGCTTGTGGGATCTTCCTGGACCAGGGCTCGAACCTGTGTCCCCTGCATTGGCAGGTGGATTCTTAACCACTGCGCCACCAGGGAAGCCCCAATACGTGGATTTTTGACTGCTTGCAGGTTGGTGCCCTAACCCTACCTTGTTCAAGGGTCAACTGTATATATAGAGACTTTTGTTGGTTTCTGTTCTGTTTCACTGGGGAACCCTGAGTAATGCAGGTAGCATGGCACAACCTTAGTTTTATGGATTATACTTAATTATATCTAGTTTATAGTGAGATGAATAACTGATCACAGGAATAACTGGTGACAGAATCTCACTTTAAGGAATATATCCGAGGCTTCACAAAACAAGGGATAGGAGGACTCTAAGAAATCTGATCATTGGTGTCTTTCCATTCAAGCCAATCAAAACTAAAAACAGTTCCTTTCAATTAGTGTTGTAATTCTCCAACCTCTATTTGTAAGAATTAGTCCTCCCAAGATGACTGAGCCTTTATTATGCACAAGGCACTGTTCTAGATGCTTTCCATGTATTATCTCAATTAATTTTCATGACGTTCCGAAGGGCTGTATATTGTTGTTACCTTCTTTGTGCAGATGGGGAAACTGAGGAACCAAGAGGTTAAGCATATTTCCCAAAGTGACCCAGCTGGGGAGTATCAGTGCTCAGACTTGAACCTTGGCAGTCCAGCCCTGGAGTCCAGCTTGCTTTGATGCTTGATGGCTTTTGCATTAGATAAGAGACTGAAAATGGGAAGATGAGTAGGAGGAATGAGGAAACAGGGACACCCCATGAAGAATTCACATGTCTTCTTTGCCATGTAAAAATCGAGAGCTTTATATTTAAGGTTGGTGGTAACAAAAGTAGACGGCATTTATTTATTGTCTAGTGCATGCCAGAAAACATGGTAAGCAGTTTATGCACAGTATGTTCATCTAATTCTCAAGAGAATGTTGTGAGGTGCGCACTGTTACTACCCCCACTGGACAGAAGAGGAAAATGAGTGGCAGAGATGGCAAGCGATTTGCCCAAGGTCACAGGCAGAGAGGGAACAGCAGCTCCAGGAGCAAACTTACGCTTCCTACTCCATCTCAGGGGAGAGTGCGTGAGATGTAAGAGGACTCATCTATTATTATTGGGAAGTTTTGGGGAATCTCACAACTTTGCCCAATCTTTCTAACCCCACGGCCATCTTTTGAAGGAGCAGAGCTGGCCCCTGCCTCTAAAGTGTGTGAACCAGGAAAGGTTGCAAAGGAATTCTGATAAGGAATAGCTCCGTTGTGGGCCGGCCCTGCTGCTCAGCATCCCTGCTATTTGCAACGTTCTCTTGAGTAAAGGGCTTGTTTTCAGAATCCTCTAGTCGAAATACTTTCTGAGAGTAATAAGCATCAAGCCCTTGGCCCCTATGAACACACCAGAGCAGTTTGGAATATCAGACCAAGAAGCCCGAGGGGAGGGCACACACCACCATATGTTTTAAGGATGTCAAGGACTTGGTTTGAAAGATTAGAGCTCTCTACTTATCCTTGTAGCTCCAGTGCTTAGTCTCAAGAAAAATCAAGCAAGCAAAACAATAACAAACGTAAAAATTATGTTAGAATATTACTGCATAAGCTGACTAATATGCAGTGACCTGTCCCTGGCTCTGCCCAGGGACTCTAGTCCCTGGCTGTGTGCACACATGGACCTCACTCTTGCCCGCCCACCATCTGCCAAGGCGGGGTCCCTGTGCCTGTGGCAATGTGTCCATATCAATCAGTTCCCATTCCCTCCCCTTCCCCCCTCCATTTGACATTTAGAATTGGCAGGGAGATCTTCAAGATGGGGTAGCAAGTGAGAGAAATAACACAGGGAATGAGTGGAGGGTGTGTGCCAGGGAAGTGTGCCTGGTCACTTCCCTGAGTGTGGTTTGAAGGATGAGGGGGTGAGGTGTTGGGAGATGTTAGGGTGAGGTGTGCCGGCTGCTCCAGGGCCCTCCCTGCCCTAAAGCCACATCTCTGTGCCACGCACACACTCTCATATAAATGAATATATGGCTGCCATGGCACCATCTTGGATGAAGTTCCCTTGTGCTGTGCATGTGCAGTCACCCATAGATGACTCCCCTTCCTGCTAAGAAGTGGAGCCTGGAATTTGATAAGAGCAGGGAAATATGTGAGGACAAAGGTTAATTAATCCACTTATTTTAAAAAAAAATATGTAACATTGATGTGCATTTTAAAGAGTGATAGAATGGAGTTCATAAACCCACCACCCATTTCAGGAACTAGAAAATTACTAATCATTTGCACCTTCTTTTATGTGTCTCCCCATCCCCTCCTTGGCCTGCCCCCTCCCCTCTGTACAGGCAGCACAGCTGGTTCCAGCTGTGACCATTTTGATTGGTTGGTGCCAACAATTTCATTTTGAATATCAGCTACATCTAGAGGTAACCACACTCCTGAATTTTGTGTGTATCTTTCCCCTATCTTAAAAAAAGTGGTTTTAATACAAATAATGAATGCTTAGACAATAATTGTTTTGTTTTTAAACTTTTTATCCAGTATGACAGCTTTGATATAGTCTTCTGGGGCTTATATTTTCCCCTCAAGTTTATATTTTTATAGTTTGTCCATATTGTTGTGTGTAGCTGAACTTTGTTTTTCTTTAAATTTTTTAAAATTTATTTTTGGCTGCATTGGGTCTTCATTGCTGCACGCAGGCTTTCTCTAGTTGTGACGAGAGGAGGCTGCCCTTCATTGCAGTGCACAGTCTTCTCATTGCAGTGGCTTCTCTTGTCGCGGAGCACAGGCTCTAGGTGCGCGGGCTTCAGTAGTTGTGGTACATGGGCTCAGTAGTTGTGGCTTGCGGGCTCTAGAGCACAGGCTCAGTAGTTGTGGCACACGGGCTTAGTTGCTCTGCGGCATGTGGGATCTTCCCAGACCAGGGCTCTAACCCATGTCCCCTGCATTGGCAGGTGGATTCTTAACCACTGTGCCACCAGGGAAGCCTTGAACTTTGGTTATTTTAACTGCTGTATAATATTCCATTGCATGATATATATATATATATATATATATATATATATATATAATCTTTTTGAAGATGTTGGGGGTAGGAGTTTATTAATTAATTTATTTATTTTTGCTGTGTTGGGTCTTCGTTTCTGTGCGAGGGCTTTCTCTAGTTGTGGCAAGCGGGGGCCACTCTTCATCACGGTGCGTGGGCCTCTCACCATCGCGGCCTCTCTTGCTGCGGAGCACAGGCTCCAGACACGCAGGCTCAGTAGTTGTGGCTCATGGGCCTAGTTGCTTTGCGGCATGTGGGATCCTCCCGGACCAGGGCTTGAACCCGTGTCCCTTGCATTAGCAGGCAGATTCTCAACCACTGCTCCACCAGGGAAACCCTGCATGATATTTTTTAAACCTTGAATTACTTATCCATTCTACTTCAATGGGACTTTTTCCCAATTTATTTCTATATCAACCTGTGCTGCTAAGGACATTCTTATATATGTCTCTTTGCAAGAATTTCTCTAGGGCATTTACTTAGAACTGAATTCCTGCGTTGTAACATATGCAGATGTTCAACTTAAAGCATTTATTGAAAAAGTACCACTAGCTGCTGTCACAGAAAGCAAATAAAATATCAGGGGCTTCACACAATAGAAGGAATCTTACCCATGTAAAGTCTATCTGCAGATGGGATAGGAGCTGGGTGTGGAGGTGTGCTCCATCCACCCAGTCATTCAGGAACCCAGGATGATGAAATCTCCCCATCTTGAAAATGAGGTGTCCAAAATCATCCTGGGAGTGTGCAAATAGCTAACAGATGGCGAAGTGAGACACTGGAGGATCACAAAGGAAGTTTTATTGGCAAGTCAGGGAAGTGGCCTACAGTCATTTCTGCCTACATTCCGTTGGCCAGAACTCAGTCACATAGCCACACCTAAGTGCAATGAAGGCTGGGAAATGTAGCCTTTCTATGTATCAAGGAGGCATATGAAGTGGATTTGGTGAGTAGCTAGTGAAAAACAATGCCAAATTGTTTTCCAAAATGACCGTACTAATTTACACTCCTATTTAGTAGGATATAATGGTTTTGTTGATCTAAATGTTTTCCACCGTGTACTATTAACCTGTAAAGTTTTGCCATTCTTGGTGTAAATTGTTACCTTATTCTGGGCTTCATTTTCATCTCCCTGATCACTATTGAGGTTGAACAGTTTTTCTTATATTTATGAGCCAAGTGTTTCCTCTAATCTGAAATACTTATTTATGTCTTTTGCCCAGTTTTCTCTTGACTTAGTATAAAAAATATTCTTTACATATTCTGGATACCATAACATTGTAGGTTTTGTATGTTGCAAATATCTTTCCTGGATTTTTGCTTGACTTTTCACTTTTTAAAGTTTCATTTGATGAAAAAAATCCTAATTACAGTGTAATATAATTTACTAACACTTCTTTTATGGTTAGTGTGTTTAGTGATCTGGTTAAGAAATGCTTTCCTACCTTTAATGTTAGAAAGATATTCTTCTGTATTTTCTTTGATATTCCATCTTCACTTGGTCAACAAACTCTCATAATGCCCCCACCCCCAGCCTGTTGTTTTGAAAATTTCAAACTTAAAGAAAAGTTGCAAGAATAATGCAGCAAACACTCATTTATCCTTCAGGTGGGCCCATCAACTGTTAACATTTTGCCACATTCATTTTCTCTCTCTCTCTGTATCTGTCCTTATATATACATATACACATTTTTATTACTATTTGCTAAACCATTTGAGAGTAAGTTGCAGACTTTACTCCCCAAATACTTCAGCATGTATCTCCTAAGAACAAAAACAGTCTCTTATAAAACCATAATACAATCATCAAATTTTTGAAATTTAACATTGATCCAATACTGCAATCTATCACACAGTTCTCTTTAGTCTCCTTCAGTCTAGAACAATTCCTCAGTCTGGGTACTTTTTTCCATGACATAGACATTTCTGAAGAGTAGAGCCTAGTTGTCTTATAGATTTCCCTCAATTTGGGTTTGTCTTATATTTCCTCATGATTCAACTCAGGTTATGACTGTGCTGGCAGGAATATTGCATAAGTGGTGTTCTGTCTTTCTGAGTACATCATATTAGGAAGTACATGATACCAGTTTGTCCCATTATTGGTGATGTTAAGTTTGATCACATGGTTAAGGTGGTCTTTAATTAATAAGCAATTCGTAGAGAGAGAACAAGCCAGTTTTAAACTAAAAACATTTTTATTGTTGGATAATATTGCCCAAACCTTTAGAAACTTAATCCCATTGCTGCTGTTGGCAAGAAGCTATAAAAAGAAAAGTCTTCTCTCTCTTCAAAACTCAAAAAATAAAAGCAGTTTTTCCTGTTCAAAATTGGAGAAATAAAAACCTTGTCCCTTTTGATAATTTGGAGAGGAAGAAATACAGAGAGGGCAATGAGTAATACAGAGAGGGCAATGAGTAAACACAGGTGAAAATGTGGTAACTGAATTTAAATATTCCTGACATCTGGTGCTCACCCAGAGTAACAAAACTTTGTGAATGTACTTTGCAAAGATAGAAAATGCTATACACACACACACACGTGTATATATATATATACACACGTTCACATTTGATGTGATACAGAGAGTGGTAGATGCTCTTAGCCGGGTCATTTCAATAACAACAATTGGAGACTGCAATTCCAGCTGAATGGCGTCTTTGAGACTGAAGAGCTTCCGCAGTCTCTCCACTTCCATACTGATTAGAAGTGCTTGAGATACATCATAACAGTGTCAGTGGAGTGTTTATGGGGAAATTGTCACTGTCTCTTGCTTGTGGAAGGTGACATAATGGAATTTCCTTCCTTTGTCCTGGTGACAGGATGATGGGCTCCAGTTCGGCATGCTTTGCCATTTATGTATCTGGGCTCAACTGGCAAGCCTGGCGAGATGAGGGAGAAGGTGTGTCCTGTCACTGGGAGGGTAGGGAGCCAGTGGGGTGGGCCCCAACTGCTGTATGAAAGAGCGTTTAGAAATGACGGTCGACTGAATGAAAATGGTGGGGGGGGCGAGCACCAAAGATGGGGCGGGGAGCAGCTGCAGTCTCATTGTGTCCTGTGAGGCTTCTGAGACTCGGGACCCAGAAGGCTTATGGGATTGGTACCCGGGGTGCCTGTATCAGCATAGGTGTCTAGGTACAGATTCAAAATGTCTTTGCCCCTTGTCACCCCCTCCCCTACTCCTCCAACCCCAAGTCCCGCACATGATTTATCTGTGTATTAATAACATGTCTTGTTCCAGAAAGGTTTTAGGAAGTCTTGGTGTGATATATTGATTACCAATAGAGTTGGGCGGCATATTTAAGTTGGGATAAATTAAACAATTTATGTTTATGTGGCGGCTGTGTGTGTGTGTGTGTGTGTGTGTGTGTGTGTGTGTAGAGAGGAGATTTATTCACTTACTTCATCCCTGTTTTTCAAGTAAACTAGACCTTGTCCATCAGTACCCCACAGGAAAAGGGATGGCACAGCAAAAACAAACAGAAATAAAGTTAACTGCAGTGTGTAGGTCCTAGTTAAGGAATTTCAAAGGTTGACTTTGCAATTACCGTCCTCTGCCTTGATCATTGCAGAAGGCTTAACTGGTCTTTCTCCCAGCACTTACCCTCTCTAGTCCACTTGCTAATTTGCCACCAGAGTGAGATTTCAAGGTTTGGACAGATAATTCCTGAAATGCACATTTCACGACATCCCATTGCCTGTTAGCTAAAAACTAAACTCCTTATGGTGGTTTGCGGTGGTGATGATGATGATGATGATAGCAGCGTAATACTAGCATTATTACTACCCAACATTTATTGAGTGTGTACTGTGTGCCAGGCACTCTTCAGTGCATGTTATGAATCAGTCCCTCACAACAGCACTATGAAGTAGTTACTAGTAGGTATTCTTATTTACATATGAGGATGCTGAGGCTCAGGATGTTAAGCAACGTTTCCAAGGTGACCCAGCTAGCGGGTAGTTGAGTGGTGCCCAGATCAGTCTGATTCAGAGCCTGTGCCAATCCTATCAAGTCATGCCGCGTCACCTGGAGGTCAAGTGTCTCCTGGCATTTGCACAGAGGTATACTGATAATAACTAATATTTATCAGGCATTGAATATGTATGAGGCACTGTTTTAAGTGCTTTAACTGA
Source organism: Phocoena phocoena (assembly GCF_963924675.1). Taxonomy (NCBI): domain Eukaryota; kingdom Metazoa; phylum Chordata; class Mammalia; order Artiodactyla; family Phocoenidae; genus Phocoena; species Phocoena phocoena. Next base: position 48,799,800 of record NC_089221.1, read on the forward strand.
GTTACACAATTAAACCTTACAGCAAACTTTTGTATGAGGTAAATACTATTTTTGCCATCTTTCCATTTTATACGTGGGGAAATTGAGGCACACAACTCTCCCAGAGCTGATAAATGGCAGACCAGGCTTCAAACCCAGGCAGTCTGGATCCAGAAACCACACCTGTCACCTAATCATCTACCACGTTGCTTCTGGTACCTAGCTTCAGGTTTCCAGGACCAGGTGTCTACACACATGTGGGAGTATTACAAGGGATATCCGTGTTAACAAAAATAAAGTGATATTTGAAAATCCCCAAACTGGCAGGGCCTTCCAGCTGTCATCTGACTCTGTCCCCTGAGTTGAGCCAAGTTTTCCTCTGACTCCTTGAAAACAAAGAGCAGGCTCATGGGTGTTAAGCATCCCCTGGGGATGGGGATTCTGCACCTCCTCTGGCCTTCCACCACCCACCGTGTTTCATCACCTCAGGATGCCACCAGCCAGATGCTTTTAAGTCTCTCGGCTGGAAAAATGACTATGAATAAAATAAATGAAGCTCTCAATGATGGAAGCTCCTGATGGTGCCTGCAATGGGGAATATCCCAGCATCTGTCTGCTGCCACACTGAGATCATCTTTTTATTGCCCAAAGATGCTATTCCTGTCTTGTCGCCGGCCACTAACCGGCCACTCAGGTACTGGGAGTCCAGAGCTGCCTCATTACTCTACACTGTCCGTGTTACATCCCAGACTGCAATACATTATCATTCAAATGAGCCAGCCACAATGGAAGACAAAATATGCACGCTGATTTCTCTCCACTGCCCTTTCCCCAGCGCTCCCTAATTACAGCCGGCAGTTGATTGGGACAGTTGAACATGGAGGCTGATGGGGCAGTCGTGGTGTTCTCATCTAAGCAAAACACAAACAATGCATAAACTCACCAGCTCTGTTTAGGTAAGCAGGATTTTATTCACAGCTCAGTGGTATAACAATACTCTGAAGGTATCAGTCAGTGGTTTATTATAGCATCTCTCTTCTTGGTTCCATATTTTTGGTTGTTTCTCCATTTTAAAGAAACTGATTGGTTTGTGACCTTGGCTCATCCCCGCTCTTCATTTTTCTTGTCTTTCATCAGAGTGGTTTCATGATGACTTTTTCCTATCTCATGCTCAGTATTTTTCCAAGGATGAGTGAAATCCCATGCTGTATTCTCTGTTCACTCATTCACGCATTCAGTCATGTATTCATTCATTCAGACAACAAATACTTACTGAACACCTAACAAGTGCTAGGATACTGTGCTAGGTTCTGGGGTTATAAAACAGTCATTATTCTTACCCTTTACCGTAGCTTAAGGGCAAGTGGCAGAGTTAAATTTTCAACAAATAAATGCTCAACTAAATATACTTTTGCAAATTGTGAGGAGTGCACTACAGAAAAAGATGAATCATCACAAGAAAAAATGTAACCATGTGAGGTGATGGATGTTAACTACATTTACTGTGGTAATCATTTTGTAATATATACTTGTGTCAAGTCATTACGTTTTACACCTTAAACTAATACAAGGTTATATGTCAATTGTATCTCAATAAAGCTGGAAAAAAAAGAAGAAAAAAGTAAAAAAAGGAGGATGCTTATATTCTTGCATGGAATCTAAATATGTTTAGAAAAACACTGATCTTCAACACTAATAAATGATACATAGGTTTCTTAGTGTTCTTCTCCAAATAATATTTTTCTTAGGGTATGTTATTCATAGCTTGAAAAAAATGAATCAACTTTCAAAGTGGTCTGTGTATTTCTGAAGGAGAATTTGATTATTAAGGAAGTTCTTTGACCTCCATGATATGTTTCCTCTACCCCATTTCACTGATTTTGAGTTACTACTGTGTGATGTTCTGTGTCTCTCCAGTACTGGTTAGAACTTGGGATGGTCAAATGTACAACAGGAAGAAAAGATCCTTCCTGTACTTATTTGGCATTAAAAAAATTTCCCTATGTCTCAAACACTGTCTAATTTATCTATCTATCCTTAGCACCTGCCACACAGAGTTTACCATTGATTAGCTCAGATAATCTTTAATATATTGTGGTGAGTACTATTATTTATTCATCAGACAAATAATTTTTAACCATCTGCATCATGCTGGTGCTGAGCCCTGAAGACCTAGGAGTGAAACAGACTCAGTTTCTCCTCTCCCAGGGCTTAAGCTGCCCTGAAATGTATGGAAAAGGAATCATGCAATGACAGTGTGGCAAGAAACATGCTATGATGGGCGAGGCAAGGGGATATCATGGGAGCACCTGGACTTGGTATGGCGGGGGCAGGGGTCAAGGAAAAGTTGTGAAGGAGGCAACACCTTAGCTAAGTAAGGAGTGTGTGTAGGGGAGCAGGGAGGAAGCGTGCATCAGATAGGGAGGTAAGAGGGAAGATGTGATGCATTTTAAGACTTAAAAATTTATGGTGGAAGAATTGGAAGTTGCAACAGATGGGGCTGGAGAAGGAAGCAGGGGTCAGGAATGAATTTCCGGGCCCTGCTGAGGAGCTGGCAGTGGTGAACATTGAAGGAAGGGATTTAAGGGTGGAGGGAGTGGAGTGGTCAGTCTGCATGTAAGGATGCATCATGGAGGCTGGGTTGGGAAGACGTTGCAGGAATCCACAGGGAGATGGTGCAGCATGGATGGAAGTACATGGATTTAGAGGCATTTGGAAGATGGAATCCACCAGACTAAGGTCCTTCTGTTGGATGTGAGGGTTGAGGGAGAAGGAAGAGGCTACTGAGGGGGCAGGAGAGGACAGAGGTAAAGATATTAGCCTTGGACCACACCTTGCTTTTTTCACTTCTTATAGTAGCACATACAGAGCTGCTGTTTTGCTGTTTTCCTTTTAGAATCTTCATGGTGTTCCATAGCACGGTTGTGTTGTAATTCATACAACTAGTCTCTTCTTGATGGAAAATTACATTGGTTCCAGTCTTTTACTATTATAAATCATGCTGACAGGACCCCGTGGCCTCTTGAGAATTTCTAATAGTGGAATTTCTGGGTCAGAGGGTTTAGGAGACTTGCCAATGTCTCCCAGCCAGTGGGTTGCAGAGCTAATATTCCACTCCACTGGAAGGATGTGTGTCTGTGGTCTATCACCTCTCCCATGCTGTGCCCTCCCAAGCTGAGTGACCTGGACCTCTGGACCACAGGTTCTTCTTGTGGAGGGAGGACTGACTCACTACAGTGGTTGGGAAATCACCTGAGAGCTTCTGAAACATGCAGATTTCTGGGCCTTCTGAATAAGAATCCCTGGAGCCTGGGCTTGAAAGCCTGAATTTTTAATTTTGTCCCTAACACTTAGGTATCCTGCCCTTGAGTCCTGCACTGGAACTACCGCGTCTTCTTTGAGATCCTCTCCAGTTCTAAGATCTGAGGGTTCAGAATAGTCTACAAACCATGCTGCCCTCCGTGTTAGCTCCTCAGAAGGCTGGGGAGAAGCATGGTCCTGTGACACCATGCTGGATGACAAAAATTCAAATGTCCGAATTTCACCCACTCTTAGGGGACAGGAGGTAGGAGGTTACACTGGGGGCTGTGATCCTCTTGGGGGCAAGGTGGGCTATAGCTTTCTAGACTTTGAGGAGCTGGCCCAGCCCCCCATGGATGTGAACATGGCTGTGACCCAAGGGTCCCCTCAGGGCAGCCAGACAACAGAATGGGGTCAACTCTGGGACTCTGCCTGTGCCCAGAGCCTGTTCTTAGGGGAGGTGTGGCTGCTGCAGACGGGGATGCCCTTCACTAGCTCTGTGCCCACATCATCTGCTGACACAGCACTCATGCAGCCTGGATTCCATGCGCATGGCAAACAACCCCTTTCCTCTTTCTCAGATTACGAGGTGTGACCAGCACTTGCATCTGTTCTTTGTGGCCACTGAGCAGCTCCAACACTGTTGCTCCTGATTTAGGATAAAAAAAATTGTTAGGTGTAAAAGCAGCTTTATCCCCAGAGGGCCCTGTGCAGTAGCACTATTAATTTGGAAGCATTAGCCACCTGTTCCGGATACCCCCACCTAGACCTTTGTCACAGCTGAGGAAAGAAAAAACAGGGACCATGAGTGAAAAGACCTGGATTCTTGCCCTGCCTCAGTTGCTGACTGTGTGGTACCATGGGCGCCTCTCAACTTTCTAGACTTCATCAAGGACCCATATTCTGTTTTCCTCATCATAAAACTGAGATATGTACTTTCTGATGTACTTTTCTACTCTGGGCATCCCATGCATCTCTGAAGGATGATTAAGTCAACACTGATGTTCGCTGGCCTGCCTGTCCTGTTGGAAGAGAACTAGTCACAAACAGCATTAAAACTCAGAAGGCATTTACACCAAGAGTCAGAAACACTGATTTGCATCTGAAACATGTGCAACTCAACCTTCTTGCCACCCCAGCACGCCACGCAGAGGGTCTGAGAGATAATGCCTTTCAATGTGTGTTTCCATTGCTCTGGAATGAGGAGTTTCGCAGGGGACAGGTGCCCCCAGAGCCCCAGCTGCCCAGGGGATATACCGTTTTGAGAGGGGCTTCGTGGAGCACTGTTCCCCACTTAAGAGTCAGCATCTGTGCTTGGCAGCTGTGGGACCTGACTGACCAGGAGGCTGAGGGGAGGCCCCTAGAGGGAAGGGGAAGTGCCCAACTGGCCTGGACATTTGTGTTCCAGAAGCCCTGGAGTGGGTTTTTATAATGGGCTGCCTGGCTCTGTGCCCTCTCAGCTCTTTGACTGGCAGCTGAAGCTGGGAATTCCACACCTGTAGACTCAGCTGGCTCCAGGCTATGCTGGGACTGATCCTAGGTTTACAGGGAGGGGTTACAAAGAGCCCTCGTCAGTTCAGTGTTGAGTGTGACTGTGGGTCCAGTGTGGCCTTGGTGTCCCGGTTTACCCTGGCTTGGGTTCTTATATCAATTAAGGTGCTAGTCTAAGAGGCAATTAACAGAAAACCCCACTGAGGCTGGCTCAAATAAAGGACATGTATTATCTTATATAACTTGAAGATCCAGGTTGGATAGATGCCAGGCTTGGCTGTTTCTTAGATTAATGATGTCATCAAGGACCCGTATTCTTTGTGCTTCTCCCTTCTGCCATTTTTGATATTAACTTCATCTTGCTGGTAGCAAGGTGGCTACAGCTGTTCCAGACATCACATTGTGAATGTGATAATATCTGAAGGAAGAAGAAGGACTTCCCCTTTCTAGGGCTTTCTCTTCAGAGGGAGGAAATTTCACCCTGTGTCTCATAGGCTCAAGTTCGGTTGCTTGTTCAGTGGCATTACTAGATTGGCTTATATTAATCATATAGTTGAATGGATTTGGAAGAGGCAACCCAGTGTCCACCATGGTTTCTAGTGTAATCTATTTTCTTTCTTGGTAGTATAATCTATCTGCTTTCTTGCTGGCTCAATCTCTTTCTATTTAGCGATTTATCAGTTACCCCTCTTTTCACCCTCCAGTTCCATTGTAAGCCCCCTCTGAATTTATTGCAAGTAGGCACTCCAGATCTAGACTCGAGGCCAGGGACAATAGGAATCACACCTCGCCCATTGTCTCTCTTGGCCTGATCCATCTATCTGTTGGACTCTGGTTCCCATGTTCCCATTCCATTGGAGTAGACATACTATTGTCCCATGTCCCTGGGTGAGATACGCAGCAGTGAGGCAGGTCAGAGGAGGGGCAGAACCAGGCTCAGGCTGAATCTCAGGGTTGGGTGAGGGCTCACAGGTCATGATCCCTTTCTGCCTTCCTTTATATTCTGACCACATGGATTGCTTATAACCAGAACTGGAAGGTACCATCATTTCCAGTCCCACCACTATGTACTAATTGGTCAACTGCCTGCTCCTACTACCTCCTTGCTCTGGGAGTTACCTGGTGCAGGTTCTAGAAAGAAAAGTATAGATTCTGTGCTCATGAAGCTTTGCTCTGTTGGGAATGGCTTGCAGTCATGGGGGACATGGCAAATTGTCCTTTCTTTCAAGGGAAGAAGGCAGGAATTGGAAAGATAAGACCCCACCATGTGTGTTGGAAAGTCACTTACTCTTCACCTGTAAGTAATATCATGGCTATGGGTTGAGACAAATGAGTCCTGTTACCTTTCTCCCTTCCCCTCCCCTGCCCTCCCCTCCCCGGCCCTCCGCTTCCTTCCTTCCTTCCTTCCTTCCTTCCTTCCTTCCTTCCTTCCTTCCTTCCTCCCTCCCTCCCTCCCTCCCTTCCTCCCTCCCTCCCTTCCTCCCTCCCTTCCTCCTTCCCTCCCTCCCTCCCTCCCTCCCTCCCTCCCTTCCATTCTGGACTTCTGGTAGTTGGTGCTATACAGCATGGGCAATACACAGCTGGAGAGCCACTCTGCAGGCACCTGCCACCATGGAATGCAGGTGATGTTTCCCAAACCACTAACCAGGGGGTTCCTCATAAGAGCCAGGATAAGGGGGAAGGGCTGAGGCAGAATGGGCTGTTAATTCCCCGAGCAGGCCAGTACTCAGTGCTGCCTAGCTTCTGTGAGTCCTAGTTTATTTTCAAAACACTTACACAGACAAGAGATCAGTTGGTTCACAGAACATCCTCTGTGAGATAGGGAAGGTACTATATCATCCCTGTTTCATAGCTGAGGAAACTGAGCTTCGGTAAAACCAAGCCATTAACTTGTCGTGCAGAATATTCTTGGCTAAGCTGACTGCTCAACATTACACTGGTCATTAGTGATGGATCTGAGCTCATGAGTGCCCAGCAGTTCCTGCCTGCTGTGCTATATAGTCCTGAGGAGTGGCATAAAATTGAAGTGTCCCAGTGGACTGTGACCCAAGTTTGACCTGGGCCTCTAATCAGACGGCATTCTCTCCTAACAATGCCCGCTGACATCAAGGCAGATGGAACTGAGTTGTGCCCACAAGCAGAATTGTGCACAGCATGTAGGAGACACCCTCAACGCCTATTCTGGGAGTCGTCAGTAAGCCACCCTGGGGTGGAAGGAACTGTATTCTCCTGTGTGTGCATGTACGTGAGTGGGTGTATACCCACTCACATGGGCATGGGCTGTGGGTATGTACCCAGCTGGGCCTGTGTTGGTCTTCCAGATTCCCAGGCAACACTTGGTACATTCTGCACAGCTTTGGGGGCCAGCTTCTGTTGCTCTTTTAGGAAATGAAATTGCCTTCCAGATGCGTCTTTCACTTGTTTTTCCTCCACTTGACAGAGCTGCCTAAACTTCTCATTCAGGGGCCCTCAGAGAAGTGTATCATTTCACGCTCCCTTGTTTAGCTTCTCCAAAGCTAAAACCAAAGCTGGCACAGCTACTGATTAGCCAGAAATCAAAAGCAAAGGCTGGGCTTTTGATGGGACAACTGCTACATTAGAGAGGGATGGTTGTTTTACGATTGCAGGGTAAGGTCCATAATATTACCCACCGCTGAATGGCCATTAGATTGCAAATTACCGGTCACTTTGCTGGATGGCTCAGCCATCCTGTAATCATGATGATAATATCCCCCATAATGGTCAGGCCCAGGCACCTACCAGGAGTCTGGCTGCTGAGGCGCCAAATTGCTGGGCTGTATACAGTAATGATGATCACGGCAGGAAGGAAGGAAGGCTGGCTGCACCAAAGTCCTGCCCCAAAGTCCATTAGGAAGCATAAGGGACTGTTGGACTTACTCCAGTGTTCCCTGGGGTTCTACCTATTGAGGATCTAACTTTGTGTGGCTATCCCACTCCATGACACTTCCAGTACATGGTCTCTTGGCTCAGATGTGCCAGCTGGGATGTGAACCCTGAGCTGACAAGTGGAAAAATAACATAATTGGTTTTCCCCAGTCTTCTCCTATGGTGAACTGTGTGCGTGTGTGTGCGCTCATGTGTGCATGTCTGGTGATGGAACTGTGGCTGTGAAACACACAAAGTTTGAAAAGCATTGATACTCATATTTTTAAGTTGGGTTGTGGCTTCATATCTTGCATACATGTCATAGGTATTCTTTTATGGTACAAATATGCAAAGAGAAAAAGAAGACAAAGCTGATGGGGTGAAGGGCCCTTGGGCCAACATTTGGCCTGTATCAGGGTCCTGCAGGACACAGAGGGCATGCTTAAGTGGGGTAGTTATGGCTTTAGGTAAAGGGATCCAGGATGGAGTGGCAGTGGGGACCAGAGAACTGAATGCCACGAACTCACTTGAGTTTTGCCCTCAATTCTCATGGTGCTGCCTACTATAGCCAAACCCAACCAGAAGACAGAGGTACTTTCTACAAAGGGCAGAGCAGGCTAGGGAAGGAAGTGGGATCTTGAGAAGTGAAGTGGACATACCCAGTGCCTCATCTGACACCTATTTATTAATGGGCTGTGTAGGCACTGGCTGGCTAATGGGGCCTCCTGGGCCCTGCGTGGGCTGGAATTCCAAGGTCTTGGTCCATTCTTACCCTGTGTTGCCTGGGAGTTAACCATGGTGGAACTCCAGACTTGCCCTTCTTTCTCTGGTTGTTTTCCTGGTCCAAGGGGCCAGGGATTCCTCAGCTTCCATCCAACTGCAGTCATTGCCCTGCATTTTGGCTCCTACAGCAGGCTTCTGGGCCTCTGGAAATGGTACAAGATGACTCACTGGCATGGCCCAGCTGATCAGCTGTGTAGGGAGTGCCCTGAGCACAGACCTGGGACTTGGCGGGAATCCCTCTAAGTAGGAGCTGCGGGGTGGGTGGTGGGCTAAGGAGGCTGCTGCAGGCTCAGGATCAGACAGAAGGCTTAGAGCTTCTCCGTGAGTTGCATAGAGGCTCTGGACGGGGCCCCTCTCTGTGCTTCACTTTTGTCTCCAATCTGGAAGAAATGGCATCCTGCCAAAGTTTGTAAGGCACTGCAGCCCCCTCACCAAGCCTCCTTCCCAGCTCAAGAGAATGCTAGCTGCGGAGGGAATAAAGTTGGCATTATTTTCAGTTCCCCCAGAAAAATACCATTCTCTGCCCTCTGAGAGCCCATTTGCCAAATTGCTTTTAGCAAGGCTGAACTAGTGACAGGAAAAGACTCAGATGGCATTCTGTGAAAGTAAAGAGAGCAGTGAGAATAGCAAATGCTTACGGTGTGCCTACTCTGTACTAGGTGTGTTCTGTGCATTGCAGATGTTATTATATTTAAGCCTCATGACAACCCCATGAAGCAGGTGCTAAAGTTATCCCCACTTTTCAGATAAGGAAGCTGAGGGAGAGAGAGATGAAACAACTTTCCCAGTGTTATACAGATGGTAGTAGTAGAGCTGGGATTTGAACCTAGGCGGTCTGGCTCCAGAGTTGTGCCGCCTCCTTTTCCTTCTTGGCTAACTTCTCCTTAGCAGGTGCCAAGAGACAGGATGTCCCCAAGTATGAATGGAGTGTAGAGCTGGAAATAGCTTAGAGGTTCATTTAGTCCAGCCGCTGTGTTCTTACAGAGGGGGAAACTGAGGGTCCACAAGGTTCCGTGATTAGCTCTCTGGAGCCTTGACCTAATGTGAGTGGTTTACTTGGCAGTTCTGGAAACACTGGGCAGCTCAAAAGTGGCTGGCTGTGCCTACTGATAATCTGGCAATTTTCCTAGCGTTGTTTAGCAAGTAAATTTCTTTGAAGCAAAATTCCTTTTATCCAAGAAGCAATGTGACCTCAAATCTCATTTAATGAAACATCTCTGACGTTAGCCGCATGAGGCAAAGGCCCTGAAGGTGTCTGCGCTGCCCTTGTGCTCTCTGGGTCTGATGCTGTTTCTGGCACTGGCTGAGGAGCTGTTTCTGCTGTGAATAAGTCAAGCATCCGGCTGTGCGGGCGCTCAGAGACCAGGTGAGCTGGGCAGGCTGGGGGCACAGACCAGAGGAGAGAGGCTCTTTCATCAATTTCCAGGGATTTCAGGGGGCACCTGAAGCATCTTTTCCTGCAGAGGTCCTCAGCCCACCCAGCCAAGCTGCTGTCACAAAGAACAGAGTGTCTTGGGCCATGTGATCATGGGGGAGGCTGCCCAGGCCTCCGAGGGGGGCTGCCAGCTTCTGAGCTGTTGATTCCATGACTCTGGGACCCAGAGCTGTAGAGAAAGGGCAGCATTCTTCCTGTGGAGGCCTGATCCAAATGGCCCCATGGCTTTCTTTTCTCCGGGATCAGCAGGGCTACTGTTGGGAGGGACAATCGAGGTTGTTGTCCTGGCCTGGCCCAGAGGCACCACTGCCAGATGCAGAGCTGGCTCCCTGGGTTCATCGTTGCCGCACCTGCCCTCCTTATCATTGGGTGCTCGTGGGTCAGAGCCATACAGGAGCTCTGTTCCTTCCCACCTCCTGGCAGCTGAGGCCCAGGACAACCTCCCTCTGTCCAACCCAGACAGCCCAGGGGCCAGTGAAGAGGATGCCCCTTCTCCCACATGGCCTACATATTTTACTTCTCCTGGATACATTAGAATTAAGATGGAGACATTCAATGACTATGAAGAAAGTCCCATGTTAAATTGGAAGACACTCATTTGCTCTCAGTTTCCAGATAATGCACTTACAAAAGGGTTAACGTGTCAATGTTTTCCTCTTCCTTTCGTGTGGCTTAAGTGATAAAAGGGACAGAGCTTGCTCTCTTGGGGGAAGATCTTGCTATCTCTTCTCTCTCATTGCTGTTTGTCAGTCCTCAGTCATGTCTGTTTTGAGAAGGCCACATGTGACCTGGACAGCTTCTACTCTTGGTATGAGGGCAAATGCTTTCTCATGCTGCAAATGGGAGATCTCAGGCCCAGGTTTGGTTATTGAGGGAGAAATATTTAAAGAAAGGGTACCATGATCACTTTGGTTCAAGGCACTTGAACCTATTGGGTGTTTGGTCAAAGAATCCAGGAATTTCTAAATCCTGTCTCAGACCAATAACCCCACCATCAAATGCTTTCCCATATCATCTGTATCCGTCAGGGTCCAGCAGGAAACAGATGGCGTACTCAAACTAGTTTGAGGAGATTTTAATAAAGGGATGACTTATAAAAATGTGGGCAAGGTTTAGGGAAACCACTGAGAGATGGTGCATTACCCTGGAGCTAGCAACAGCAGGAAACTGTTACCACTTTTAGGCCTGAAGGCCGAGGGGAGCGAGCAGTTACTGCATGCCAGAGAGAGCTGTAGCTCTTTGAGACAGCCTCCTGACAGAGCTTTGGCCTGTGGAAGAGGGAAGCAGTCAACCAACCATGATCTAGCCAAGGGGGATTCAGAGTAACCAATCTAATCAATCTCACGCTCTTCCCACACCCTCACTGGCCAGTTCCCCCCAGTGGCCAAACCCAAGCAAAAGCCAGAGAGACAGCATGTTGATGAAGTTATCAGTGCCTTCTGTAAGAGTCAACACCCTGTGGCACAGAGCAGGGTGGAAAAGGGTGGAGAGTGGATTTGGAGAGGTAAATGGAAAGTATCTAGCACAACATCCTAATGTCACCTGCCTTCTACCTTCTCTCTGACTCCTAACAAATATGTATATATACATATACCCTAACCTGGGGAATGGTGCTAGACAGCAGACAGAGGGCAGGATTGCTGCTCAACATCTTGCAATGCACAGTGCAGCCCTCTGATAACAAAGAATTATCTGGTGCAAAATGTCAATAGTGCCAAGGTTTAGAAACCCTGCTCTACGTGGAGAAAGGAAGATTTGGGCTCTGAGAAAGGGAATCAGAGAGCAGGTTTCAGAAAAGAGAAGGGTTTTTGTGCGTGTTTGTTTTGGTTTGCTTGTTTTGTTTGAATAGGAAGAACCTATCACAGAGGAAGTTTCCACTTTTGTCTTTGGGGAGGGTGTTCCCATGTTGGGGTGTAACTGGGCTCACTCTCTGCATCCTGGGAATCAGCTGGACTGCAGGGTCAAACATCTACAAGTAGGACTGAGAGCTCTTTGGGGGAACATCTCACACCATGGGGATGACCCTCTGAGTTTCTCTGCTCTTTGCGGCTGCTGGAAGTGGTACAGCAGACTCTAAAGAGCTATTTCAAGATGGTTCAGCCAGACCCAAAGGTCTGGCAGAGTTTTTGCCTTTTCCAGGCTTTGGGGTTCTCTGCTTTTCAGCTCAAAGCTCTTAGAATGTTAGTAAGTGGGGACTTACAAAGTCCTGAAATAGTTCTCAGGATACAGAGGAAATGTCCTAGCTCAGAAAGTAAGCGAGTGTAGTCAGTTGTCCTTTGTTAACTTGCTGATTAAACCTGGTCTTTGCTTCTTTATTTTCTTCCTTCCTATATCCCATTTTCAGGTTATTTCCCTGCCTGTCTGTGCCTTGGTTAGAGAGAAGCAGCAGGCAGAGAAGAAAACTCCATATCAGCTTTCTTTGGCAAGTTATTAAGAAACTCGATGAAAACTTGAGGAAGTAATGAATAAAATTACCTTTAAAAAATCAGGGGCTTCCCTGGTGGCGCAGTGGTTGAGAGTCCGCCTGCCGATGCAGGGGACACGGGTTCGTGCCCCGGTCCGGGAAGATCCCACATGGTGCGGAGCGGCTGGGCCCGTGAGCCATGGCGGCTGAGCCTGCGCGTCCGGAGCCTGTGCTCCGCAACGGGAGAGGCCACAACAGTGAGAGGCCCGCGTACCGCAAAAAAAAAAAATCAGGATTAACAATTACCCATCCCTCCCTCCATCACCATGTCTTGACCAGGCTGTATTACAGCTTGAACGACTTTAATATTTATCAAATTTTATTTATTTTTTAAACAAGCAATCCATTTACATTGTTTAAAAACAAACTGACAGAGGATTTAGATAAAGAGGCCACAGTCCCCTCTCCCTTTCCTCCCATCCCATCCCAAAAAGCAATATCCGTCCAGAGATAGTCTATTGCTCTATAAACAAATAACGCATATACACTTTCCTTTGATCTTTTCATCCCATTCAAATAGTAGTATATTTGCTTTCTACTCAGTAATGTATGTTGGAAATCCTTCCATATCATTTAAGAACTTCTAAAAAATTGGTTCCATGTTATCATATGGATATACTTAATATTATTTGGTCAAAAATAACTTGTTTTTAAAAAGGCTTCTCAATCTATCTCAAACCAGAAAGAATGCTCAACTAAAAACAAAAACAAAACAAAACTGAAAGTTTAGGCATTTGCTTCTGTCATTTTGTAAAGCTTTTATTCTCTCATCTTACTGAGATTTTGGTATTTTTTCCCTGCATTTGCCCGTTAACTTCAAACCTCTATAAAATAGTTATTCAGAACCATGGAGTGTCCCAAAGGTTTGGATACTGCTTGCAACCTAAACTGCGTCTGTCTTATTAAAGTATTGAATGCTTACTATTTTTTTCTTATGGAAAGCCAGCTTGAGCCAGTCAAATAATATCAACATCAGAAAAGCCTGTTTTGGCTTGGGACAAGACATTGTACCTCTCTGGTCCCCAGTTTTTCCATTAAAAAAAATCTAGGTAGAATCCTGGGGCCTTAGCACCTTCGAACCTTTGTACCGGCAGGGCTAGCTCAGATTTAGAAGAGCCTACTCATCTGGACTGTATTTCTGTGGACAGCCAAGACCCGTGTAAAAGATGAACATATTTAAAGTAAAGAAAGAACCTGCTGTATTTGGAAGCCAAAGACAGGGCAGGCAGAAGAGCCGTCAGGGTGTACAGCGTTCTGGGGCTCCAGGGCTTTGAAATCCTTTCCACTGTTGTCACTTGAATGTCGAACACGTTATTCTCAGAGGACACTAAAGAGAAGTACAGGTACGGTGGACTCCAGGGGGATTCATTATTCAAGGCACAAAATTTCCTACTGTGGCCTGCAACACATTATAATTCAAATGAGTCCACCACAATAGAAGAAAAATATGCAAGCAGATTTCTCTCTGTTCGTGTTTTTTTCCCCTCCTCTCTGAAGCCCTGTAATTACAGCAGGCAGGTGGAGCATCTGGGGTGTGGGGCGAGTCAACTGTATTTTTACCTTCCCGGGAACACGACTTGCCTACCGCGTCAATATATTTTATTTTTAATTAAGCGCCTATTGCAAAATCTGAGTCCCTGTGCAAAAGTCTGATTCACAACTTTTCCCCCCCCTGCGGTTCCCCCAGATGCTGCTGCTATTACTGTCTCAAATTTCCCCTCTTAAAATTTGCTCTTTTAGTAAATTACTTATGGCCTTTACTGAGCTCTGCAGCTCTGAGGCGGTCCAGCTGCAGGGCCTTCACCTCTTTTTCCCCCCGTGCCCCGCACACCTGAGTCAAGTCAGTTTCTTCGCCTGCCCAGCAGCGCTATGTACCACGAGCGTGCCGCGGTTCAGGCCCGGGAGCCCCTTCCGCTTTCCCGCTTTCCCCGCAGCGGTCAAGTGAGGCTGGGGGTGGCGCTGTGCCCGTAAGAGACCTCCAGTCCTGCGCTGCGGGGCAGCGGACCTCAGCCCTGCAACTCACCCGCCGCTCCGCCCCCCCCCCCCCCCCGCAATGTGTGAGCTTTGCGGGTTCCGGCGTAGGAGCCCCACTCGGAGGAGGCCACGGGATCCGAGACCCCTATGTTGGCCAAGGGCGGGGGGTATGCATGAAAACCCCCTTGCTGTCGACGCGCCGGTCCGGGGAGGGGGAGTGGGAGGACGGTGTAGGCGCCCGGGCGGGAGCCGAAGGGTCCTCGCTCTCTCTCCTGACGCTGGCCACTGAGGAGGCAGAGCCTGGGCAGCCCAGGGCTTCGGCAGAGCGCGCCTTTTCTGATCGGGGAAGTCCGGGACTCCAGGAAGGACGGGAACTCACGTCCAGGGACAACATCGCCCGGAGACCCCTGGACCGGTGTCTGGACAGGGTGTGGGCTCTTGGGGTTCCCGCAGGGAGAGTGAAGCGGGCCCGTGACCTGGTGCCTCCAGGCGCAGTGGGGGCCGGGCCGCTGCAGGATCCCTGCGAGCCGACTGCCCGGGCGGGGTGCGCTTCTCGATTCCGGCTCAGTGTTGTTCCTGTTCCCCCGCTCTGGGAACCAGTAACTGGATGCAGATGGGTTCCCAGCAGTGCGCGGGGCCGTGCGCAGGCCCGCGGCCTCGCGGGGGTGGCTGCTGACCACCGGGCTGCCACTCTGGCTGTTAGCTGGCATTTCTGCCTCCTAGGGGCAGTTTGAGGCGTGCTGGGGTTGGCCCGGGATGGTGGAGGGAGACTGCAAAGCGCAGGTGGGGCTGTCAGCACTTGCAGGGAGAGTGCAGCCACATTCTGTCACTAGTGAGTCTTAACCAAGGGCAGGAGAGTCAAAAGGGTGTTTTTAGGCTAGGAGAGAAATCTCTCTCCGGAAAACAAACCCACGTGTCCAAAACAGGGTCCAAGCCTGAAGTGAGTGCCACATCTTTGCTGCCCCATGGACCTTCCTCGGGCGGAGTCAGCCTCTGGCCATGCCTCCAGTTTCCTGGGCAAGAACCTGTACTGGGGACCCGGATCTGTCTAAGGAAGGGTGGGAAGAGTTGGAGGCTGACTACTGGTTTGATCTCAGGGAAGGACAGGCCTCTGTGGGACCAGCAGGAGGCTGAGGGCCAGACGTTGCCAGCAGGTCCCACCTCCCTCTGAAGAAGATGTGGGTCAGTTTATGACCTAGTCCAACCCTCCTATTCTTAGTGACCCAGAGACTAGGCTTGGAGTTCTGTGATTCCTGTTTTACAACTTCTATTGTAATTTTCTTTCTCATTACAAAAGCGGTGCATGTTTTTTTTTTTGTAGAATTAATGAAAAATGCAAACACGCAAAATGAAGAAAATAAAAATCAAACCAACACACTCCCATTACCTAGAGACAGACTTTTCTTGTATATCCCCAAACAGTTATTCTGTGGAACAGTTGGCTTTTTCTTTTCCAAACAATGTATTGTGAATATCTTTCCATGTAAGCATCCTTCCAATGAATATAGTTCAATAAGTAGACTTTCTTCTTAATGACTAAATAGTACTTTCATAGCAGGGATGTAGTATGATGTCTTCAGCTCTTCCTTTCCTGGGCTTTCAGGATGTTGTCATGTCTTTCCTTCTGTCCACACCATTCCAGGGTCATTCCCCTGCTGGGTCACTATGTATGTCCTTAATTATTACCCTAAGACCTGTTTCTCTAAACAGTTGGGTTAACTGCTCTGCATTTTTAACACGTTTAAGTACATTTTGTTGAATTGACCTTTAGAAAGGTTATGTCAATTCATACTCCCACCTGCAGAAAATGCAGAAGTTTGTTGCCAGAATTCATCACGATCAATCATGAATATTAGTCTTCTTTTCATTCTTTTATCTTTGACTTTTTTTAAAATTGGAGTATTCATCTTTTACTTACTGGTTTGTAAGAATGTTTTATGTATTCAGTCTATTAATTCTTCCTCATGTATTTTGCATTGTCAATTGTTTTTTACATTTAAATTTACATTTAACGTTTTTGTGTAGTTGAAATTCTTAATATTTTAATTTATGGTTTCTGCCTTTGGTGACCATTCGATAAAGTCCTTCCTACCTCAAAATTTTCTAACTCCTTGCCTATATATATATTACTCTAGTACTTCTATTATTTCATTTAAATTTTTGATTCATACGGAATTTATTTTGGTATATGGTACAAAACAGGAATCTAAGTTTTCTCCCTGCCCACTCCACCTACCCTTGTTGTTGGTTCCAAATCTTTTTGACTCTGGCACATACTGTAGCCAATTCCTAAACAAGCAGAGCCAGAAGGGAAGATCTGGTGGCAGAGATCCTGCCTCAAGGAAGCACAGAAACTCGAGGTGAAGGATTGAGAAACTTCCTAAAACAGATCTATTTTGCAGCAGTATCTGATTGGAATCACATAGATATAGATGAATTCCAGTTTCTGCCTCTTTTACCCTGTGGAAACTGGAGCAAGCTGCTTGACTTATTTAAACCTCAATTTTATGTCTGTACAACTGGTATACCAATAGCACCTACCTCTGAAGATGGATGTGAAGATAACGTGATAATATGTTTGGCACATAGCAAGCACTCAGTATTATTAGTTAATAGGTGGGAAAATGAATGCAACTGCATGTGATATGGAGATATTAAAAAGAAATACAAACTATCAATAATTATAGAAATAAAGGTAATGAGTCCATGTGCTATGGTTACAGTTTGAGTTCAAGAGAATTTATCCAGACCAATTAGGAGGTTTTCCCGTGGGAAAAAAAAGAGGCTGGGGCGGGGGTCGGGGCTTATATTCCTATAGCCTGGATCTACTGGAGTCTGGACTTCAACTAAACTCAGACATTTCAAAAGAGTCTGGTAGCATTTCTGTTCTCAAATCTGTTCCAAAGCTTTCTGATGAACCTGTCTGGGTTGAAGAGAATCAGCTGAACAAGCGGGCATTTGGAGAGCTTACAGGATACAGAGTGCGGGGGCTTGGGGCTCTAAATGGGCAGCCATCTCCTTCCTGGCTCACCCCCAGCTGAGGATTGCTGCAAAGAGAAATAGTCACTGGACATGAGCCAGGGCACCAGTCAGCTTAACCAAAGGAATCAATGGACACTGTGTTTGCCTCTGCAAATGAGGAAAATGACATGGTGAGAAGGCATATGCCTTGTCCAGAATCACAAATCCCAGGGGCAGAGAAAGCAAAGAGAAATGTTGCCTCAGAAGGAGCCATTTCCCATCGTGAGGATGCCTGGAGCCCGGCCTTGAATAACAAAGGAACGGGACGCTGCTCTTCAGCTACTGGGCAGTGGAGGCCCAGCATATTTTTATGAGGCATGGACAATGAGTAGCCATTCAAAAGGCCAAAGCTGCCTCTTAGAAAAAGGCAAATATCTTAGGAATCCCTTGTTACTAGGCAAATGCCTGACTGCTTTTTACGGGAGTGAGACTCGGCTTAATGCTCTGTATGTAGGGCTTCAAGCTTGGATTCTGAATTTTGCTTCAGTGGAACATTGGTTCCCAATTCTGGCTGCATATTGGAATTAGCTGTGGAGCTCTAAAAAATATGGATGCCCGGGTCCCACACCCAGAATGCTGGATTAAATTGGCCTGTAGTAGGGCTGAGATGTCAGTAACTGTTAAAAAGCTCCTTAGTGATTCTAGTGTGTAGCTTAGGATTGAGAAGAAGCCCCTTTCTGCATTGCTGTATTATCTCTTTTCCCAGCTGGTGAGAACTAAGTTATAAGACAAAACTAACCTAGCAAGATGTTTTTCAAACTTCAAGGAATTGCCTGGGGATCTTGTTAAAATGCAGATTCTGATTCAGGAGGTCTAAGATGGGGCCTTAGATTCTGCATTTCTAACAATGTCTCAGATGATGCTGATGTTTCTGGTCTCAAGGCCACCTTTGAGTACCAAGAGTCTAGAAGTGGTCCTCATATTTCAGTGAGCATGAAAAAGACCTGATCAGCCTATTGAAAAAGTAGATTCCAGGGCCGATGCAAAGAGTTTCAGGGATGGAGTCCAGGAATCTGCATCTTTAACCAGTTCTCAGGTAAGCTGATAGTTGAAAGGCCACTCTTGGAGAACGTGATCAGCCTGCCTATGGTTTTCTCAGGCATGCGCCTTTTCAGCACATTCTGGAATAAACGCTTGGCTGGAAGAGCATGCAGTCAATGGCTTGGAGTTGAAATGGAGCAGAGAGCCCTTGATGCCTGGCTCCCAGGCCTGCACTCCAGCTCGCTGACTCTGAGATCCCTTAGTGTTCAGGCCAAATCCCATCACCACAGGAGACCTACAAGTCTTTGCATTTTCTTCGTATAAAGGAGCTATCTGTTTAGGTTTGGGTTTTTTTTTTAAAATTAATTAATTAATTTACTTTTGGCTGTGTTGGGTTTTTGTTGATGCTCACTGGCTTTCTCTAGTTGTGGTGAGCCGGGGCTTCTCTTGTTGCGGAGCACGGGCTCTAGGCGTGCGGGCTTCAGTAGTTGTGGCTCGCAGGCTCTAGAGTGCAGGCTCAGTAGTTGTGGCGCATGGGCTTAGTTGCTCTGCGGCATGTGGGATCTTCCTGGACCAGGGCTCGAACCTGTGTCCCCTGCATTGGCAGGCGGATTCTTAACCACTGTACCACCAGGGAAGTCCCTAGGTTTGGGTTTGTATTGTAAAGTTATTTGACCTGTCCCCGTCTTGGAACTGTGACTGACACATCAAGAATTCAGAGCATAGATCCTGGGAGAATGAAAAGCAATAGGCCTTTTTAAAATACATTTATTTATTTATTTTTGGCTGTGTTGGGTCTTCGTTGCTGCACATGGGCTTTCTGTAGTTGCGGCGAGTGGGGGCTCCTCTTCATTGCGGTGCGTGGGCTTCTCATTGCGGTGGCTTCTCTTGTTGTGGAGCATGGACTCTAGGCGCACGAGCTTCAGTAGTTGTGGCACACAGGCTCAGTAGTTGTGGCAAACGGGCTTAGTTGTTCCGCAGCATGTGGGATCTTCCTGGACCAGGGCTCGAACCTGTGTCCCCTACGACTTTGGCAGGTGGATTCTTAGCCACTGTGCCACCAGGGAAGTCCAAAAAGCAATAAGCCTTAAAGATGCCTTCCACACAAGGAAAAATCTCAAGCAGGAAAGTAAAAGGTGGTATAAAAAAACAGTGCTATATGTGCTCTTAAAGATATCAAATAAGAAGTTGTCCCCAAATTAATGTGCTTTTTTTCGTCACTGAGACAGCCTGTGAGGTAGGGTAAACCCAAGACCTGAAATGAGAGTCTGAAGGAAAATTGACAAATCCCACCTTTTCTCTCTTTTGGTTACTGTTAGGGCCACCACTTTTCAAGTGCGAATTATTCAGCTTGTAGATGATTCTGGGTCTTTGTTTTTCTCCTGGTTCTTCTTTCTTGTTTGGGCCATTTCACTACTTATTAGCCACTCCACCAAGGATGGAAAATGGAAATGAGCAGTGTAACATCTTCGAGTAAGTCTGTTTAGAGTTTTGATGGAGAGAAAGAGAATTAATTATTATTGCAGATCTTACGGAATTCACCTCAATGTGCTGTTCAGGTCCACTTTTATATGGTAAATTCAAGCCTTATAAGAAGAGCAGAATGCCTTTCCCATAGTTCAACAACCACCAGCAATAATTTGGTAGAAAAATTAGAGTTTGAAAAATGCTTAATTCTTTCATTCATTTATATGCTTCCTCTTCTCAAGTTGTCTGGTAAAACTGTTGGGATGTGGGAGACATACATTTATTACCACACATGTGTAACTTTCATGTTTAAGGAAGGTTCTTTTGCCATCTATTTCTTCTAGCTAGTTACAGTATATTATATTACAGAACAAACTTCCTATTCCCTTTACTTGGTGTAATAAATATCTTGGTGAAATTTCTTTCAGAGTTTGATTACTCAGTCAAAACCTAAGTACCCTGCTGGGAGAAGAACAATCGTTTTAGTGACACTGTTCTATGCTTTGGTTGAATTGAATAGTTACTAATCCAGCCAGAGAAGAAAGACACAGGTAATTGGAATTGAGCAAACACACTGAGCCCCTCAAAAAAAAAGACTTAACAAGAAGCCTACAGTTTCTCACTAAACATCTCTCCATCTATTTTCTGTTTTCCTTACAAGAGTCATTGTAGGTGTGGGAAATAACTCTAGAGGCCTGGTCTGCACTAGGGGAAAATGCTATTCCTCAGTTAAGTGACCTGGAAATGAGTTTAAACAGACACAGTCTGCCCATGGTCAATGTTAGGTCAATAAGTCTAATAACCAATTTGAATTTTCTATTAAGAAAATGTAACACCCCTAATCAACCATCCCACCCCACACTGTGTAACACCACCAGGTAATTTTGGATTGTCTGAGGATAGAAAACAGGGAGGTTGGTCGGCCAACTTTCATGTAACTTGTATAAATTAATAGCAACCATTTTCTCTCATTCATCTACACAACCCAAACTACTCGGCCTCATCCAGAACCACTGCAGGAGAGCAGTTGTTAGAAGGGGTGAAGCAATAGGATTGACTGTCTTGGTTGTGGTGTGGTCAGGATCCCCGAGACTGGATGCTCCATTGAAGTTCCACGACTCCTGCTTGGTGCTGTATCCCTGGTGCATAACACAACACTTGGTTCTGAGTAGGCACATAGGTTGGCAATCTGGGTTTAAACCAGGTCAGGTAACTAATGGCTTTTTAATTTATGGATTTTTAGAGCTGGGAGAGACCTTTTTTTTTTTTTTTTTTGAGGTACGCGGGCCCCTCACTGCTGCGGCCTCTCCCATTGCGGAGCACAGGCTCCGGACACGCAGGCCCAGCGGCCATGGCTCACGGGCCCAATGGGGGCGGCTATCATCCAATCCATTAAGGGCCTGAATAGAACAAAAATATGGAAGAAGGGTGAATTTGCTATCTTGACTGAGCTGGGACAGCCCATCTCCTCCTGCCCTCAGGCATTGGTGCTCCTGGTTCTTGGGCCTTCAGACTCGGACTGGGTTTTACATCATTGGCTCCCCTGATTCTCAGGCCTCTTGTTTGAACTGGAATGAAACCATTGGCTTTTCTAAGCTTCCAGCTTGCACAAAACAGATCATGGGACTTCTCAGCCTCTATAATCATGCAAGCTAATATAATATAATATAATAATATACATATATATACACACACATATATGTATCTCCTATTGGTTGTTTCTCTGGAGAACCTTGACTAATACAAGCTCTAAACTGCCTTGCCACTCAGCTCTCTGTTTTGCAGGGTAATATATTTCCTTAATGTTTAAACCAGTTCACATCAGAATTTCTTTTGCTTATGGCCAAACCATCTTAAGTGATTAAGAGAATTTTAAGACCATATTCTCATTTCACAGAAGATGTAACAGAGTTTGCTCAATGTCATGTTGTAGATGACAATAGAATTCAGGACTAGAAGTTGGGTCTTCTGCCCCAAGGTCATTTGTGTTATATGGTGCCTCTTTTACAATTACTTGATTATAAATTAAAAGTGGCTTAAGAGTGTATTTATGAACACACACTGTCTCTGTATTTAACCAAATTGCCCCACCTAGGTCAAAGTCTGGAATTCTCATGCAAATTTTCCTCATTTGGACATGCTGAATCAAACTGACCACTCTCGCATACAAAGAGTGTGGTCGTTGACTCTGAAGAACTGAAAACACTGTTCCTTATTGCTGGGGAGCACTAGACTGGAAGATTTGATCTGTGGGGTAACTGTGGGCAAGAAAGACAAATATACCTTTTTGGGTCAAGACCTGACATCTGGGAGGCAGCATTACTGGATGTTGTCTAAGGCCTTTGTCAAGACTTTCGTTGGCAGATTTAATGGAATCCAGAGGCAGAGGATAGCACAAGAATAGGAGGGGGAATAAGGGGTGGGAAGATTGGTTTATTTTTCTGTTCCTAGTGGCATTTCTTATATCAGGCCATTCCCCCATTTTCAAGACCTTCTGTTTGCCTCTAGTGCTACCCCAATCTACCCATGCTGTAGGGTGAAGCTGTACCTCCCCCACTTAGTCTTCAGTGATCACTGCTGCATGCGCCAATAACTGTTGCTCAGAACTCACTCAATTCCTGAACTCCTACTCATCCATTAAACATATCATGTTATCGTGGAATATTTCTTCTTGTATTCTACTCACTTTGTGCCCATGTTTTATCTTTAGGGAGCAGATCAGCCAAAAAGAAAGGACATAGACTTTAAGGGCACATTGACTTGGTTTGAATCCTGCCCTGGGGCTCCTGCTTTGCAGAACTCCAGGGGCCAGTCCCTCAACTTGGCAGCCTGCCTGGCTCTACCCCTCTGGAGTAGTAACCTTCTCTGGCCAACTCAAGTCCACTGTGAAATGCAGTTGGGGCAGGTGTGAATAAGCATACTGTATTAGTTTTCTATTGCTGCTGCAACAAATTACCACAAGTTTAGGGGCTTAAAACAATACACATTTATTACTTTACAGTTCTGGAGGTCAGAAGTCTCAAATGGGTTAGCAAAGGTGCTGTCTTTAGGAGGCTCCAGGGGAGAATCCATTTCCTTGTCTTTTCTAGCTTCTAGAGGCTGCCTGCATTCCTTGGCTTATGGCCTCACCTTGGTCCAACTTCTTCTTCCTTTGTCACATCTGTCTCTCTTGCTCTGACTCTGACCTTCCTACCTATCTCTTAAAAGTACCCTTTAAGGAGACTATGTTGGGCCCACCCAGATAGTCAGGATCATCTCCCCATCTCAAGATCCTTAGCTTAATCACTTCTGTAAAACCCTTTTTGCCATTTGAGGTAACATATTCACAGGGATTTGGGCATGGGCATCTTTGGAGTAGGGGGAGGCATTTTTCTGCCTACCACACATATACTCTTTGGGTGTCAGTTTCCACATCTGTGAAATGGAGATGCTATCGTCTTCCTCACAGGGTTATTGAGATGATTGAATGAGGTAGTTTATGTGTGTAAATTCCCAGCTCGTGCGTGGCACAGTGGAGGTGGTCAGTTCTGGTCAGTGTTCTCTTCTAAGTGGGTAGTTGTAAGCTGGAGGCCAAGCACTGTGACTTCCACCTCTTTCTAACCCCTTAGCTTCTAGCTAGTGCTCGGTACCAAGTAGGAAATCAATAAATGTAATAAATAATTACCTTCATCAATGACAATGCCTTGCATATAATAAGGGCTCTAAAATGATTTGTTGATTGCTATTTTGTTAGCAATCGGTGGGTGGGGAACATCTGATTAATTAAATACTATTATTTGTCAGATCCAAAATATAAATTGGATTCTTCTGCTATACTTTTATCTAATTACCTTAAACGCTAGTGGGAGAGAGGAATTAGCTCACAGTACAATTTAAAGGAAGAACATCTTGCTGTCATGGACTTTCTCCTTGGTCTGGAAACTACTTGGTTTCCTAGGGTGCAGCTGTTCCCTCTGCAACTGAAAAATCTCTCAAAGGGCCTGTCCAGTTAGGTCACACGAAGCCAGTTTTATTATTTAGAGAGCACACAATGCCCCTCACATGGGGCACAGAGAGGAAGGAATTTTTTTTAAGCCAATTCCAGTCCCCTGGAGCTGCAAACTGCCCTCAGGGCAAAGAAAGCCTGCACAGTAATTGGGAGGAGTCTGGCAGGAGAGAGGCGGACATAAGTTAAAGCTGCATTTCTCTCTATATTCGGGTGTGCCACGCCACTTTTTAAGCATTCCCCTCTGGGACAAACCTGTATGTCAAGATAAACAATCAAATAATATGCAAGGGTCAAATCAGGAACACTGCAGCCTCAGCTCAAGAAAATAATCCTGGGAACGTTAGCCTGTGTGCCTCAGTGAAGTGGAGGGTACAGACCCGGATGATTCTTCAAGAAAACTGGGTCAGGGAGGAGACGCTGTCTGTTTAGAATAACTGTATGTTCAGGCCCCCTAAACTTGGTAGGTTCATGCTTTCTCAAGATAATAAGGTGGAAAGCAGCCTTTCATCATCCCTCTATCAAACCATGGTGCAGCTGCCCCAGGAATCCCTAATGCAGTCATGGATAATGTGTCTAGAGAATGGGGTGAGAAAGAAACCAGAGACCAGACCCCAACACTGTGACAGGAAGGGTTGTGAGAAGAGGGCAGACCATTAGTTGGGACCCCTTTGCCCCTAAAGCCAGGTAGGTACTGTGGGGAGAGGATTCTGCATGCTGCCATCTCTGAGGCCTCGCCCTGGGCTTCCAGGCCATCAGGGCTTGGTCAGTGAAAACCGAGGGGCAGGAGCAGTGAGGTAAACATACCTGGTCACAATGTTCTGAACTGCTAGCACATGGGGGTTGAACTTGTATAAAGAACTTTTTGGGGACATGGGGGAAGCGTTATTTGTACAGTATGTGACCAGAGTGTAGAATTCATGGACAGACAATGAATGGTCTTAATGTCTCAACTTCTCTCTGGACAGAGCAGGCTGGCAGGCCCTAGGGAGCTGGGCTGGCTGAAGTGGCATATTTCAGAGGCCAGAGCAAATCCCAGCAGTAATACCCAGGAACATAGCCACTGGTGCCCAGGGCAAGGAGCCCAGAACCAGGGTCGAGTTACCAAGGTTGTACTAGGCAAGAGAAGGGTGAGTCAGGTGAATAATCAAGAGCATCTGGGACCACAGGGGGCTAATGAGTCCAGTGTGAGGATGGAGGTGAGAAAGTGTGGCCCAGAGGAAACCCCTAGACATCTGTGTGCAGGGGTGCCTTGGAGCATCTGTATCTAGGGCATCTGTGTCTTATGGCTTAAGGACAAAGCTCAGGAGTAGAGACGCAGAAATGTTTTGAGCAGATTGTTCACTCCGAAAAACTGAGATACACTCACTCTTTATGATGGACATTAGGAAGTGCAGTCAGGCTAAGCAAGGGGCCATACTCTGTCCCTTTTGCCGCAAAACAGAGGGTGGTCTTTGAGTCTGGCCTTGTCTAATAATTCCCACCCGCCTCCGCTGCCCCATAGAGGGCTTTTAGGTATCACTCCCAGGCGGAGGGCTTTCTGTACTTTTCTTGGGTAGGGTAAAAGTGAATTCCATTCTGAGAAGCCCATATGGAATAACTGTCCCTAGATAAGCCCAGGTGTCAGGGCAAAGCAAATCAGGTATGTGTCTTTCTTTGACTCTACCTCAAGGAAAGGTCCATTTTTAAGACCAGATCCTGAGTAAGCAAAACAAGCATACATATCGAATAAAATACCACTTGCCATCAAAAATTCTTTGAATTTAGTTTGCAATCCACTTGTTAAAGTGCCATCAGCCAGTGAGCCTCAACCAGTTTGATAAATACACACAACTGGAGCTGCTGTGGAGATATAGATGGAGCCTGATGTAGGCACAGCGCACAAAACCCCCTCGTTTCATGGCTTTCAGAAAGCTTGCTGATCTCTCTCTCTCTCCTCTTCTGAACTCTCTATGGAGAAATCCGTCGAGGGAGAAAGCAATGACTGCTCTCACTGGGCCAGAAATTCCAGGCTGAAACAACCCAGGGGTAGCAGGCGGGCTTGACAGTCTGTCAGTTTCTGGATAGTGTTATTCGTCAATCACTCATTCCGGCTAAATTGTAGAAGCTCCTTTCGTTCAAATCAGATTTTATTTGCTCATGGTGCAGTTTAAGCCCAGTTTCTGGAGCGTCTACAGGGAACTAGGCGCCACCCTGTGCATTGGTCATGAGGAAAGCATTAAGTCAGCCCACGGCTTTAGTTTCTTTTTCTTCCCAGCTGAGACTAAACCTCTGAGTCTTCTCATAATTCTTAGTATTACTTTTATGCGCTGATCTCATTTTGGCTGTAGCCATGTTTACCTTCTTTCTGTTCCTTGAATGTGCTAGATTCATTCCCTCCAAAGGGCACCTGCAAGGCTCTTGCCCCAGATCTCCCTGCCGCTGCTATCCGTCACCTCCTCCCAGTCTTCCTCTCTCTCCTGCCTCATTTGGCTTTTAAAAAAACAAAAACAAAACAAAACCTCTCGTAGCACTTATCACTAACATTATTTTCCAAGTTATGTGTTTGTTCATTTATCTATTATATTTCCCTCCTCTGTAATGGAAGCCCCCAGTCTGTGGATAGTGCCAGGTGGGTAGCAGGTGGTCCACAAAAGTTGAGGAGTGCGTGGCCCTCAGGGAAAATCCCAAGGAGGATGGAGAGCTTCCGCACAGCCCCCTCTCTCCCTCTGGGCCTCAGCAAGTCTCCCAGTGATTCCACTTGCTTTCTACCACACCCACGAGACTGGAGAATAAGCCCAGTAGGGCAGTGTTCTGATTGTTTTACATATACAGGTAAGAAAACAACTGAAACTTGGTCCTCGCTGTATGGAGATAAAAACAAAGTTGTTTTTTCTTCAAGAAGAATGTGTGTAATAACAGTAATCTGAAAATACTTATATCTATAAAGTCTTCGGCAAAGCCACCCAGGAAAAGAAAAACAATAGATGTGACCGCTTCAGTGAGTTATAACACCACCTTTCAGCATCAAACTGCCCTGGAATCAGATTCAGTTAAACTGGTTTCATCAACTCTAGACTCAGCTGTATGTGTCCTTTTTTATTCCTAGTGCCATTTGCACATTCTCCAGGTAATGGCAAGGTATTGGCTCTCTTTCAAAACACTCAACTGTGCAGAGGAGGAATGAAGAGGATTCCACATCAGCTTCTTAAGGTCTAAATACAAAAACAGCTCATTTCCTGGGCTTGCCCAGTGGGCTTCCTTTTCTTTCTGGTCTTCTACAGAGAACTGCTAGCTGGGCCCGTGCGCATCAAAGTTGGCCCTTGGACCATCTGCATCAGAATTATTTAAAAGCTTAGTTAAAACATAGATTTCTGGAACCCACTAGAGACTTAGTGACTCTAATCTCCTGGGTAGAGCCAAGGAATCTGCATTTTTAACATCTCCATCCTCCGAGGATTTTTAGGCACACCAGGATTTAAGGGCTACTGAGTTTGCCGAGTCATATGGCTCCCACTTTATCCTGCTGCCTGTATTATCACTCGGCTTCCTGCATGGAGTGTCTCTTCCCAATGCAATTCTAAGGGCAAGGGATACATTTGACATTTCTTTTTTGTCCCTTTTAGTGCCGAGTTCACTGCAGGTGTTCAAAAAAAACACTTATTGAATGAAGGACCTGAAATAATTTTCCTTTGCTTAAAACTCGTTCAAATAAACTTTTTCCCCAGAAGACTGGATCATGAATTTGCCAGTATGATGTTTAAGACAAATTTATTTGTGAGTGTTTGTGTATTGCTCTCCTGAACAAATGTTTTGAGTCAAAGCACCCACCCCCCGCTTCTTGTCCAGAGAAGGACAAGTGACATATTGCTGGGAAAATTGTCTAACCCCGAAGACAGAGGCTCTTTCTTGGGACCCTTGTCTGGAAAGATTCATGGAGATTTCAAGCTGAGAGAGGTCCTGGAAGATGGGTGGACATGAGCATGGTGCAGTTGAGGGGGCACTAAAAGGCCCACGTGGCACTTTGGCCTGTACACAGAGTCAGTTCTTTTGAGGTCCAAAGCCCACCAGTTTCTCAGTTTCAAGCCCTGGAGAGCAGAGCATACAAGGGCAGAGGTCCTGGGTTTTGAAGGAGTTAGAGATCCTGGGGGTGTGACAGTGCTGGGAGGGCAGGCCACATGCAGGGTGAGGTGGAAGCTGGTGCTGGGCTCCCGGTGGGGAGGGAGTGAGTGGGAGGGAAAAGGTCCCAGGGTGCAGGGCACCTGGGACAAGCATCACCTCTTCCCTAGTCTTACTCAGAGTTCCTCCTGAGGCAAAACTCATGATAAGGCTGCATCACCAATGTGAAGATCTGGAGTAGCAGGAATGAGGGAAATGGAGGTTGGAGCCCTCGCAGCTGGAGCTAATCTTACTTAGTTTGGCCTCCCTCTGGAATTAGGAATCAGATTTCCACCCTCCTGGACATCCAGTTTGAGCCATCCTGGGAGAGGACGCTCAGTCCCTCACAATCAATGCAGGGGTTAGAAAGTACTCTCATGGACTGAGCCACAGTCCTCCTCCTTGAGGTTTTCTGCTCCTTGCTGGCAATCCTTTTCTCCTCCCTTTTCTAAAGTCTACTTCCTGGCAGACATTTAGATTTGAGCAGGGCGCTCTTGTGTCCTCCCCAGTTTTCTATCCTGCAGGTCGAACTCCCTCAGTAGCTTCTTTTCCCGCCATCTGACTTGAAGGAAGGAGAGAAAAGGAAGGCCTCCTCTTCCTCTGCTCCCTGCCTTTCTGAGGTCAAGCTGCCTCTGTCTCTTGCTGAGGCCCTCTCTGTTTCTGTCAATGGCACCTTCACCTTCTCAGTCACCCAGGCTTGAATGTTTGGCCCAGCCCTGCCTCCTCCTTCTCTCTTACTCTCAAGCGGTTGAGAACTGGAGGGTGAGTATGCATTTGTACACATTTTGGGGACAGTTTTTGTCTTGGAGAAGTCCTGAAGCAGAAAGTGGAGGTGTACCTGGTCTAAGCTTGAGGTAGGTCATGCTGCAGGCTGGACTGTCTCAAGAAAGGTCTGTACTCATAGCGACCTGCCTGCCACCAGTGAGCCGAGGTGGTGTGTGGCTACTCTACAGAATCCTCACCTGCTTAAACCTTTGCAAAGACGTGTTTCCTGTTGCTTTTTGGACGAGTTTAAACTTCCTGTTTTGGCACTCAAGGCTCTTGGTGATCTGCTTCAGTGCATTTCTCCAGCTCATCTCTTGCCCCTCCCTGATGGACACTTCGTGCTCCAGTCATTCTGAACAATACTCTAGCCATTCTGAGTGCTCCATGTTTTTCCTAACAGAACCCGACACATGAAGATGTTTGGTTTGGTCCTGTTGATAATGGGAAATCCATCTGCACTTCTAACAGCTATGGAGGTGAGGGTGACTTGAGTTAGTTATAGTTTAGAAAGGTCAAGCTGTCTGAGGTTGGAGGATGAGTAAGAAGGAAGTGAAGCACTGGAAGAAGTTCACTGTGGCTGGGATTTGTCCTGAGGGCAATGAGGAAGCCATGGGGGTGCTTTGAGCAGAGTGGTGAAGTCATCATGTTCACATGTCAGATGACTCTGGCCGTAGGGTAAAGCATGTATTTGGGGTGATTGATTTGGTGTGGGTGTGTGAGAAGAGTCAAGGATGATGCCTCAGTGTATAACCTGAGGAAGTGGTACATGGTAGTGCCATTTGATGACACAGAGGTCAAGGAATGAAAGATAGGTGGGGCAGGAAAGAGCCAATTAGTTTTGGGTATTCTGAGTTTGAGACATCCAAACGGACTTGTCTGGAAGTCTGTCCAAGAGGGAGAACTGGGCTGCAGTTATAGTTTTAAGAGTCATTAAAGAATATAACTGGTCAAATCCAGAGAAAGTGTTTATTGAGAGCAAGGAGGGCCTTGGGCTGGACCCCAAAGTACACCAGCTCTTAAAGAGGAGAATCCATAGAGAAGGCTGAGAAGGAGAGGTCTGAGAGGTAGGGGAAGATGACCAGGGTGGGGTGTCATGGAACCCAAGGGAAGAAGCTCTTTCAAGGGGCTGATTGGCAGTGTCAAATACTGCTGAAAGTTCAAATGAGATGAGGACAGAGAAGAATTTATTTGTGTTGGTAACAAGCAAGTAGTTGGTGATTATATAGGTAAGAGCAGCTTCTGTAGGTGCTGAGGTCAGAAGCTGGTTGCAGTGGGTTGAAGAATGAGTAGAAGTTGAAGAGGTGGAGATAGAGAGTGAAGAGACATTTCGTTTTGAAAGAAGTTTGGTTGTGAAGGAGAAGAGAGGCCAGTAGCTTGAGTGATGGTTAAGAAACAATACTGGGAGACCCTGAAGGGTGTCTGAAGGTTAATAGGAAGGATCAAGTAGGGAGGGTGATGTTGACCTTACAGGAGAGGGAGAGAATGATCCATGTTGTAGAGAGATGTCTGAGGAGGTGGTGGAAAGTAGGGATGGGATGCAGAGTAGGCTTACCCAGGAGTAGGGGCAGCCCTGCCATGGTAACTGGAGTAGAGGAAGAGACTAGACCAGGAAGGATGCAGGGAGAAAATGATGGGAATTAGAAGGGGGTCTAGTCTACTCAGTGATTTATTTTACTTTGAGAAGAAGGAAGCGGGATCAGCTGATGGCGGGGGGAGGCAGGTATAGCAGCCCAGATGTGAGGAGAGTAAAGAAGGTTTAAATAGCTGTGTTGGGGAACCATAGAGTTCCTGAGTGAAACCAGGGGCTTCTCGGCAGTGTAGAGGGCCAAGACGACTTTCCGTGACCTTTCAATATTATTTCTATGCAGAAGTCATCTCTGTCACATTATCCGTACTTCCCTCGGTGCACTTATCACGTTCTGACTCTTTGTACAGTTATTTGCGGGCTTCTTAGCTCTCCTACTAGACTGTTGTCAGCTCCACAAAAGCGGGCTTTGTCTTTCTATTACTCACAGCCCTGTGACATTGCATGGCACATACAGGGAGATCAAAAAACATTTGTAGAATAAGTAAGCGAGAGCAGCTTGACCCTGCAGAAGACAGCAGGGCACTTACTCTGTGATCTGGTGGATGTGTATTTAGAAAGCAGGGATTTATCGAATGTGCTCTGAGGGTGAGACACTAGCTGGAGATATAGATTTAGGAGTCATTAGAGTTTATAAATGGCCAAGTTCAGAGAAATTTGACTCTGATGCCCTACTCTCGTGTATATGCTCCGAAGTTCATCACGCCCTGTTATTGAATTCCAGGGCTCTTGGAGTAGCATTCTCAACCCTATCAGATACAGCATCCTCTTTCATTAAAAAATATTTTATAACTCCTATTTTACTTTCTTGAGGTGAAATTCATTGATAACATGCCCACCTTTTACATATAATTAAGAGATTAATGCAATGTCCTAATGTAATGAAGAAGAGAAAGTCTTTTATAATAAAAGAATACCTTTTCCATGCTCAGATCTACCTAACCTAGAAGAGAGCTTCTCAAACTTTTATGTGCATCTGAATCACCTGGAGGTCTTATTAAATACAGACCGAGAGTCAGTAGCTCTGGGGCGGGGCCTGAGAGCCTTCCTTCTAAAAAGGAGGCAGCTGCTGATGGTCTGTGTACCACGTTTTGGGTAGAGACTAAGATTCATAAGGAAGTGCTTGGATGCTTTACTCATAACAAATGCATTTGGGTTTAAGGGAAGGAAACCAACATTTAACTGGATATTAAAGACACTTAGTTAGTTTTAGAGTGGCATTTTGAAATAAGACATATATACGTATCCCCCGCTTTTGGAAAGTTTGCTTTACGCCACCTCACTTTTACAAAAGGTCTACATTCTTACCTGTTTTCGCCAGCTGAAAGAAATCCAAAGAGGATTTTCATTTTTATGAAAGCAAAAATATTAGTGTTTGTTAGAGAGGTAGTGCAGACCCCCAGTAGGCAGAGGAGTACTACCAAGCTCCTTCCCCAGGAACTACATGAGGTGTCTCAGCATTAAGCCACCATAGCTTTGAACTGTGTCTGTGAGCCTCTGTGCTTTATCTCCATTTATTTTGTGCATCTGTTCGCAAGATGTGTCCTTAGGTAATTGCTTCTTTGCTTTGTGCCATTTTGGCTTAGGAAAAGTTTCATAGGAATGCTTTACTTTTGGATAGCAAGGGGGAAACATGTATATATAATCATCAAGAATGTGACAGTTTCAAAGGCCAGTTTATTACAGGGTGTGTCCTATTGGTGATTCAAGTACATGATATATTTTTTGGAAATGGTAACTAACCCTGGGAAGTTTGGGGAAAAACAAAATAAATCTTCCTCCAATTTCCAACTGTATTTTTATTATTGGATAATTCAGTGTATATTAATACTGTGCAAAAAATATCTTGTGTTTGTATGTAAAACATAATTGAGCTCTAATCTCAGAAGCCTATACATAGGTTTTTCACCTGCATCCATATCTGGTGGGACCTCAAAGTCATGTGGGAGATGGGACAGTTCTTTGTTGTGACCATTGTCTCATACACTGCAGAATGTCTACCTACATCTCTGGCCCGAACAATAGATGGTGTTCTCCTGATTATTGACACAACCCAAAAATGTTCCCTCAAGCTTCCCTGACACCCCCGCTGAGAACCACAGACCTAGGGATACGGAGATGGAAGAGCAACTGTGGGTGGAGGCTCCCAGAAGCACATTGCATCAGAGCCCACTGCTGGAGCAGTAGGCTCATTTCCCCAGAAAGGAGCCACAGCCAGATTGCATCCACTAAGTCGAATTTGCAGATCCTTGAATGCTGAGTGGAAACAAATGCTTTGTGTTCTGTATCACAAAGAAGACAGAAGCTATGGCTTTAAGACGTTTTCACGATGCAGCTTGAGACATAATGATACATCTTTCTAGGCACAAATTAGCACCAATGATGTCTCTACTCTGTCAACTGAGACCAAATTCGCGGCCTTGTTCTTGCTTATCCTGGGGAAGAGCGAGAAGTAGATGCAGTAAGCTCAGCTCCTCCTGGCTGCTAGCTACTTCTTCAGCTTCATCCAGCACCAGGCCTCTTCAGGCTTACTTCTCTGTTTGTTCATTTGTTTGTGATTTTGCTTTTGTGGTTTCTAGAAGCTCTTTCAGTTCTCAGCACCTCTTATGTACTCTTCTCTGTGCCTAGAATGTTCTGCTTTCTTCTCCAGTTTAAGTGACCCTTCTTCAGGGAAGACTTCCTGGACCCCTCAAGACCAGGTCCCAGGTGGTCCTTCCTTTCACGTTCTCACATCACCTTGAACTTCTCCTTTATAGTTCCAACCATAATATTAGACACACAGTGATTTATACTTAAAGTCTGCTTTTCCTTCTGGAAGTTAACTAGTCCCATTTCCTAGCACAGTGCCTAGCACCAAGCAGACACTCGGTACTTGTTTGTTGAATGCATGGGGGTCAAAGCGAAGGGATTTTATTTACTGGTACGATTATGCTAAACTAGGAAATACAATGAGGCACAATCGAGTTCTTCTGAAAGAAAGAAGGAATTCTGGAATGTGGCGAAGTGTACTGGCAGCCATATAACTGCCTGCTTGACTTTCTGCAGTTCCACTGGGTGCAGTTTGGGCATCTGACACAGCATCCACCTGTCAGCTGCCGCTGAGAGCGGGAAAAGGAGATGTGCAGACAGAGGGACAGCAACCCCAGAGAACTCGTTGCAGGACTCCAGCAAGCACCGCTCAGCACATCTGCTGGCAAACTGAAAGGAACACTTAGACTTTTGCCCCTTTGGGAAGTAAACTCATAAGAAGGCAGAGCCCTAGCTTGCTTTCTAATGTCTGTTGTTTCTGGACTTCGGAGAAGTTTATTAAGTCCCTTCACCTTCAGTTGCCTCACCTGTAAACAGGGACATTACCTACGTCAGCTGCTGGCTAGAAGGATTAAGACATGGTGGTCAAGCAAGGCCTTTGTACATTGTAAAGTACTCTGCAGGTATTTTAGTTGCTGTTCCTCTCATTATGTCCTAAGCCGATATCCCCACACTGTTTGTGATGCAGCTGGAAACACAGGACACAGCCTGTGCAGCTACACCTTTGGTCAGTGACTACACTCTGCAGCCCTTCACAAGTATTATTGAGGATCCACTGCATGCTGAGAACCCCTCTGGGCCCTGAGAATGCAGGGCGAACAAAGTAAAACAGGTGTCAGTAAGTGCTGTGAGGCCAACTGCAGCTGGGTGAGGATGGAGGTCGGGGGAGCTATTTGAGCT
This sequence comes from Phocoena phocoena, assembly GCF_963924675.1. Lineage (NCBI taxonomy): Eukaryota > Metazoa > Chordata > Mammalia > Artiodactyla > Phocoenidae > Phocoena > Phocoena phocoena. The sequence continues at coordinate 48,833,761 of NC_089221.1, forward strand.
CTGGCTGTCAGGGAGGTGGTGACAACTGAGTAGAGATCGGATGAAGTGAGCAAAAGAGCCATGCAGGTGATGTATCAGGTATGTACCAGGTTGTTATTTAATCCTCTCAAATAATCCCTAAAGGCAGACATTTTTACATAAGCGGAAACAGAAGCATGGAAAAGTGAAGCAGTGTGCCCAAGTCAATACCTTTGGAGGTGCAGGCACGGGGCCACATCCTCCCCGTGCTTCCTCCCATCCCATTCTCACACTGCCCCTCTCTTTTCACCCTCCACTGTGTTATCTGGTCCTTCTCTTTATCTTCCCATGATGGTTACAAGATTCTTTCTTCAACTTTCTTTGTATTTCCCTTAAAAATGGACAAAGAAGAGCAGGGGTGAAGAAAACTGTTAACTTGAGGTAAATATACGCTCACCGAAGAGGTCGATTTTAAACTCCAAAACGGCGGTCCCCAACCTTTTTGGCACCAGGGACTGGTTTCATGGAAGACAAGGAGCGATGGGGGGGCGGCAGATGAAGCTTCGCTCACTGGCCCGCCACTTAACCTCCTGCTGTGTGGCCTGGTTCCTAACAGGCCGCGGAGCGGTACTGGTCCATGGGCTGGGGGTTGGGGACCCCTGCTCTAAAACATGTCTCACATGCTCCTACTTCTCTCCATCTCCCTGCCATCTTCCTGATCTGATTTGATTTGAAGCACCAGAATATGGCAAAGGTGACGAGGTGTCACTTCTGCAGTTAAGTTACAATAGGTTGCGACCTTAGCCTTGCCTTCTTGACTTGCACACTTTGATGAAGCTGGTTTCCATACTGGAGAGACCCACATGGCAAAGAACTGGGGGTGGCTTCTGGTCAATATCCAGGGGGGAAGTTAGGCCTTCAGTCCACAGCCCTCAAGAAACTGAGGGCTTGGAACGGACTCAGAAGCAGATCCTTCCCCAGATGGGCCTTTGGGGGAGACTGTGGACTCTGGGCTGACACTTTAACTGCAGGCTTGTGAGAGATTATGAAGCAGGGGACCCAGCTAAGCCGAGCATGATTTCTGACCCACTGAAACTGTGAGCTAATAAATGTTTGTTGCTTTTAGGCTGCTAAGTTTTACGATAATTTATTACATAACTACTACATTGTTCAAGCATTCATCCATAAGTATTTGTTGAATGAATGAATGAATGATTGCCTTTGTGTGCCCTGAACGTCCTGAGCAGGTTTGGGAAAGGAAGTGTCCAAAGGTACCAAGATGAAGCCTGTCATCGCTGTAGTTCTCAGCTCTCACAAGGCTTCCCCACAGGCAGCACAGCCAGCTCTAAACAGAAGGCCTGCTGGCGTCCTTGAAAAGCCAGTTTAAGTAAACTGCCTTACCTTTGACCTTACCTGTCTCGAGAGACCTCTCAGCCTCCTAGGATCCAGTGGTCTTCTAATAAGATGAATTTCAAAACACAACATGCATCATTTCCAACAAAGCATGAGTTGTCCAACTGCACAAACAACCCAGCCTCTTTTCCTGGTTATCAGTGAGGCCGCCCTCATGTGATAATGCCCCCAAAATGAATAATTCATGGTTTATGAGTACACTTCACGAATATACAGGATGCCATACAAAATAACATAAATGTTTCCTAATAGAATTAATACACTTTCCAAGCAGTTCAGCTTGAGGCAATTATTGCACTTCCTGGGAGATACAAATTACTTTGCCCTCAGCCTCATGCCAAATAACCCCCCTAAGACACACACTAATTACCCAGAAATACACTGCCTGCCATAGCTCATTGACTAATTGACAATCAGTTTAAAACTTCAGCAAAATATCTTAAAAGTTAGATGTCGCATTTAGCAAGGAAACCAATTTTGTTTATCGCCTCATTTTGGTCTGCCTCATTGGCAAAGTTGTAGCATGGTTTGTAAGTAATGACTGAGCGGGCTTATTACAATGATCAATGGTAAAAGAACAGCATTCCATCATACCATATAGCACTTCCATCTCTCATTTCTGTGATTCTATTAAGACCAATTACCAATATTATATCCGTTAATGTGATACAAAAATAGAGTGCAACCGTGTATGTAATAGTTACTGCTAATGTGGTCTGTTAAGCTCCGTGTACAGCTGTCACCGGCTCTTCTCTCTTGCACTTCTAAGATGTGGCCGTTCCATGCTCTGTGCCCTTTACATTCTGATCCAAGCACATGCACCCAAAACAGCATGAACGTAAGTTCATGCTGTACCTACACACGACCCTTCTGCCTCAAAAATAAGTTCTGGGCAAAAGCCAAATCTTTGGGAATCATTCCTCTCTATTTCCTCCCTATTTACAAATCACTGTTGGAGACCTAACTTCTTTATGAAGCTATATGAGCCTAACTCTGCCTGAATCTTGTTTCTAATCACCTTGATTATTCCAGGAGCTGGCATACTACTGCAAACGTTTGTTCTGGATTTTCTAGGATAGCTCATTCTTACAGGGAAAGTGCATCCAAATTTCAAACAACTGATTTATAGTTAAATATCTGGGCCCTGACCCACTTACACATTGGAGATTGCTGTTACGGGTGGTGCAGAACAAATCTGTAGTTGTACAGAGTTATAGGAGGAGCACTCACTGTGGGATTGCTGGACTGGCATTTGGTCTGGTTGCAACCCCAGAATATCCAACTAGGAGGGGCTTGAACAATTAGGGAATTATTTTTCTCACAGAACAAGACTTCCAAAGGCAAGCAGTCAGGGACTGGTGCTGCGGCTCAGTTGTTTTTCTCCTCTTCCATCCTTTGCAGATGGCTGGTTGCCTCACACTCTGAAAATGACTTCTGGAGAAGACAAGGGGAGGGGTCTGACCCAGCTGAGTCCAGCAGTTCTATCAAGAGAGCACAAACTCTGCCCCCAACGCTTGTCAGGCTTCAGCTTAGGTCTCATTAGCTAAACTGTGCCACACTGGCCACTTTGGCTACAAGGGAGGCCTGGAAACACTATTTAACTGGACACAGCGCTGTCCCTAATAAATCGGGGTTTTGTTAGTAAGGAGTGAGTGGATTCTGGAGTGGGAAACGAACAAGTCTGTCACACCTGGGGAAGTTCTGAGAAGAGAGAGGATATCTAAGCTGGCATATGCGGGATGGTAAGATTAAGGTGGAGACAGGAGAGGAAAGGGGACCTTTGGTAGAATTATAGTGAGAATAACTTCAGGAGAGGAAGAAATAGTGGCATGTCTAGGAGACTGTGAGTATGCTGCTCCAGGACAGTTTTGTTCTGGGAAATTGGAAAACAAGTCAGCCCAGTGATGTGTGTCCAGTTCCTGGAGGAACCTCCCACCCTCCTCACCCCAGAACATCCCCCTCACGCTCACTCCCAGTGCCTCCTTGGTCAGATTCAAGTGGACTTTCTGACCAAAGAGAACAAAATCTTAAGGGGATCCTGCCAGTTCCCCTAAGCCAGTTATTCTCAATATTGGCTATGCATCAGAGTAACTTAGGGGTAGTTTTAAAAATCCCAGTGCCAAGGCCATTGTCCAGACCAGATAAGTCAGACTCTGGGGGGTGGGGTCAGGGGTGTGCTGGTAAAAGTTTAATAACTGGCTTTCTAGAAGAAAATACTCACGTATATATATGTACAGAAATTTATTATAAATTTTACTGATGTAAATGACGTATAGCCTACAACTTAGAAATGATACTAAAACATACAGTACTCTTTACTACAGAATGATCTCCAGTCCCTTGATTCTCAGATAATGCTTTCCTGGCTTTTGTTCTCATTGTTTCTTTTTCTTGTTTTTTCTTTTTGTTTTTCTGAACTCTTGTGTCTGTAGTTAACCTATGGCTTTGATTCAATTGTGATGTTAAAAAATCAGACTGCAAGTGAATGCTTGGTTACCATCCAGATTCAGCCACTAGCTCACGAGTAGAGTTCCAACATGAATGTATGTTGATATTTCGTTTACATTAACAAATAAGATGAACGTGAAACAGTGAAGCTGTATGTTGGAACTTCACTTGTGTGATGTGAAAGACTTCCTGGCTGATGGGTCGTAGCTTTCAAAACCTGGAAGAATATTTCCTCAATTTTCTGTGCCATTCACAGTGTAGTGATTATAGGCAGGATACACTTCTAAGTTTAATTTGCATTATTAACATCTTATCCATCACTTTCTTAGGTCCAGACCAGGGCTTGGCAAAGGTTTCCAGGCAAGAGCCAGATAGTAAATATTTTACACTTT